>NC_090648.1:392615637-392928137 GCF_040937935.1 Hyperolius riggenbachi
GATGTCCAGTATATTATATTTTTGCATGCAAAACTATGATGGAAGCTAAAAATTTCTCCATAAACCAGTATTGCATTGTTTGGATGCGGGCGTACATTTTAGTCCAGGGGGGGGCGGTGTGCGCCACAGCGATTAACCATTCAATTGTACAGTATTGGGTCAGGGATGCGCAGCCTTCTACCAATATTTTGTTTCCACAGTTCTGTAACTACCAGGCTAGCAGCACCCATTGTGCTATCCTGTTTTGCATGGTAAGTATTTAGTTTAGTTTTGCATATGTTTTGCATCTGTCTGATTGCTGAGTGTGTATTTGAGCTATTTAAGCGGTGCATATGAGGTGATGAGTCATTCAGTTGCAGCCCATATTGGTGAGCGCTTGCTTTGTTTTCTGCTGTCTGTATTGAATGTAAGTTACACATTTTAGCATAGCTGCTGCCAGGGTAAAGACATTTGCTTTTAACTTAGGTCAGTTTAGTGTTAGGACATCTGCTCTGGAGATTTACCTCAACGTTGGTGCAGATGTCCAGTATATTATATTTTTGCATGTAAAACTATGATGGAAGCTAAAATTTCTCCATAAACCAGTATTGCATTGTTTGGATGCGGGCGTACATTTTAGTCCAGGGAGGGGGGGCGGTGTGCGCCACAGCGATTAACCATTCAATTGTACAGTATTGGGTCAGGGATGCGCAGCCATCTACCTATATTTTGTTTCCATAGTTCTGTAACTACCAGGCTAGCAGCACCCATTGTGCTATCCTGTTTTGCATGGTAAGTATTTCGTTTAGTTTTGCATATGTTTTGCATCTGTCTGATTGCTGAGTGTGTATTTGAGCTATTTAAGCGGTGCATATGAGGTGATGAGTCATTCAGTTGCAGCCCATATTGGTGAGCGCTTGCTTTGTTTTCTGCTGTATGTATTGAATGTAAGTTACACATTTTAGCATAGCTGCTGCCAGGGTAAAGACATTTGCTTTTAACTTAGGTCAGTTTAGTGTTAGGACATCTGCTCTGGAGATTTACCTCAACATTGGTGCAGATGTCCAGTATATTATAATTTTGCATGCAAAACTATGATGGAAGCTAAAAATGTCTCCATAAACCAGTATTGCATTGTTTGGATGCGGGCGTACATTTTAGTCCAGGGGGGCGGTGTGCGCCACAGCGATTAACCATTCAATTGTACAGTATTGGGTCAGGGATGCGCAGCCTTCTACCAATATTTTGTTTCCACAGTTCTGTAACTACCAGGCTAGCAGCACCCATTGTGCTATACTGTTTTGCATGGTAAGTATTTAGTTTAGTTTTGCATATGTTTTGCATCTGTCTGATTGCTGAGTGTGTATTTGAGCTATTTAAGCGGTGCATATGAGGTGATGAGTCATTCAGTTGCAGCCCATATTGGTGAGCGCTTGCTTTGTTTTCTGCTGTCTGTATTGAATGTAAGTTACACATTTTAGCATAGCTGCTGCCAGGGTAAAGACATTTGCTTTTAACTTAGGTCAGTTTAGTGTTAGGACATCTGCTATGGAGATTTACCTCAACGTTGGTGCAGATGTCCAGTATATTATATTTTTGCATGCAAAACTATGATGGAAGCTAAAATTTCTCCATAAACCAGTATTGCATTGTTTGGATGCGGGCGTACATTTTAGTCCAGTGGGGGCGGTGTGCGCCACAGCGATTAACCATTCAATTGTACAGTATTGGGTCAGGGATGCGCAGCCTTCTACCAATATTTTGTTTCCACAGTTCTGTAACTACCAGGCTAGCAGCACCCATTGTGCTATCCTGTTTTGCATGGTAAGTATTCAGTTTAGTTTTGCATATGTTTTGCATCTGTCTGATTACTGAGTGTGTATTTGAGCTATTTAAGCGGTGCATATGAGGTGATGAGTCATTCAGTTGCAGCCCATATTGGTGAGCGCTTGCTTTGTTTTCTGCTGTCTGTATTGAATGTAAGTTACACATTTTAGCATAGCTGCTGCCAGGGTAAAGACATTTGCTTTTAACTTAGGTCAATTTAGTGTTAGGACATCTGCTCTGGAGATTTACCTCAACGTTGGTGCAGATGACCAGTATATTATATTTTTGCGTGCAAAACTATGATGGAAGCTAAAATTTCTCCATAAACCAGTATTGCATTGTTTGGATGCGGGCGTACATTTTAGTCCAGGGGGGGCGGTGTGCGCCACAGCGATTAACCATTCAATTGTACAGTATTGGGTCAGGGATGCGCAGCCTTCTACCTATATTTTGTTTCCACAGTTCTGTAACTACCAGGCTAGCAGCACCCATTGTGCTATCCTGTTTTGCATGGTAAGTATTTAGTTTAGTTTTGCATATGTTTTGCATCTGTCTGATTGCTGAGTGTGTATTTGAGCTATTTAAGCGGTGCATATGAGGTGATGAGTCATTCAGTTGCAGCCCATATTGGTGAGTGCTTGCTTTGTTTTCTGCTGTCTGTATTGAATGTAAGTTACACATTTTAGCATAGCTGCTTCCAGGGTAGAGACATTTGCTTTTAACTTAGGTCAGTTTAGTGTTAGGACATTTGCTCTGGAGATTTACCTCAACATTGGTACAGATGTCCAGTATATTATATTTTTGCATGCAAAACTATGATGGAAGCTAAAAATTTCTCCATAAACCAGTATTGCATTGTTTGGATGCGGGCGTACATTTTAGTCCAGGGGGGGGGCGGTGTGCGCCACAGCGATTAACCATTCAATTGTACAGTATTGGGTCAGGGATGCGCAGCCTTCTACCAATATTTTGTTTCCACAGTTCTGTAACTACCAGGCTAGCAGCACCCATTGTGCTATCCTGTTTTGCATGGTAAGTATTTAGTTTAGTTTTGCATATGTTTTGCATCTGTCTGATTGCTGAGTGTGTATTTGAGCTATTTAAGCGGTGCATATGAGGTGATGAGTCATTCAGTTGCAGCCCATATTGGTGAGCGCTTACTTTGTTTTCTGCTGTCTGTATTGAATGTAAGTTACACATTTTAGCATAGCTGCTGCCAGGGTAAAGACATTTGCTTTTAACTTAGGTCAGTTTAGTGTTAGGACATCTGCTCTGGAGATTTACCTCAACGTTGGTGCAGATGTCCAGTATATTATATTTTTGCATGCAAAAGTATGATGGAAGCTAAAATTTCTCCATAAACCAGTATTGCATTGTTTGGATGCGGGCGTACATTTTAGTCCAGGGGGGGCGGTGTGCGCCACAGCGATTAACCATTCAATTGTACAGTATTGGGTCAGGGATGCGCAGCCTTCTACCTATATTTTGTTTCCACAGTTCTGTAACTACCAGGCTAGCAGCACCCATTGTGCTATCCTGTTTTGCATGGTAAGTATTTAGTTTAGTTTTGCATATGTTTTGCATCTGTCTGATTGCTGAGTGTGTATTTGAGCTATTTAAGCGGTGCATATGAGGTGATGAGTCATTCAGTTGCAGCCCATATTGGTGAGCGCTTGCTTTGTTTTCTGCTGTCTGTATTGAATGTAAGTTACACATTTTAGCATAGCTGCTGCCACGGTAAAGACATTTGCTTTTAACTTAGGTCAGTTTAGTGTTAGGACATCTGCTCTGGAGATTTACCTCAACGTTGGTGCAGATGTCCAGTATATTATATTTTTGCATGCAAAACTATGATGGAAGCTAAAAATTTCTCCATAAACCAGTATTGCATTGTTTGGATGCGGGCGTACATTTTAGTCCAGGGGGGGGCGGTGTGCGCCACAGCGATTAACCATTCAATTGTACAGTATTGGGTCAGGGATGCGCAGCCTTCTACCAATATTTTGTTTCCACAGTTCTGTAACTACCAGGCTAGCAGCACCCATTGTGCTATACTGTTTTGCATGGTAAGTATTTAGTTTAGTTTTGCATATGTTTTGCATCTGTCTGATTGCTGAGTGTGTATTTGAGCTATTTAAGCGAAGCATATGAGGTGATGAGTCATTCAGTTGCAGCCCATATTGGTGAGCGCTTGCTTTGTTTTCTGCTGTCTGTATTGAATGTAAGTTACACATTTTAGCATAGCTGCTGCCAGGGTAAAGACATTTGCTTTTAACTTAGGTCAGTTTAGTGTTAGGACATCTGCTCTGGAGATTTACCTCAACGTTGGTGCAGATGTCCAGTATATTATATTTTTGCATGCAAAACTATGATGGAAGCTAAAATTTCTCCATAAACCAGTATTGCATTGTTTGGATGCGGGCGTACATTTTAGTCCAGGGGGGGCGGTGTGCGCCACAGCAATTAACCATTCAATTGTACAGTATTGGGTCAGGGATGCGCAGCCTTCTACCTATATTTTGTTTCCACAGTTCTGTAACTACCAGGCTAGCAGCACCCATTGTGCTATCCTGTTTTGCATGGTAAGTATTTAGTTTAGTTTTGCATATGTTTTGCATCTGTCTGATTGCTGAGTGTGTATTTGAGCTATTTAAGCGGTGCATATGAGGTGATGAGTCATTCAGTTGCAGCCCATATTGGTGAGCGCTTGCTTTGTTTTCTGCTGTCTGTATTGAATGTAAGTTACACATTTTAGCATAGCTGCTTCCAGGGTAAAGACATTTGCTTTTAACTTAGGTCAGTTTAGTGTTAGGACATTTGCTCTGGAGATTTACCTCAACATTGGTACAGATGTCCAGTATATTATATTTTTGCATGTAAAACTATGATGGAAGCTAAAAATTTCTCCATAAACCAGTATTGCATTGTTTGGATGCGGGCGTACATTTTAGTCCAGGGGGGGCGGTGTGCGCCACAGCGATTAACCATTCAATTGTACAGTATTGGGTCAGGGATGCGCAGCCTTCTACCAATATTTTGTTTCCACAGTTCTGTAACTACCAGGCTAGCAGCACCCATTGTGCTATCCTGTTTTGCATGGTAAGTATTTAGTTTAGTTTTGCATATGTTTTGCATCTGTCTGATTGCTGAGTGTGTATTTGAGCTATTTAAGCGGTGCATATGAGGTGATGAGTCATTCAGTTGCAGCCCATATTGGTGAGCGCTTGCTTTGTTTTCTGCTGTCTGTATTGAATGTAAGTTACACATTTTAGCATAGCTGCTGCCAGGGTAAAGACATGTGCTTTTAACTTAGGTCAGTTTAATGTTAGGACATCTGCTCTGGAGATTTACCTCAACGTTGGTGCAGATGTCCAGTATATTATATTTTTGCATGCAAAACTATGATGGAAGCTAAAATTTCTCCATAAACCAGTATTGCATTGTTTGGATGCGGGCGTACATTTTAGTCCAGGGAGGGGCGGTGTGCGCCACAGCGATTAACCATTCAATTGTACAGTATTGGGTCAGGGATGCGCAGCCTTCTACCTATATTTTGTTTCCACAGTTCTGTAACTACCAGGCTAGCAGCACCCATTGTGCTATCCTGTTTTGCATGGTAAGTATTTAGTTTAGTTTTGCATATGTTTTGCATCTGTCTGATTGCTGAGTTTGTATTTGAGCTATTTAAGCGGTGCATATGAGGTGATGAGTCATTCAGTTGCAGCCCATATTGGTGAGCGCTTGCTTTGTTTTCTGCTGTCTGTATTGAATGTAAGTTACACATTTTAGCATAGCTGCTGCCACGGTAACGACATTTGCTTTTAACTTAGGTCAGTTTAGTGTTAGGACATCTGCTCTGGAGATTTACCTCAACGTTGGTGCAGATGTCCAGTATATTATATTTTTGCATGCAAAAGTATGATGGAAGCTAAAATTTCTCCATAAACCAGTATTGCATTGTTTGGATGCGGGCGTACATTTTAGTCCAGGGGGGGCGGTGTGCGCCACAGCGATTAACCATTCAATTGTACAGTATTGGGTCAGGGATGCGCAGCCTTCTACCTATATTTTGTTTCCACAGTTCTGTAACTACCAGGCTAGCAGCACCCATTGTGCTATCCTGTTTTGCATGGTAAGTATTTCGTTTAGTTTTGCATATGTTTTGCATCTGTCTGATTGCTGAGTGTGTATTTGAGCTATTTAAGCGGTGCATATGAGGTGATGAGTCATTCAGTTGCAGCCCATATTGGTGAGCGCTTGCTTTGTTTTCTGCTGTCTGTATTGAATGTAAGTTACACATTTTAGCATAGCTGCTGCCACGGTAAAGACATTTGCTTTTAACTTAGGTCAGTTTAGTGTTAGGACATCTGCTCTGGAGATTTACCTCAACGTTGGTGCAGATGTCCAGTATATTATATTTTTGCATGCAAAACTATGATGGAAGCTAAAATTTCTCCATAAACCAGTATTGCATTGTTTGGATGCGGGCGTACATTTTAGTCCAGGGGGGTCGGTGTGCGCCACAGCGATTAACCATTCAATTGTACAGTATTGGGTCAGGGATGCGCAGCCTTCTACCTATATTTTGTTTCCACAGTTCTGTAACTACCAGGCTAGCAGCACCCATTGTGCTATCCTGTTTTGCATGGTAAGTATTTTGTTTAGTTTTGCATATGTTTTGCATCTGTCTGATTGCTGAGTGTGTATTTGAGCTATTTAAGCGGTGCATATGAGGTGATGAGTCATTCAGTTGCAGCCCATATTGGTGAGCGCTTGCTTTGTTTTCTGCTGTCTGTATTGAATGTAAGTTACACATTTTAGCATTGCTGCTGCCAGGGTAAAGACATTTGCTTTTAACTTAGGTCAGTTTAGTGTTAGGACATCTGCTCTGGAGATTTACCTCAACATTGGTGCAGATGTCCAGTATATTATATTTTTGCATGCAAAACTATGATGGAAGCTAAAAATTTCTCCATAAACCAGTATTGCATTGTTTGGATGCGGGCGTACATTTTAGTCCAGGGGGGGCGGTGTGCGCCACAGCGATTAACCATTCAATTGTACAGTATTGGGTCAGGGATGCGCACCTTCTACCAATATTTTGTTTCCACAGTTCTGTAACTACCAGGCTAGCAGCACCCATTGTGCTATACTGTTTTGCATGGTAAGTATTTAGTTTAGTTTTGCATATGTTTTGCATCTGTCTGATTGCTGAGTGTGTATTTGAGCTATTTAAGCGGTGCATATGAGGTGATGAGTCATTCAGTTGCAGCCCATATTGGTGAGCGCTTGCTTTGTTTTCTGCTGTCTGTATTGAATGTAAGTTACACATTTTAGCATAGCTGCTGCCAGGGTAAAGACATTTGCTTTTAACTTAGGTCAGTTTAGTGTTAGGACATCTGCTCTGGAGATTTACCTCAACATTGGTGCAGATGTCCAGTATATTATAATTTTACATGCAAAACTATGATGGAAACTAAAAATTTCTCCATAAACCAGTATTGCATTGTTTGGATGCGGGCGTACATTTTAGTCCAGGGGGGGCGGTGTGCGCCACAGCGATTAACCATTCAATTGTACAGTATTGGGTCAGGGATGCGCAGCCTTCTACCAATATTTTGTTTCCACAGTTCTGTAACTACCAGGCTAGCAGCACCCATTGTGCTATCCTGTTTTGCATGGTAAGTATTTAGTTTAGTTTTGCATATGTTTTGCATCTGTCTGATTGCTGAGTGTGTATTTGAGCTATTTAAGCGGTGCATATGAGGTGATGAGTCATTCAGTTGCAGCCCATATTGGTGAGCGCTTGCTTTGTTTTCTGCTGTCTGTATTGAATGTAAGTTACACATTTTAGCATAGCTGCTGCCAGGGTAAAGACATTTGCTTTTAACTTAGGTCAGTTTAGTGTTAGGACATCTGCTATGGAGATTTACCTCAACGTTGGTGCAGATGTCCAGTATATTATATTTTTGCATGCAAAACTATGATGGAAGCTAAAATTTCTCCATAAACCAGTATTGCATTGTTTGGATGCGGGCGTACATTTTAGTCCAGGGGGGCGGTGTGCGCCACAGCGATTAACCATTCAATTGTACAGTATTGGGTCAGGGATGCGCAGCCTTCTACCTATATTTTGTTTCCACAGTTTTGTAACTACCAGGCTAGCAGCACCCATTGTGCTATCCTGTTTTGCATGGTAAGTATTTCGTTTAGTTTTGCATATGTTTTGCATCTGTCTGATTGCTGAGTGTGTATTTGAGCTATTTAAGCGGTGCATATGAGGTGATGAGTCATTCAGTTGCAGCCCATATTGGTGAGCGCTTGCTTTGTTTTCTGTTGTCTGTATTGAATGTAAGTTACACATTTTAGCATAGCTGCTGCCAGGGTAAAGACATTTGCTTTTAACTTAGGTCAGTTTAGTGTTAGGACATCTGCTCTGGAGATTTACCTCAACATTGGTGCAGATGTCCAGTATATTATATTTTTGCATGCAAAACTATGATGGAAGCTAAAAATTTCTCCATAAACCAGTATTGCATTGTTTGGATGCGGGCGTACATTTTAGTCCAGGGGGGGGCGGTGTGCGCCACAGCGATTAACCATTCAATTGTACAGTATTGGGTCAGGGATGCGCAGCCTTCTACCTATATTTTGTTTCCACAGTTCTGTAACTACCAGGCTAGCAGCACCCATTGTGCTATCCTGTTTTGCATGGTAAGTATTTAGTTTAGTTTTGCATATGTTTTGCATCTGTCTGATTGCTGAGTGTGTATTTGAGCTATTTAAGCGGTGCATATGAGGTGATGAGTCATTCAGTTGCAGCCCATATTGGTGAGCGCTTGCTTTGTTTTCTGCTGTCTGTATTGAATGTAAGTTACACATTTTAGCATAGCTGCTTCCAGGGTAAAGACATTTGCTTTTAACTTAGGTCAGTTTAGTGTTAGGACATTTGCTCTGGAGATTTACCTCAACATTGGTACAGATGTCCAGTATATTATATTTTTGCATGCAAAACTATGATGGAAGCTAAAAATTTCTCCATAAACCAGTATTGCATTGTTTGGATGCGGGCGTACATTTTAGTCCAGGGGGGGGGGCGGTGTGCGCCACAGCGATTAACCATTCAATTGTACAGTATTGGGTCAGGGATGCGCAGCCTTCTACCAATATTTTGTTTCCACAGTTCTGTAACTACCAGGCTAGCAGCACCCATTGTGCTATCCTGTTTTGCATGGTAAGTATTTAGTTTAGTTTTGCATATGTTTTGCATCTGTCTGATTGCTGAGTGTGTATTTGAGCTATTTAAGCGGTGCATATGAGGTGATGAGTCATTCAGTTGCAGCCCATATTCGTGAGCGCTTCCTTTGTTTTCTGCTGTCTGTATTGAATGTAAGTTACACATTTTAGCATAGCTGCTGCCAGGGTAAAGACATTTGCTTTTAACTTAGGTCAGTTTAGTGTTAGGACATCTGCTCTGGAGATTTACCTCAACGTTGGTGCAGATGTCCAGTATATTATATTTTTGCATGTAAAACGATGATGGAAGCTAAAATTTCTCCATAAACCAGTATTGCATTGTTTGGATGCGGGCGTACATTTTAGTCCAGGGAGGGGGGGCGGTGTGCGCCACAGCGATTAACCATTCAATTGTACAGTATTGGGTCAGGGATGCGCAGCCATCTACCTATATTTTGTTTCCATAGTTCTGTAACTACCAGGCTAGCAGCACCCATTGTGCTATCCTGTTTTGCATGGTAAGTATTTAGTTTAGTTTTGCATATGTTTTGCATCTGTCTGATTGCTGAGTGTGTATTTGAGCTATTTAAGCGGTGCATATGAGGTGATGAGTCATTCAGTTGCAGCCCATATTGGTGAGCGCTTGCTTTGTTTTCTGATGTCTGTATTGAATGTAAGTTACACATTTTAGCATAGCTGCTGCCACGGTAAAGACATTTGCTTTTAACTTAGGTCAGTTTAGTGTTAGGACATCTGCTCTGGAGATTTACCTCAACGTTGGTGCAGATGTCCAGTATATTAAATTTTTGCATGCAAAACTATGATGGAAGCTAAAATTTCTCCATAAACCAGTATTGCATTGTTTGGATGCGGGCGTACATTTTAGTCCAGGGGGGGCGGTGTGCGCCACAGCGATTAACCATTCAATTGTACAGTATTGGGTCAGGGATGCGCAGCCTTCTACCAATATTTTGTTTCCACAGTTCTGTAACTACCAGGCTAGCAGCACCCATTGTGCTATCCTGTTTTGCATGGTAAGTATTTAGTTTAGTTTTGCATATGTTTTGCATCTGTCTGATTGCTGAGTGTGTATTTGAGCTATTTAAGCGGTGCATATGAGGTGATGAGTCATTCAGTTGCAGCCCATATTGGTGAGCGCTTGCTTTGTTTTCTGCTGTCTGTATTGAATGTAAGTTACACATTTTAGCATAGCTGCTGCCAGGGTAAAGACATTTGCTTTTAACTTAGGTCAGTTTAGTGTTAGGACATCTGCTCTGGAGGTTTACCTCAACATTGGTGCAGATGTCCAGTATATTATATTTTTGCATGCAAAACTATGATGGAAGCTAAAAATTTCTCCATAAACCAGTATTGCATTGTTTGGATGCGGGCGTACATTTTAGTCCAGGTGGGGCGGTGTGCGCCACAGCGATTAACCATTCAATTGTACAGTATTGGGTCAGGGATGCGCAGCCTTCTACCAATATTTTGTTTCCACAGTTCTGTAACTACCAGGCTAGCAGCACCCATTGTGCTATACTGTTTTGCATGGTAAGTATTTAGTTTAGTTTTCCATATGTTTTGCATCTGTCTGATTGCTGAGTGTGTATTTGAGCTATTTAAGCGGTGCATATGAGGTGATGAGTCATTCAGTTGCAGCCCATATTGGTGAGCGCTTGCTTTGTTTTCTGCTGTCTGTATTGAATGTAAGTTACACATTTTAGCATAGCTGCTGCCAGGGTAAAGACATTTGCTTTTAACTTAGGTCAGTTTAGTGTTAGGACATCTGCTCTGGAGATTTACCTCAACGTTGGTGCAGATGTCCAGTATATTATATTTTTGCATGCAAAACTATGATGGAAGCTAAAATTTCTCCATAAACCAGTATTGCATTGTTTGGATGCGGGCGTACATTTTAGTCCAGGGGGGGCGGTGTGCGCCACAGCGATTAACCATTCAATTGTACAGTATTGGGTCAGGGATGCGCAGCCTTCTACCTATATTTTGTTTCCACAGTTCTGTAACTACCAGGCTAGCAGCACCCATTGTGCTATCCTGTTTTGCATGGTAAGTATTTAGTTTAGTTTTGCATATGTTTTGCATCTGTCTGATTGCTGAGTGTGTATTTGAGCTATTTAAGCGGTGCATATGAGGTGATGAGTCATTCAGTTGCAGCCCATATTGGTGAGCGCTTGCTTTGTTTTCTGCTGTCTGTATTGAATGTAAGTTACACATTTTAGCATAGCTGCTGCCAGGGTAAAGACATTTGCTTTTAACTTAGGTCAGTTTAGTGTTAGGACATTTGCTCTGGAGATTTACCTCAACATTGGTACAGATGTCCAGTATATTATATTTTTGCATGCAAAACTATGATGGAAGCTAAAAATTTCTCCATAAACCAGTATTGCATTGTTTGGATGCGGGCGTACATTTTAGTCCAGGGGGGGGCGGTGTGCGCCACAGCGATTAACCATTCAATTGTACAGTATTGGGTCAGGGATGCGCAGCCTTCTACCAATATTTTGTTTCCACAGTTCTGTAACTACCAGGCTAGCAGCACCCATTGTGCTATCCTGTTTTGCATGGTAAGTATTTAGTTTAGTTTTGCATATGTTTTGCATCTGTCTGATTGCTGAGTGTGTATTTGAGCTATTTAAGCGGTGCATATGAGGTGATGAGTCATTCAGTTGCAGCCCATA
Source organism: Hyperolius riggenbachi (assembly GCF_040937935.1). Lineage (NCBI taxonomy): Eukaryota > Metazoa > Chordata > Amphibia > Anura > Hyperoliidae > Hyperolius > Hyperolius riggenbachi. Next base: position 392,627,379 of record NC_090648.1, read on the forward strand.
TTGGTGAGCGCTTGCTTTGTTTTCTGCTGTCTGTATTGAATGTAAGTTACACATTTTAGCGTAGCTGCTGCCAGGGTAAAGACATTTGCTTTTAACTTAGGTCAGTTTAGTGTTAGGACATCTGCTCTGGAGATTTACCTCAACGTTGGTGCAGATGTCCAGTATATTATATTTTTGCATGCAAAAGTATGATGGAAGCTAAATTTTCTCCATAAACCAGTATTGCATTGTTTGGATGCGGGCGTACATTTTAGTCCAGGGGGGGCAGTGTGCGCCACAGCGATTAACCATTCAATTGTACAGTATTGGGTCAGGGATGCGCAGCCTTCTACCTATATTTTGTTTCCACAGTTCTGTAACTACCAGGCTAGCAGCACCCATTGTGCTATCCTGTTTTGCATGGTAAGTATTTAGTTTAGTTTTGCATATGTTTTGCATCTGTCTGATTGCTGAGTGTGTATTTGAGCTATTTAAGCGGTGCATATGAGGTGATGAGTCATTCAGTTGCAGCCCATATTGGTGAGCGCTTGCTTTGTTTTCTGCTGTCTGTATTGAATGTAAGTTACACATTTTAGCATAGCTGCTGCCACGGTAAAGACATTTGCTTTTAACTTAGGTCAGTTTAGTGTTAGGACATCTCCTCTGGAGATTTACCTCAACGTTGGTGCAGATGTCCAGTATATTATATTTTTGCATGCAAAAGTATGATGGAAGCTAAAATTTCTCCATAAACCAGTATTGCATTGTTTGGATGCGGGCGTACATTTTAGTCCAGGGGGGGCGGTGTGCGCCTCAGCGATTAACCATTCAATTGTACAGTATTGGGTCAGGGATGCGCAGCCTTCTACCTATATTTTATTTCCACAGTTCTGTAACTACCAGGCTAGCAGCACCCATTGTGCTATCCTGTTTTGCATGGTAAGTATTTCGTTTAGTTTTGCATATGTTTTGCATCTGTCTGATTGCTGAGTGTGTATTTGAGCTATTTAAGCGGTGCATATGAGGTGATGAGTCATTCAGTTGCAGCCCATATTGGTGAGCGCTTGCTTTGTTTTCTGCTGTCTGTATTGAATGTAAGTTACACATTTTAGAATAGCTGCTGCCACGGTAAAGACATTTGCTTTTAACTTAGGTCAGTTTAGTGTTAGGACATCTGCTCTGGAGATTTACCTCAACGTTGGTGCAGATGTCCAGTATATTATATTTTTGCATGCAAAACTATGATGGAAGCTAAAATTTCTCCATAAACCAGTATTGCATTGTTTGTATGCGGGCGTACATTTTAGTCCATGGGGGGCGGTGTGCGCCACAGCGATTAACCATTCAATTGTACAGTATTGGGTCAGGGATGCGCAGCCTTCTACCTATATTTTGTTTCCACAGTTCTGTAACTACCAGGCTAGCAGCACCCATTGTGCTATCCTGTTTTGCATGGTAAGTATTTCGTTTAGTTTTGCATATGTTTTGCATCTGTCTGATTGCTGAGTGTGTATTTGAGCTATTTAAGCGGTGCATATGAGGTGATGAGTCATTCAGTTGCAGCCCATATTGGTGAGCGCTTGCTTTGTTTTCTGCTGTCTGTATTGAATGTAAGTTACACATTTTAGCATAGCTGCTGCCAGGGTAAAGACATTTGCTTTTAACTTAGGTCAGTTTAGTGTTAGGACATCTGCTCTGGAGATTTACCTCAACATTGGTGCAGATGTCCAGTATATTATAATTTTGCATGCAAAACTATGATGGAAGCTAAAAATTTCTCCATAAACCAGTATTGCATTGTTTGGATGCGGGCGTACATTTTAGTCCAGGGGGGCGGTGTGCGCCACAGCGATTAACCATTCAATTGTACAGTATTGGGTCAGGGATGCGCAGCCTTCTACCTATATTTTGTTTCCACAGTTCTGTAACTACCAGGCTAGCAGAACCCATTGTGCTATCCTGTTTTGCATGGTAAGTATTTCGTTTAGTTTTGCATATGTTTTGCATCTGTCTGATTGCTGAGTGTGTATTTGAGCTATTTAAGCGGTGCATATGAGGTGATGAGTCATTCAGTTGCAGCCCATATTGGTGAGCGCTTGCTTTGTTTTCTGCTGTCTGTATTGAATGTAAGTTACACATTTTAGCATAGCTGCTGCCAGGGTAAAGACATTTGCTTTTAACTTAGGTCAGTTTAGTGTTAGGACATCTGCTCTGGAGATTTACCTCAACATTGGTGCAGATGTCCAGTATATTATATTTTTGCATGCAAAACTATGATGGAAGCTAAAAATTTCTCCATAAACCAGTATTGCATTGTTTGGATGCGGGCGTACATTTTAGTCCAGGGGGGGCGGTGTGCGCCACAGCGATTAACCATTCAATTGTACAGTATTGGGTCAGGGATGCGCAGCCTTCTACCAATATTTTTTTTCCACAGTTCTGTAACTACCAGGCTAGCAGCACCCATTGTGCTATACTGTTTTGCATGGTAAGTATTTAGTTTAGTTTTGCATATGTTTTGCATCTGTCTGATTGCTGAGTGTGTATTTGAGCTATTTAAGCGGTGCATATGAGGTGATGAGTCATTCAGTTGCAGCCCATATTGGTGAGCGCTTGCTTTGTTTTCTGCTGTCTGTATTGAATGTAAGTTACACATTTTAGCATAGCTGCTGCCAGGGTAAAGACATTTGCTTTTAACTTAGGTCAGTTTAGTGTTAGGACATCTGCTCTGGAGATTTACCTCAACATTGGTGCAGATGTCCAGTATATTATAATTTTACATGCAAAACTATGATGGAAGCTAAACATTTCTCCATAAACCAGTATTGCATTGTTTGGATGCGGGCGTACATTTTAGTCCAGGGGGGGCGGTGTGCGCCACAGCGATTAACCATTCAATTGTACAGTATTGGGTCAGGGATGCGCAGCCTTCTACCAATATTTTGTTTCCACAGTTCTGTAACTACCAGGCTAGCAGCACCCATTGTGCTATCCTGTTTTGCATGGTAAGTATTTAGTTTAGTTTTGCATATGTTTTGCATCTGTCTGATTGCTGAGTGTGTATTTGAGCTATTTAAGCGGTGCATATGAGGTGATGAGTCATTCAGTTGCAGCCCATATTGGTGAGCGCTTGCTTTGTTTTCTGCTGTCTGTATTGAATGTAAGTTACACATTTTAGCATAGCTGCTGCCAGGGTAAAGACATTTGCTTTTAACTTAGGTCAGTTTAGTGTTAGGACATCTGCTCTGGAGATTTACCTCAATGTTGGTGCAGATGTCCAGTATATTATATTTTTGCATGTAAAACTATGATGGAAGCTAAAATTTCTCCATAAACCAGTATTGCATTGTTTGGATGCGGGCATACATTTTAGTCCAGGGAGGGGGGGCGGTGTGCGCCACAGCGATTAACCATTCAATTGTACAGTATTGGGTCAGGGATGCGCAGCCATCTACCTATATTTTGTTTCCATAGTTCTGTAACTACCAGGCTAGCAGCACCCATTGTGCTATCCTGTTTTGCATGGTAAGTATTTAGTTTAGTTTTGCATATGTTTTGCATCTATCTGATTGCTGAGTGTGTATTTGAGCTATTTAAGCGGTGCATATGAGGTGATGAGTCATTCAGTTGCAGCCCATATTGGTGAGCGCTTGCTTTGTTTTCTGCTGTCTGTATTGAATGTAAGTTACACATTTTAGCATAGCTGCTGCCAGGGTAAAGACATTTGCTTTTAACTTAGGTCAGTTTAGTGTTAGGACATCTGCTCTGGAGATTTACCTCAACGTTGGTGCAGATGTCCAGTATATTATATTTTTGCATGCAAAAGTATGATGGAAGCTAAAATTTCTCCATAAACCAGTATTGCATTGTTTGGATGCGGGCGTACATTTTAGTCTAGGGGGGGCGGTGTGCGCCACAGCGATTAACCATTCAATTGTACAGTATTGGGTCAGGGATGCGCAGCCTTCTACCTATATTTTGTTTCCACAGTTCTGTAACTACCAGGCTAGCAGCACCCATTGTGCTATCCTGTTTTGCATGGTAAGTATTTAGTTTAGTTTTGCATATGTTTTGCATCTGTCTGATTGCTGAGTGTGTATTTGAGCTATTTAAGCGGTGCATATGAGGTGATGAGTCATTCAGTTGCAGCCCATATTGGTGAGCGCTTGCTTTGTTTTCTGCTGTCTGTATTGAATGTAAGTTACACATTTTAGCATAGCTGCTGCCAGGGTAAAGACATTTGCTTTTAACGTAGGTCAGTTTAGTGTTAGGACATCTGCTCTGGAGATTTACCTCAACATTGGTGCAGATGTCCAGTATATTATATTTTTGCATGCAAAACTATGATGGAAGCTAAAAATTTCTCCATAAACCAGTATTGCATTGTTTGGATGCGGGCGTACATTTTAGTCCAGGGGGGGCGGTGTGCGCCACAGCGATTAACCATTCAATTGTACAGTATTGGGTCAGGGATGCGCAGCCTTCTACCAATATTTTGTTTCCACAGTTCTGTAACTACCAGGCTAGCAGCACCCATTGTGCTATACTGTTTTGCATGGTAAGTATTTAGTTTAGTTTTGCATATGTTTTGCATCTGTCTAAAAGCTGAGTGTGTATTTGAGCTATTTAAGCGGTGCATATGAGGTGATGAGTCATTCAGTTGCAGCCCATATTGGTGAGCGCTTGCTTTGTTTTCTGCTGTCTGTATTGAATGTAAGTTACACATTTTAGCATAGCTGCTGCCAGGGTAAAGACATTTGCTTTTAACTTAGGTCAGTTTAGTGTTAGGACATCTGCTCTGGAGATTTACCTCAACTTTGGTGCAGATGTCCAGTATATTATATTTTTGCATGCAAAACTATGATGGAAGCTAAAATTTCTCCATAAACCAGTATTGCATTGTTTGGATGCGGGCGTACATTTTAGTCCAGGGGGGGGCGGTGTGCGCCACAGCGATTAACCATTCAATTGTACAGTATTGGGTCAGGGATGCGCAGCCTTCTACCTATATTTTGTTTCCACAGTTCTGTAACTACCAGGCTAGCAGCACCCATTGTGCTATCCTGTTTTGCATGGTAAGTATTTAGTTTAGTTTTGCATATGTTTTGCATCTGTCTGATTGCTGAGTGTGTATTTGAGCTATTTAAGCGGTGCATATGAGGTGATGAGTCATTCAGTTGCAGCCCATATTGGTGAGCGCTTGCTTTGTTTTCTGTTGTCTGTATTGAATGTAAGTTACACATTTTAGCATAGCTGCTGCCAGGGTAAAGACATTTGCTTTTAACTTAGGTCAGTTTAGTGTTAGGACATCTGCTCTGGAGATTTACCTCAACATTGGTGCAGATGTCCAGTATATTATATTTTTGCATGCAAAACTATGATGGAAGCTAAAAATTTCTCCATAAACCAGTATTGCATTGTTTGGATGCGGGCGTACATTTTAGTCCAGGGGGGGGGCGGTGTGCGCCACAGCGATTAACCATTCAATTGTACAGTATTGGGTCAGGGATGCGCAGCCTTCTACCTATATTTTGTTTCCACAGTTCTGTAACTACCAGGCTAGCAGCACCCATTGTGCTATCCTGTTTTGCATGGTAAGTATTTAGTTTAGTTTTGCATATGTTTTGCATCTGTCTGATTGCTGAGTGTGTATTTGAGCTATTTAAGCGGTGCATATGAGGTGATGAGTCATTCAGTTGCAGCCCATATTGGTGAGCGCTTGCTTTGTTTTCTGCTGTCTGTATTGAATGTAAGTTACACATTTTAGCATAGCTGCTTCCAGGGTAAAGACATTTGCTTTTAACTTAGGTCAGTTTAGTGTTAGGACATTTGCTCTGGAGATTTACCTCAACATTGGTACAGATGTCCAGTATATTATATTTTTGCATGCAAAACTATGATGGAAGCTAAAAATTTCTCCATAAACCAGTATTGCATTGTTTGGATGCGGGCGTACATTTTAGTCCAGGGGGGGGCGGTGTGCGCCACAGCGATTAACCATTCAATTGTACAGTATTGGGTCAGGGATGCGCAGCCTTCTACCAATATTTTGTTTCCACAGTTCTGTAACTACCAGGCTAGCAGCACCCATTGTGCTATCCTGTTTTGCATGGTAAGTATTTAGTTTAGTTTTGCATATGTTTTGCATCTGTCTGATTGCTGAGTGTGTATTTGAGCTATTTAAGCGGTGCATATGAGGTGATGAGTCATTCAGTTGCAGCCCATATTCGTGAGCGCTTCCTTTGTTTTCTGCTGTCTGTATTGAATGTAAGTTACACATTTTAGCATAGCTGCTGCCAGGGTAAAGACATTTGCTTTTAACTTAGGTCAGTTTAGTGTTAGGACATCTGCTCTGGAGATTTACCTCAACGTTGGTGCAGATGTCCAGTATATTATATTTTTGCATGTAAAACGATGATGGAAGCTAAAATTTCTCCATAAACCAGTATTGCATTGTTTGGATGCGGGCGTACATTTTAGTCCAGGGAGGGGGGGCGGTGTGCGCCACAGCGATTAACCATTCAATTGTACAGTATTGGGTCAGGGATGCGCAGCCATCTACCTATATTTTGTTTCCATAGTTCTGTAACTACCAGGCTAGCAGCACCCATTGTGCTATCCTGTTTTGCATGGTAAGTATTTAGTTTAGTTTTGCATATGTTTTGCATCTGTCTGATTGCTGAGTGTGTATTTGAGCTATTTAAGCGGTGCATATGAGGTGATGAGTCATTCAGTTGCAGCCCATATTGGTGAGCGCTTGCTTTGTTTTCTGATGTCTGTATTGAATGTAAGTTACACATTTTAGCATAGCTGCTGCCACGGTAAAGACATTTGCTTTTAACTTAGGTCAGTTTAGTGTTAGGACATCTGCTCTGGAGATTTACCTCAACGTTGGTGCAGATGTCCAGTATATTATATTTTTGCATGCAAAACTATGATGGAAGCTAAAATTTCTCCATAAACCAGTATTGCATTGTTTGGATGCGGGCGTACATTTTAGTCCAGGGGGGGCGGTGTGCGCCACAGCGATTAACCATTCAATTGTACAGTATTGGGTCAGGGATGCGCAGCCTTCTACCAATATTTTGTTTCCACAGTTCTGTAACTACCAGGCTAGCAGCACCCATTGTGCTATCCTGTTTTGCATGGTAAGTATTTAGTTTAGTTTTGCATATGTTTTGCATCTGTCTGATTGCTGAGTGTGTATTTGAGCTATTTAAGCGGTGCATATGAGGTGATGAGTCATTCAGTTGCAGCCCATATTGGTGAGCGCTTGCTTTGTTTTCTGCTGTCTGTATTGAATGTAAGTTACACATTTTAGCATAGCTGCTGCCAGGGTAAAGACATTTGCTTTTAACTTAGGTCAGTTTAGTGTTAGGACATCTGCTCTGGAGGTTTACCTCAACATTGATGCAGATGTCCAGTATATTATATTTTTGCATGCAAAACTATGATGGAAGCTAAAAATTTCTCCATAAACCAGTATTGCATTGTTTGGATGCGGGCGTACATTTTAGTCCAGGTGGGGCGGTGTGCGCCACAGCGATTAACCATTCAATTGTACAGTATTGGGTCAGGGATGCGCAGCCTTCTACCAATATTTTGTTTCCACAGTTCTGTAACTACCAGGCTAGCAGCACCCATTGTGCTATACTGTTTTGCATGGTAAGTATTTAGTTTAGTTTTCCATATGTTTTGCATCTGTCTGATTGCTGAGTGTGTATTTGAGCTATTTAAGCGGTGCATATGAGGTGATGAGTCATTCAGTTGCAGCCCATATTGGTGAGCGCTTGCTTTGTTTTCTGCTGTCTGTATTGAATGTAAGTTACACATTTTAGCATAGCTGCTGCCAGGGTAAAGACATTTGCTTTTAACTTAGGTCAGTTTAGTGTTAGGACATTTGCTCTGGAGATTTACCTCAACATTGGTACAGATGTCCAGTATATTATATTTTTGCATGCAAAACTATGATGGAAGCTAAAAATTTCTCCATAAACCAGTATTGCATTGTTTGGATGCGGGCGTACATTTTAGTCCAGGGGGGGGCGGTGTGCGCCACAGCGATTAACCATTCAATTGTATAGTATTGGGTCAGGGATGCGCAGCCTTCTACCAATATTTTGTTTCCACAGTTCTGTAACTACCAGGCTAGCAGCACCCATTGTGCTATCCTGTTTTGCATGGTAAGTATTTAGTTTAGTTTTGCATATGTTTTGCATCTGTCTGATTGCTGAGTGTGTATTTGAGCTATTTAAGCGGTGCATATGAGGTGATGAGTCATTCAGTTGCAGCCCATATTGGTGAGCGCTTGCTTTGTTTTCTGCTGTCTGTATTGAATGTAAGTTACACATTTTAGCATAGCTGCTGCCACGGTAAAGACATTTGCTTTTAACTTAGGTCAGTTTAGTGTTAGGACATCTCCTCTGGAGATTTACCTCAACGTTGGTGCAGATGTCCAGTATATTATATTTTTGCATGCAAAAGTATGATGGAAGCTAAAATTTCTCCATAAACCAGTATTGCATTGTTTGGATGCGGGCGTACATTTTAGTCCAGGGGGGGCGGTGTGCGCCTCAGCGATTAACCATTCAATTGTACAGTATTGGGTCAGGGATGCGCAGCCTTCTACCTATATTTTATTTCCACAGTTCTGTAACTACCAGGCTAGCAGCACCCATTGTGCTATCCTGTTTTGCATGGTAAGTATTTCGTTTAGTTTTGCATATGTTTTGCATCTGTCTGATTGCTGAGTGTGTATTTGAGCTATTTAAGCGGTGCATATGAGGTGATGAGTCATTCAGTTGCAGCCCATATTGGTGAGCGCTTGCTTTGTTTTCTGCTGTCTGTATTGAATGTAAGTTACACATTTTAGAATAGCTGCTGCCACGGTAAAGACATTTGCTTTTAACTTAGGTCAGTTTAGTGTTAGGACATCTGCTCTGGAGATTTACCTCAACGTTGGTGCAGATGTCCAGTATATTATATTTTTGCATGCAAAACTATGATGGAAGCTAAAATTTCTCCATAAACCAGTATTGCATTGTTTGTATGCGGGCGTACATTTTAGTCCATGGGGGGCGGTGTGCGCCACAGCGATTAACCATTCAATTGTACAGTATTGGGTCAGGGATGCGCAGCCTTCTACCTATATTTTGTTTCCACAGTTCTGTAACTACCAGGCTAGCAGCACCCATTGTGCTATCCTGTTTTGCATGGTAAGTATTTCGTTTAGTTTTGCATATGTTTTGCATCTGTCTGATTGCTGAGTGTGTATTTGAGCTATTTAAGCGGTGCATATGAGGTGATGAGTCATTCAGTTGCAGCCCATATTGGTGAGCGCTTGCTTTGTTTTCTGCTGTCTGTATTGAATGTAAGTTACACATTTTAGCATAGCTGCTGCCAGGGTAAAGACATTTGCTTTTAACTTAGGTCAGTTTAGTGTTAGGACATCTGCTCTGGAGATTTACCTCAACATTGGTGCAGATGTCCAGTATATTATAATTTTGCATGCAAAACTATGATGGAAGCTAAAAATTTCTCCATAAACCAGTATTGCATTGTTTGGATGCGGGCGTACATTTTAGTCCAGGGGGGCGGTGTGCGCCACAGCGATTAACCATTCAATTGTACAGTATTGGGTCAGGGATGCGCAGCCTTCTACCAATATTTTGTTTCCACAGTTCTGTAACTACCAGGCTAGCAGAACCCATTGTGCTATCCTGTTTTGCATGGTAAGTATTTCGTTTAGTTTTGCATATGTTTTGCATCTGTCTGATTGCTGAGTGTGTATTTGAGCTATTTAAGCGGTGCATATGAGGTGATGAGTCATTCAGTTGCAGCCCATATTGGTGAGCGCTTGCTTTGTTTTCTGCTGTCTGTATTGAATGTAAGTTACACATTTTAGCATAGCTGCTGCCAGGGTAAAGACATTTGCTTTTAACTTAGGTCAGTTTAGTGTTAGGACATCTGCTCTGGAGATTTACCTCAACATTGGTGCAGATGTCCAGTATATTATATTTTTGCATGCAAAACTATGATGGAAGCTAAACATTTCTCCATAAACCAGTATTGCATTGTTTGGATGCGGGCGTACATTTTAGTCCAGGGGGGGCGGTGTGCGCCACAGCGATTAACCATTCAATTGTACAGTATTGGGTCAGGGATGCGCAGCCTTCTACCAATATTTTTTTTCCACAGTTCTGTAACTACCAGGCTAGCAGCACCCATTGTGCTATACTGTTTTGCATGGTAAGTATTTAGTTTAGTTTTGCATATGTTTTGCATCTGTCTGATTGCTGAGTGTGTATTTGAGCTATTTAAGCGGTGCATATGAGGTGATGAGTCATTCAGTTGCAGCCCATATTGGTGAGCGCTTGCTTTGTTTTCTGCTGTCTGTATTGAATGTAAGTTACACATTTTAGCATAGCTGCTGCCAGGGTAAAGACATTTGCTTTTAACTTAGGTCAGTTTAGTGTTAGGACATCTGCTCTGGAGATTTACCTCAACATTGGTGCAGATGTCCAGTATATTATAATTTTACATGCAAAACTATGATGGAAGCTAAACATTTCTCCATAAACCAGTATTGCATTGTTTGGATGCGGGCGTACATTTTAGTCCAGGGGGGGCGGTGTGCGCCACAGCGATTAACCATTCAATTGTACAGTATTGGGTCAGGGATGCGCAGCCTTCTACCAATATTTTGTTTCCACAGTTCTGTAACTACCAGGCTAGCAGCACCCATTGTGCTATCCTGTTTTGCATGGTAAGTATTTAGTTTAGTTTTGCATATGTTTTGCATCTGTCTGATTGCTGAGTGTGTATTTGAGCTATTTAAGCGGTGCATATGAGGTGATGAGTCATTCAGTTGCAGCCCATATTGGTGAGCGCTTGCTTTGTTTTCTGCTGTCTGTATTGAATGTAAGTTACACATTTTAGCATAGCTGCTGCCAGGGTAAAGACATTTGCTTTTAACTTAGGTCAGTTTAGTGTTAGGACATCTGCTCTGGAGATTTACCTCAACGTTGGTGCAGATGTCCAGTATATTATATTTTTGCATGTAAAACTATGATGGAAGCTAAAATTTCTCCATAAACCAGTATTGCATTGTTTGGATGCGGGCATACATTTTAGTCCAGGGAGGGGGGGCGGTGTGCGCCACAGCGATTAACCATTCAATTGTACAGTATTGGGTCAGGGATGCGCAGCCATCTACCTATATTTTGTTTCCATAGTTCTGTAACTACCAGGCTAGCAGCACCCATTGTGCTATCCTGTTTTGCATGGTAAGTATTTAGTTTAGTTTTGCATATGTTTTGCATCTATCTGATTGCTGAGTGTGTATTTGAGCTATTTAAGCGGTGCATATGAGGTGATGAGTCATTCAGTTGCAGCCCATATTGGTGAGCGCTTGCTTTGTTTTCTGCTGTCTGTATTGAATGTAAGTTACACATTTTAGCATAGCTGCTGCCAGGGTAAAGACATTTGCTTTTAACTTAGGTCAGTTTAGTGTTAGGACATCTGCTCTGGAGATTTACCTCAACGTTGGTGCAGATGTCCAGTATATTATATTTTTGCATGCAAAAGTATGATGGAAGCTAAAATTTCTCCATAAACCAGTATTGCATTGTTTGGATGCGGGCGTACATTTTAGTCCAGGGGGGGCGGTGTGCGCCACAGCGATTAACCATTCAATTGTACAGTATTGGGTCAGGGATGCGCAGCCTTCTACCTATATTTTGTTTCCACAGTTCTGTAACTACCAGGCTAGCAGCACCCATTGTGCTATCCTGTTTTGCATGGTAAGTATTTAGTTTAGTTTTGCATATGTTTTGCATCTGTCTGATTGCTGAGTGTGTATTTGAGCTATTTAAGCGGTGCATATGAGGTGATGAGTCATTCAGTTGCAGCCCATATTGGTGAGCGCTTGCTTTGTTTTCTGCTGTCTGTATTGAATGTAAGTTACACATTTTAGCATAGCTGCTGCCAGGGTAAAGACATTTGCTTTTAACGTAGGTCAGTTTAGTGTTAGGACATCTGCTCTGGAGATTTACCTCAACATTGGTGCAGATGTCCAGTATATTATATTTTTGCATGCAAAACTATGATGGAAGCTAAAAATTTCTCCATAAACCAGTATTGCATTGTTTGGATGCGGGCGTACATTTTAGTCCAGGGGGGGCGGTGTGCGCCACAGCGATTAACCATTCAATTGTACAGTATTGGGTCAGGGATGCGCAGCCTTCTACCAATATTTTGTTTCCACAGTTCTGTAACTACCAGGCTAGCAGCACCCATTGTGCTATACTGTTTTGCATGGTAAGTATTTAGTTTAGTTTTGCATATGTTTTGCATCTGTCTGATTGCTGAGTGTGTATTTGAGCTATTTAAGCGGTGCATATGAGGTGATGAGTCATTCAGTTGCAGCCCATATTGGTGAGCGCTTGCTTTGTTTTCTGCTGTCTGTATTGAATGTAAGTTACACATTTTAGCATAGCTGCTGCCAGGGTAAAGACATTTGCTTTTAACTTAGGTCAGTTTAGTGTTAGGACATCTGCTCTGGAGATTTACCTCAACTTTGGTGCAGATGTCCAGTATATTATATTTTTGCATGCAAAACTATGATGGAAGCTAAAATTTCTCCATAAACCAGTATTGCATTGTTTGGATGCGGGCGTACATTTTAGTCCAGGGGGGGCGGTGTGCGCCACAGCGATTAACCATTCAATTGTACAGTATTGGGTCAGGGATGCGCAGCCTTCTACCTATATTTTGTTTCCACAGTTCTGTAACTACCAGGCTAGCAGCACCCATTGTGCTATCCTGTTTTGCATGGTAAGTATTTAGTTTAGTTTTGCATATGTTTTGCATCTGTCTGATTGCTGAGTGTGTATTTGAGCTATTTAAGCGGTGCATATGAGGTGATGAGTCATTCAGTTGCAGCCCATATTGGTGAGCGCTTGCTTTGTTTTCTGCTGTCTGTATTGAATGTAAGTTACACATTTTAGCATAGCTGCTTCCAGGGTAAAGACATTTGCTTTTAACTTAGGTCAGTTTAGTGTTAGGACATTTGCTCTGGAGATTTACCTCAACATTGGTACAGATGTCCAGTATATTATATTTTTGCATGCAAAACTATGATGGAAGCTAAACATTTCTCCATAAACCAGTATTGCATTGTTTGGATGCGGGCGTACATTTTAGTCCAGGGGGGGCGGTGTGCGCCACAGCGATTAACCATTCAATTGTACAGTATTGGGTCAGGGATGCGCAGCCTTCTACCAATATTTTGTTTCCACAGTTCTGTAACTACCAGGCTAGCAGCACCCATTGTGCTATCCTGTTTTGCATGGTAAGTATTTCGTTTAGTTTTGCATATGTTTTGCATCTGTCTGATTGCTGAGTGTGTATTTGAGCTATTTAAGCGGTGCATATGAGGTGATGAGTCATTCAGTTGCAGCCCATATTGGTGAGCGCTTGCTTTGTTTTCTGCTGTCTGTATTAAATGTAAGTTACACATTTTAGCATAGCTGCTGCCAGGGTAAAGACATTTGCTTTTAACTTAGGTCAGTTTAGTGTTAGGACATCTGCTCTGGAGATTTACCTCAACGTTGGTGCAGATGTCCAGTATATTATATGTTTGCATGCAAAACTATGAAGGAAGCTAAAATTTCTCCATAAACCAGTATTGCATTGTTTGGATGCGGGCGTACATTTTAGTCCAGGGGGGGGGCGGTGTGCGCCACAGCGATTAACCATTCAATTGTATAGTATTGGGTCAGGGATGCGCAGCCTTCTACCTATATTTTGTTTCCACAGTTCTGTAACTACCAGGCTAGCAGCACCCATTGTGCTATCCTGTTTTGCATGGTAAGTATTTAGTTTAGTTTTGCATATGTTTTGCATCTATCTGATTGCTGAGTGTGTATTTGAGCTATTTAAGCGGTGCATATGAGGTGATGAGTCATTCAGTTGCAGCCCATATTGGTGAGCGCTTGCTTTGTTTTCTGCTGTCTGTATTGAATGTAAGTTACACATTTTAGCATAGCTGCTGCCAGGGTAAAGACATTTGCTTTTAACTTAGGTCAGTTTAGTGTTAGGACATCTGCTCTGGAGATTTACCTCAACGTTGGTGCAGATGTCCAGTATATTATATTTTTGCATGCAAAAGTATGATGGAAGCTAAAATTTCTCCATAAACCAGTATTGCATTGTTTGGATGCGGGCGTACATTTTAGTCCAGGGGGGGCAGTGTGCGCCACAGCGATTAACCATTCAATTGTACAGTATTGGGTCAGGGATGCGCAGCCTTCTACCTATATTTTGTTTCCACAGTTCTGTAACTACCAGGCTAGCAGCACCCATTGTGCTATCCTGTTTTGCATGGTAAGTATTTAGTTTAGTTTTGCATATGTTTTGCATCTGTCTGATTGCTGAGTGTGTATTTGAGCTATTTAAGCGGTGCATATGAGGTGATGAGTCATTCAGTTGCAGCCCATATTGGTGAGCGCTTGCTTTGTTTTCTGCTGTCTGTATTGAATGTAAGTTACACATTTTAGCATAGCTGCTGCCAGGGTAAAGACATTTGCTTTTAACTTAGGTCAGTTTAGTGTTAGGACATCTGCTCTGGAGATTTACCTCAACGTTGGTGCAGATGTCCAGTATATTATATTTTTGCATGCAAAACTATGATGGAAGCTAAAATTTCTCCATAAACCAGTATTGCATTGTTTGGATGCGGGCGTACATTTTAGTCCAGGGGGGGCGGTGTGCGCCACAGCGATTAACCATTCAATTGTACAGTATTGGGTCAGGGATGCGCAGCCTTCTACCTATATTTTGTTTCCACAGTTCTGTAACTACCAGGCTAGCAGCACCCATTGTGCTATCCTGTTTTGCATGGTAAGTATTTCGTTTAGTTTTGCATATGTTTTGCATCTGTCTGATTGCTGAGTGTGTATTTGAGCTATTTAAGCGGTGCATATGAGGTGATGAGTCATTCAGTTGCAGCCCATATTGGTGAGCGCTTGCTTTGTTTTCTGCTGTCTGTATTGAATGTAAGTTACACATTTTAGCATAGCTGCTGCCACGGTAAAGACATTTGCTTTTAACTTAGGTCAGTTAACTGTTAGGACATCTGCTCTGGAGATTTACCTCAACGTTGGTGCAGATGTCCAGTATATTATATTTTTGCATGCAAAACTATGATGGAAGCTAAAATTTCTCCATAAACCAGTATTGCATTGTTTGGATGTGGGCGGACATTTTAGTCCAGGGGGGGCGGTGTGCGCCACAGCGATTAACCATTCAATTGTACAGTATTGGGTCAGGGATGCGCAGCCTTCTACCTATATTTTGTTTTCACAGTTCTGTAACTACCAGGCTAGCAGCACCCATTGTGCTATCCTGTTTTGCATGGTAAGTATTTCGTTTAGTTTTGCATATGTTTTGCATCTGTCTGATTGCTGAGTGTGTATTTGAGCTATTTAAGCGGTGCATATGAGGTGATGAGTCATTCAGTTGCAGCCCATATTGGTGAGCGCTTGCTTTGTTTTCTGCTGTCTGTATTGAATGTAAGTTACACATTTTAGCATAGCTGCTGCCAGGGTAAAGACATTTGCTTTTAACTTAGGTCAGTTTAGTGTTAGGACATCTGCTCTGGAGATTTACCTCAACGTTGGTGCAAATGTCCAGTATATTATATTTTTGCATGAAAAACTATGATGGAAGCTAAAATTTCTCCATAAACCAGGATTGCATTGTTTGGATGCGGGCGTACATTTTAGTCCAGGGGGGGCGGTGTGCGCCACAGCAATTAACCATTCAATTGTACAGTATTGGGTCAGGGATGCGCAGCCTTCTACCTATATTTTGTTTCCACAGTTCTGTAACTACCAGGCTAGCAGCACCCATTGTGCTATCCTGTTTTGCATGGTAAGTATTTAGTTTAGTTTTGCATATGTTTTGCATCTGTCTGATTGCTGAGTGTGTATTTGAGCTATTTAAGCGGTGCATATGAGGTGATGAGTCATTCAGTTGCAGCCCATATTGGTGAGCGCTTGCTTTGTTTTCTGCTGTCTGTATTGAATGTAAGTTACACATTTTAGCATAGCTGCTGCCAGGGTAAAGACATTTGCTTTTAACTTAGGTCAGTTTAGTGTTAGGACATCTGCTATGGAGATTTACCTCAACGTTGGTGCAGATGTCCAGTATATTATATTTTTGCATGCAAAATTATGATGGAAGCTAAAATTTCTCCATAAACCAGTATTGCATTGTTTGGATGCGGGCGTACATTTTAGTCCAGGGGGGCGGTGTGCGCCACAGCGATTAACCATTCAACTGTACAGTATTGGGTCAGGGATGCGCAGCCTTCTACCTATATTTTGTTTCCACAGTTCTGTAACTACCAGGCTAGCAGCACCCATTGTGCTATCCTGTTTTGCATGGTAAGTATTTAGTTTAGTTTTGCATATGTTTTGCATCTGTCTGATTGCTGAGTGTGTATTTGAGCTATTTAAGCGGTGCATATGAGGTGATGAGTCATTCAGTTGCAGCCCATATTGGTGAGCGCTTGCTTTGTTTTCTGCTGTCTGTATTGAATGTAAGTTACACATTTTAGCATAGCTGCTGCCAGGGTAAAGACATTTGCTTTTAACTTAGGTCAGTTTAGTGTTAGGACATCTGCTCTGGAGATTTACCTCAACGTTGGTGCAGATGTCCAGTATATTATATTTTTGCATGCAAAAGTATGATGGAAGCTAAAATTTCTCCATAAACCAGTATTGCATTGTTTGGATGCGGGCGTACATTTTAGTCCAGGGGGGGCAGTGTGCGCCACAGCGATTAACCATTCAATTGTACAGTATTGGGTCAGGGATGCGCAGCCTTCTACCTATATTTTGTTTCCACAGTTCTGTAACTACCAGGCTAGCAGCACCCATTGTGCTATCCTGTTTTGCATGGTAAGTATTTAGTTTAGTTTTGCATATGTTTTGCATCTGTCTGATTGCTGAGTGTGTATTTGAGCTATTTAAGCGGTGCATATGAGGTGATGAGTCATTCAGTTGCAGCCCATATTGGTGAGCGCTTGCTTTGTTTTCTGCTGTCTGTATTGAATGTAAGTTACACATTTTAGCATAGCTGCTGCCAGGGTAAAGACATTTGCTTTTAACTTAGGTCAGTTTAGTGTTAGGACATCTGCTCTGGAGATTTACCTCAACGTTGGTGCAGATGTCCAGTATATTATATTTTTGCATGCAAAACTATGATGGAAGCTAAAATTTCTCCATAAACCAGTATTGCATTGTTTGGATGCGGGCGTACATTTTAGTCCAGGGGGGGCGGTGTGCGCCACAGCGATTAACCATTCAATTGTACAGTATTGGGTCAGGGATGCGCAGCCTTCTACCTATATTTTGTTTCCACAGTTCTGTAACTACCAGGCTAGCAGCACCCATTGTGCTATCCTGTTTTGCATGGTAAGTATTTCGTTTAGTTTTGCATATGTTTTGCATCTGTCTGATTGCTGAGTGTGTATTTGAGCTATTTAAGCGGTGCATATGAGGTGATGAGTCATTCAGTTGCAGCCCATATTGGTGAGCGCTTGCTTTGTTTTCTGCTGTCTGTATTGAATGTAAGTTACACATTTTAGCATAGCTGCTGCCACGGTAAAGACATTTGCTTTTAACTTAGGTCAGTTAACTGTTAGGACATCTGCTCTGGAGATTTACCTCAACGTTGGTGCAGATGTCCAGTATATTATATTTTTGCATGCAAAACTATGATGGAAGCTAAAATTTCTCCATAAACCAGTATTGCATTGTTTGGATGTGGGCGGACATTTTAGTCCAGGGGGGGCGGTGTGCGCCACAGCGATTAACCATTCAATTGTACAGTATTGGGTCAGGGATGCGCAGCCTTCTACCTATATTTTGTTTTCACAGTTCTGTAACTACCAGGCTAGCAGCACCCATTGTGCTATCCTGTTTTGCATGGTAAGTATTTCGTTTAGTTTTGCATATGTTTTGCATCTGTCTGATTGCTGAGTGTGTATTTGAGCTATTTAAGCGGTGCATATGAGGTGATGAGTCATTCAGTTGCAGCCCATATTGGTGAGCGCTTGCTTTGTTTTCTGCTGTCTGTATTGAATGTAAGTTACACATTTTAGCATAGCTGCTGCCAGGGTAAAGACATTTGCTTTTAACTTAGGTCAGTTTAGTGTTAGGACATCTGCTCTGGAGATTTACCTCAACGTTGGTGCAAATGTCCAGTATATTATATTTTTGCATGAAAAACTATGATGGAAGCTAAATTTTCTCCATAAACCAGGATTGCATTGTTTGGATGCGGGCGTACATTTTAGTCCAGGGGGGGCGGTGTGCGCCACAGCAATTAACCATTCAATTGTACAGTATTGGGTCAGGGATGCGCAGCCTTCTACCTATATTTTGTTTCCACAGTTCTGTAACTACCAGGCTAGCAGCACCCATTGTGCTATCCTGTTTTGCATGGTAAGTATTTAGTTTAGTTTTGCATATGTTTTGCATCTGTCTGATTGCTGAGTGTGTATTTGAGCTATTTAAGCGGTGCATATGAGGTGATGAGTCATTCAGTTGCAGCCCATATTGGTGAGCGCTTGCTTTGTTTTCTGCTGTCTGTATTGAATGTAAGTTACACATTTTAGCATAGCTGCTGCCAGGGTAAAGACATTTGCTTTTAACTTAGGTCAGTTTAGTGTTAGGACATCTGCTATGGAGATTTACCTCAACGTTGGTGCAGATGTCCAGTATATTATATTTTTGCATGCAAAATTATGATGGAAGCTAAAATTTCTCCATAAACCAGTATTGCATTGTTTGGATGCGGGCGTACATTTTAGTCCAGGGGGGCGGTGTGCGCCACAGCGATTAACCATTCAACTGTACAGTATTGGGTCAGGGATGCGCAGCCTTCTACCTATATTTTGTTTCCACAGTTCTGTAACTACCAGGCTAGCAGCACCCATTGTGCTATCCTGTTTTGCATGGTAAGTATTTAGTTTAGTTTTGCATATGTTTTGCATCTGTCTGATTGCTGAGTGTGTATTTGAGCTATTTAAGCGGTGCATATGAGGTGATGAGTCATTCAGTTGCAGCCCATATTGGTGAGCGCTTGCTTTGTTTTCTGCTGTCTGTATTGAATGTAAGTTACACATTTTAGCATAGCTGCTGCCAGGGTAAAGACATTTGCTTTTAACTTAGGTCAGTTTAGTGTTAGGACATCTGCTCTGGAGATTTACCTCAACGTTGGTGCAGATGTCCAGTATATTATATTTTTGCATGCAAAACTATGATGGAAGCTAAAATTTCTCCATAAACCAGTATTGCATTGTTTGGATGCGGGCGTACATTTTACTCCAGGGGGCGGTGTGCGCCACAGCGATTAACCATTCAATTGTACAGTATTGGGTCAGGGATGCGCAGCCTTCTACCTATATTTTGTTTCCACAGTTCTGTAACTACCAGGCTAGCAGCACCCATTGTGCTATCCTGTTTTGCATGGTAAGTATTTAGTTTAGTTTTGCATATGTTTTGCATCTGTCTGATTGCTGAGTGTGTATTTGAGCTATTTAAGCGGTGCATATGAGGTGATGAGTCATTCAGTTGCAGCCCATATTGGTGAGCGCTTGCTTTGTTTTCTGCTGTCTGTATTGAATGTAAGTTACACATTTTAGCATAGCTGCTGCCAGGGTAAAGACATTTGCTTTTAACTTAGGTCAGTTTAGTGTTAGGACATCTGCTCTGGAGATTTACCTCAACATTGGTGCAGATGTCCAGTATATTATATTTTTGCATGCAAAACTATGATGGAAGCTAAAAATTTCTCCATAAACCAGTATTGCATTGTTTGGATGCGGGCGTACATTTTAGTCCAGGGGGGGCGGTGTGCGCCACAGCGATTAACCATTCAATTGTACAGTATTGGGTCAGGGATGCGCAGCCTTCTACCAATATTTTGTTTCCACAGTTCTGTAACTACCAGGCTAGCAGCACCCATTGTGCTATCCTGTTTTGCATGGTAAGTATTTAGTTTAGTTTTGCATATGTTTTGCATCTGTCTGATTGCTGAGTGTGTATTTGAGCTATTTAAGCGGTGCATATGAGGTGATGAGTCATTCAGTTGCAGCCCATATTGGTGAGCGCTTGCTTTGTTTTCTGCTGTCTGTATTGAATGTAAGTTACACATTTTAGCATTGCTGCTGCCAGGGTAAAGACATTTGCTTTTAACTTAGGTCAGTTTAGTGTTAGGACATCTGCTATGGAGATTTACCTCAACGTTGGTGCAGATGTCCAGTATATTATATTTTTGCATGCAAAACTATGATGGAAGCTAAAATTTCTCCATAAACCAGTATTGCATTGTTTGGATGCGGGCGTACATTTTAGTCCAGGGGGGCGGTGTGTGCCACAGCGATTAACCATTCAATTGTACAGTATTGGGTCAGGGATGCGCAGCCTTCTACCAATATTTTGTTTCCACAGTTCTGTAACTACCAGGCTAGCAGCACCCATTGTGCTATCCTGTTTTGCATGGTAAGTATTTAGTTTAGTTTTGCATATGTTTTGCATCTGTCTGATTGCTGAGTGTGTATTTGAGCTATTTAAGCGGTGCATATGAGGTGATGAGTCATTCAGTTGCAGCCCATATTGGTGAGCGCTTGCTTTGTTTTCTGCTGTCTGTATTGAATGTAAGTTACACATTTTAGCATAGCTGCTGCCAGGGTAAAGACATTTGCTTTTAACTTAGGTCAGTTTAGTGTTAGGACATCTGCTCTGGAGATTTACCTCAACATTGGTACAGATGTCCAGTATATTATATTTTTGCATGCAAAACTATGATGGAAGCTAAAAATTTCTCCATAAACCAGTATTGCATTGTTTGGATGCGGGCGTACATTTTAGTCCAGGGGGGGGGGCGGTGTGCGCCACAGCGATTAACCATTCAATTGTACAGTATTGGGTCAGGGATGCGCAGCCTTCTACCAATATTTTGTTTCCACAGTTCTGTAACTACCAGGCTAGCAGCACCCATTGTGCTATCCTGTTTTGCATGGTAAGTATTTAGTTTAGTTTTGCATATGTTTTGCATCTGTCTGATTGCTGAGTGTGTATTTGAGCTATTTAAGCGGTGCATATGAGGTGATGAGTCATTCAGTTGCAGCCCATATTGGTGAGCGCTTGCTTTGTTTTCTGCTGTCTGTATTGAATGTAAGTTACACATTTTAGCATAGCTGCTGCCAGGGTAAAGACATTTGCTTTTAACTTAGGTCAGTTTAGTGTTAGGACATCTGCTCTGGAGATTTACCTCAACGTTGGTGCAGATGTCCAGTATATTATATTTTTGCATGCAAAACTATGATGGAAGCTAAAATTTCTCCATAAACCAGTATTGCATTGTTTGGATGCGGGCGTACATTTTAGTCCAGGGGGGGCGGTGTGCGCCACAGCGATTAACCATTCAATTGTACAGTATTGGGTCAGGGATGCGCAGCCTTCTACCAATATTTTGTTTCCACAGTTCTGTAACTACCAGGCTAGCAGCACCCATTGTGCTATCCTGTTTTGCATGGTAAGTATTTAGTTTAGTTTTGCATATGTTTTGCATCTGTCTGATTGCTGAGTGTGTATTTGAGCTATTTAAGCGGTGCATATGAGGTGATGAGTCATTCAGTTGCAGCCCATATTGGTGAGCGCTTGCTTTGTTTTCTGCTGTCTGTATTGAATGTAAGTTACACATTTTAGCATAGCTGCTGCCAGGGTAAAGACATTTGCTTTTAACTTAGGTCAGTTTAGTGTTAGGACATCTGCTCTGGAGATTTACCTCAACATTGGTGCAGATGTCCAGTATATTATATTTTTGCATGCAAAACTATGATGGAAGCTAAAGATTTCTCCATAAACCAGTATTGCATTGTTTGGATGCGGGCGTACATTTTAGTCCAGGGGGGGCGGTGTGCGCCACATCGATTAACCATTCAATTGTACAGTATTGGGTCAGGGATGCGCAGCCTTCTACCAATATTTTGTTTCCACAGTTCTGTAACTACCAGGCTAGCAGCACCCATTGTGCTATCCTGTTTTGCATGGTAAGTATTTAGTTTAGTTTTGCATACGTTTTGCATCTGTCTGATTGCTGAGTGTGTATTTGAGCTATTTAAGCGGTGCATATGAGGTGATGAGTCATTCAGTTGCAGCCCATATTGGTGAGCTCTTGCTTTGTTTTCTGCTGTCTGTATTGAATGTAAGTTACACATTTTAGCATAGCTGCTGCCAGGGTAAAGACATTTGCTTTTAACTTAGGTCAGTTTAGTGTTAGGACATCTGCTATGGAGATTTACCTCAACGTTGGTGCAGATGTCCAGTATATTATATTTTTGCATGCAAAATTATGATGGAAGCTAAAATTTCTCCATAAACCAGTATTGCATTGTTTGGATGCGGGCGTACATTTTAGTCCAGGGGGGCGGTGTGCGCCACAGCGATTAACCATTCAACTGTACAGTATTGGGTCAGGGATGCGCAGCCTTCTACCTATATTTTGTTTCCACAGTTCTGTAACTACCAGGCTAGCAGCACCCATTGTGCTATCCTGTTTTGCATGGTAAGTATTTAGTTTAGTTTTGCATATGTTTTGCATCTGTCTGATTGCTGAGTGTGTATTTGAGCTATTTAAGCGGTGCATATGAGGTGATGAGTCATTCAGTTGCAGCCCATATTGGTGAGCGCTTGCTTTGTTTTCTGCTGTCTGTATTGAATGTAAGTTACACATTTTAGCATAGCTGCTGCCAGGGTAAAGACATTTGCTTTTAACTTAGGTCAGTTTAGTGTTAGGACATCTGCTCTGGAGATTTACCTCAACGTTGGTGCAGATGTCCAGTATATTATATTTTTGCATGCAAAACTATGATGGAAGCTAAAATTTCTCCATAAACCAGTATTGCATTGTTTGGATGCGGGCGTACATTTTACTCCAGGGGGCGGTGTGCGCCACAGCGATTAACCATTCAATTGTACAGTATTGGGTCAGGGATGCGCAGCCTTCTACCTATATTTTGTTTCCACAGTTCTGTAACTACCAGGCTAGCAGCACCCATTGTGCTATCCTGTTTTGCATGGTAAGTATTTAGTTTAGTTTTGCATATGTTTTGCATCTGTCTGATTGCTGAGTGTGTATTTGAGCTATTTAAGCGGTGCATATGAGGTGATGAGTCACTCAGTTGCAGCCCATATTGGTGAGCGCTTGCTTTGTTTTCTGCTGTCTGTATTGAATGTAAGTTACACATTTTAGCATAGCTGCTGCCAGGGTAAAGACATTTGCTTTTAACTTAGGTCAGTTTAGTGTTAGGACATCTGCTCTGGAGATTTACCTCAACATTGGTGCAGATGTCCAGTATATTATATTTTTGCATGCAAAACTATGATGGAAGCTAAAAATTTCTCCATAAACCAGTATTGCATTGTTTGGATGCGGGCGTACATTTTAGTCCAGGGGGGGCGGTGTGCGCCACAGCGATTAACCATTCAATTGTACAGTATTGGGTCAGGGATGCGCAGCCTTCTACCAATATTTTGTTTCCACAGTTCTGTAACTACCAGGCTAGCAGCACCCATTGTGCTATCCTGTTTTGCATGGTAAGTATTTAGTTTAGTTTTGCATATGTTTTGCATCTGTCTGATTGCTGAGTGTGTATTTGAGCTATTTAAGCAGTGCATATGAGGTGATGAGTCATTCAGTTGCAGCCCATATTGGTGA
Organism: Hyperolius riggenbachi; assembly: GCF_040937935.1. Classification (NCBI taxonomy): domain Eukaryota; kingdom Metazoa; phylum Chordata; class Amphibia; order Anura; family Hyperoliidae; genus Hyperolius; species Hyperolius riggenbachi. Next base: position 392,651,151 of record NC_090648.1, read on the forward strand.
GCGCTTGCTTTGTTTTCTGCTGTCTGTATTGAATGTAAGTTACACATTTTAGCATTGCTGCTGCCAGGGTAAAGACATTTGCTTTTAACTTAGGTCAGTTTAGTGTTAGGACATCTGCTATGGAGATTTACCTCAACGTTGGTGCAGATGTCCAGTATATTATATTTTTGCATGCAAAACTATGATGGAAGCTAACATTTCTCCATAAACCAGTATTGCATTGTTTGGATGCGGGCGTACATTTTAGTCCAGGGGGGCGGTGTGTGCCACAGCGATTAACCATTCAATTGTACAGTATTGGGTCAGGGATGCGCAGCCTTCTACCAATATTTTGTTTCCACAGTTCTGTAACTACCAGGCTAGCAGCACCCATTGTGCTATCCTGTTTTGCATGGTAAGTATTTAGTTTAGTTTTGCATATGTTTTGCATCTGTCTGATTGCTGAGTGTGTATTTGAGCTATTTAAGCGGTGCATATGAGGTGATGAGTCATTCAGTTGCAGCCCATATTGGTGAGCGCTTGCTTTGTTTTCTGCTGTCTGTATTGAATGTAAGTTACACATTTTAGCATAGCTGCTGCCAGGGTAAAGACATTTGCTTTTAACTTAGGTCAGTTTAGTGTTAGGACATCTGCTCTGGAGATTTACCTCAACATTGGTACAGATGTCCAGTATATTATATTTTTGCATGCAAAACTATGATGGAAGCTAAAAATTTCTCCATAAACCAGTATTGCATTGTTTGGATGCGGGCGTACATTTTAGTCCAGGGGGGGGGGCGGTGTGCGCCACAGCGATTAACCATTCAATTGTACAGTATTGGGTCAGGGATGCGCAGCCTTCTACCAATATTTTGTTTCCACAGTTCTGTAACTACCAGGCTAGCAGCACCCATTGTGCTATCCTGTTTTGCATGGTAAGTATTTAGTTTAGTTTTGCATATGTTTTGCATCTGTCTGATTGCTGAGTGTGTATTTGAGCTATTTAAGCGGTGCATATGAGGTGATGAGTCATTCAGTTGCAGCCCATATTGGTGAGCGCTTGCTTTGTTTTCTGCTGTCTGTATTGAATGTAAGTTACACATTTTAGCATAGCTGCTGCCAGGGTAAAGACATTTGCTTTTAACTTAGGTCAGTTTAGTGTTAGGACATCTGCTCTGGAGATTTACCTCAACGTTGGTGCAGATGTCCAGTATATTATATTTTTGCATGCAAAACTATGATGGAAGCTAAAATTTCTCCATAAACCAGTATTGCATTGTTTGGATGCGGGCGTACATTTTAGTCCAGGGGGGGCGGTGTGCGCCACAGCGATTAACCATTCAATTGTACAGTATTGGGTCAGGGATGCGCAGCCTTCTACCAATATTTTGTTTCCACAGTTCTGTAACTACCAGGCTAGCAGCACCCATTGTGCTATCCTGTTTTGCATGGTAAGTATTTAGTTTAGTTTTGCATATGTTTTGCATCTGTCTGATTGCTGAGTGTGTATTTGAGCTATTTAAGCGGTGCATATGAGGTGATGAGTCATTCAGTTGCAGCCCATATTGGTGAGCGCTTGCTTTGTTTTCTGCTGTCTGTATTGAATGTAAGTTACACATTTTAGCATAGCTGCTGCCAGGGTAAAGACATTTGCTTTTAACTTAGGTCAGTTTAGTGTTAGGACATCTGCTCTGGAGATTTACCTCAACATTGGTGCAGATGTCCAGTATATTATATTTTTGCATGCAAAACTATGATGGAAGCTAAAGATTTCTCCATAAACCAGTATTGCATTGTTTGGATGCGGGCGTACATTTTAGTCCAGGGGGGGCGGTGTGCGCCACATCGATTAACCATTCAATTGTACAGTATTGGGTCAGGGATGCGCAGCCTTCTACCAATATTTTGTTTCCACAGTTCTGTAACTACCAGGCTAGCAGCACCCATTGTGCTATCCTGTTTTGCATGGTAAGTATTTAGTTTAGTTTTGCATACGTTTTGCATCTGTCTGATTGCTGAGTGTGTATTTGAGCTATTTAAGCGGTGCATATGAGGTGATGAGTCATTCAGTTGCAGCCCATATTGGTGAGCTCTTGCTTTGTTTTCTGCTGTCTGTATTGAATGTAAGTTACACATTTTAGCATAGCTGCTGCCACGGTAAAGACATTTGCTTTGAACTTAGGTCAGTTTAGTGTTAGGACATCTGCTCTGGAGATTTACCTCAACATTGGTGCAGATGTCCAGTATATTATATTTTTGCATGCAAAACTATGATGGAAGCTAAAAATTTCTCCATAAACCAGTATTGCATTGTTTGGATGCGGGCGTACATTTTAGTCCAGGGGGGCGGTGTGCGCCACAGCGATTAACCATTCAATTGTACAGTATTGGGTCAGGGATGCGCAGCCTTCTACCAATATTTTGTTTCCACAGTTCTGTAACTACCAGGCTAGCAGCACCCATTGTGCTATCCTGTTTTGCATGGTAAGTATTTAGTTTAGTTTTGCATATGTTTTGCATCTGTCTGATTGCTGAGTGTGTATTTGAGCTATTTAAGCGGTGCATATGAGGTGATGAGTCATTCAGTTGCAGCCCATATTGGTGAGTGCTTGCTTTGTTTTCTGCTGTCTGTATTGAATGTAAGTTACACATTTTAGCATAGCTGCTGCCAGGGTAAAGACATTTGCTTTTAACTTAGGTCAGTTTAGTGTTAGGACATCTGCTATGGAGATTTACCTCAGCGTTGGTGCAGATGTCCAGTATATTATATTTTTGCATGCAAAACTATGATGGAAGCTAAAATTTCTCCATAAACCAGTATTGCATTGTTTGGATGTGGGCGGACATTTTAGTCCACGGGGGGCGGTGTGCGCCACAGCGATTAACCATTCAATTGTACAGTATTGGGTCAGGGATGCGCAGCCTTCTACCTATATTTTGTTTCCACAGTTCTGTAACTACCAGGCTAGCAGCACCCATTGTGCTATCCTGTTTTGCATGGTAAGTATTTAGTTTAGTTTTGCATATGTTTTGCATGTGTCTGATTGCTGAGTGTGTATTTGAGCTATTTAAGCGGTGCATATGAGGTGATGAGTCATTCAGTTGCAGCCCATATTGGTGAGTGCTTGCTTTGTTTTCTGCTGTCTGTATTGAATGTAAGTTACACATTTTAGCATAGCTGCTGCCAGGGTAAAGACATTTGCTTTTAACTTAGGTCAGTTTAGTGTTAGGACATCTGCTATGGAGATTTACCTCAACGTTGGTGCAAATGTCCAGTATATTATATTTTTGCATGAAAAACTATGATGGAAGCTAAAATTTCTCCATAAACCAGTATTGCATTGTTTGGATGCGGGCGTACATTTTAGTCCAGGGGGGGTGGGCGGTGTGCGCCACAGCGATTAACCATTCAATTGTACAGTATTGGGTCAGGGATGCGCAGCCTTCTACCAATATTTTGTTTCCACAGTTCTGTAACTACCAGGCTAGCAGCACCCATTGTGCTATCCTGTTTTGCATGGTAAGTATTTAGTTTAGTTTTGCATATGTTTTGCATCTGTCTGATTGCTGAGTGTGTATTTGAGCTATTTAAGCGGTGCATATGAGGTGATAAGTCATTCAGTTGCAGCCCATATTGGTGAGCGCTTGCTTTGTTTTCTGCTGTCTGTATTGAATGTAAGTTACACATTTTAGCATAGCTGCTGCCAGGGTAAAGACATTTGCTTTTAACTTAGGTCAGTTTAGTGTTAGGACATCTGCTATGGAGATTTACCTCAACGTTGGTGCAGATGTCCAGTATATTATATTTTTGCATGCAAAACTATGATGGAAGCTAAAATTTCTCCATAAACCAGTATTGCATTGTTTGGATGCGGGCGTACATTTTAGTCCAGGGGGGGCGGTGTGCGCCACAGCGATTAACCATTCAATTGTACAGTATTGGGTCAGGGATGCGCAGCCTTCTACCTATATTTTGTTTCCACAGTTCTGTAACTACCAGGCTAGCAGCACCCATTGTGCTATCCTGTTTTGCATGGTAAGTATTTAGTTTAGTTTTGCATATGTTTTGCATCTGTCTGATTGCTGAGTGTGTATTTGAGCTATTTAAGCGGTGCATATGAGGTGATGAGTCATTCAGTTGCAGCCCATATTGGTGAGCGCTTGCTTTGTTTTCTGCTGTCTGTATTGAATGTAAGTTACACATTTTAGCATAGCTGCTGCCACGGTAAAGACATTTGCTTTTAACTTAGGTCAGTTTAGTGTTAGGACATCTGCTCTGGAGATTTACCTCAACATTGGTGCAGATGTCCAGTATATTATATTTTTGCATGCAAAACTATGATGGAAGCTAAAAATTTCTCCATAAACCAGTATTGCATTGTTTGGATGCGGGCGTACATTTTAGTCCAGGGGGGGCGGTGTGCGCCACAGCGATTAACCATTCAATTGTACAGTATTGGGTCAGGGATGCGCAGCCTTCTACCAATATTTTGTTTCCACAGTTCTGTAACTACCAGGCTAGCAGCACCCATTGTGCTATCCTGTTTTGCATGGTAAGTATTTAGTTTAGTTTTGCATATGTTTTGCATCTGTCTGATTGCTGAGTGTGTATTTGAGCTATTTAAGCGGTGCATATGAGGTGATGAGTCATTCAGTTGCAGCCCATATTGGTGAGCGCTTGCTTTGTTTTCTGCTGTCTGTATTGAATGTAAGTTACACATTTTAGCATAGCTGCTGCCAGGGTAAAGACATTTGCTTTTAACTTAGGTCAGTTTAGTGTTAGGACATCTGCTCTGGAGATTTACCTCAACGTTGGTGCAGATGTCCAGTATATTATATTTTTGCATGCAAAACTATGATGGATGCTAAAATTTCTCCATAAACCAGTATTGCATTGTTTGGATGCGGGCGTACATTTTAGTCCAGGGGGGGCGGTGTGCGCCACAGCGATTAACCATTCAATTGTACAGTATTGGGTCAGGGATGCGCAGCCTTCTACCAATATTTTGTTTCCACAGTTCTGTAACTACCAGGCTAGCAGCACCCATTGTGCTATCCTGTTTTGCATGGTAAGTATTTAGTTTAGTTTTGCATATGTTTTGCATCTGTCTGATTGCTGAGTGTGTATTTGAGCTATTTAAGCGGTGCATATGAGGTGATGAGTCATTCAGTTGCAGCCCATATTGGTGAGCGCTTGCTTTGTTTTCTGCTGTCTGTATTGAATGTAAGTTACACATTTTAGCATAGCTGCTGCCAGGGTAAAGACATTTGCTTTTAACTTAGGTCAGTTTAGTGTTAGGACATCTGCTCTGGAGATTTACCTCAACATTGGTGCAGATGTCCAGTATATTATATTTTTGCATGCAAAACTATGATGGAAGCTAAAGATTTCTCCATAAACCAGTATTGCATTGTTTGGATGCGGGCGTACATTTTAGTCCAGGGGGGGCGGTGTGCGCCACATCGATTAACCATTCAATTGTACAGTATTGGGTCAGGGATGCGCAGCCTTCTACCAATATTTTGTTTCCACAGTTCTGTAACTACCAGGCTAGCAGCACCCATTGTGCTATCCTGTTTTGCATGGTAAGTATTTAGTTTAGTTTTGCATACGTTTTGCATCTGTCTGATTGCTGAGTGTGTATTTGAGCTATTTAAGCGGTGCATATGAGGTGATGAGTCATTCAGTTGCAGCCCATATTGGTGAGCTCTTGCTTTGTTTTCTGCTGTCTGTATTGAATGTAAGTTACACATTTTAGCATAGCTGCTGCCACGGTAAAGACATTTGCTTTGAACTTAGGTCAGTTTAGTGTTAGGACATCTGCTCTGGAGATTTACCTCAACATTGGTGCAGATGTCCAGTATATTATATTTTTGCATGCAAAACTATGATGGAAGCTAAAAATTTCTCCATAAACCAGTATTGCATTGTTTGGATGCGGGCGTACATTTTAGTCCAGGGGGGCGGTGTGCGCCACAGCGATTAACCATTCAATTGTACAGTATTGGGTCAGGGATGCGCAGCCTTCTACCAATATTTTGTTTCCACAGTTCTGTAACTACCAGGCTAGCAGCACCCATTGTGCTATCCTGTTTTGCATGGTAAGTATTTAGTTTAGTTTTGCATATGTTTTGCATCTGTCTGATTGCTGAGTGTGTATTTGAGCTATTTAAGCGGTGCATATGAGGTGATGAGTCATTCAGTTGCAGCCCATATTGGTGAGTGCTTGCTTTGTTTTCTGCTGTCTGTATTGAATGTAAGTTACACATTTTAGCATAGCTGCTGCCAGGGTAAAGACATTTGCTTTTAACTTAGGTCAGTTTAGTGTTAGGACATCTGCTATGGAGATTTACCTCAGCGTTGGTGCAGATGTCCAGTATATTATATTTTTGCATGCAAAACTATGATGGAAGCTAAAATTTCTCCATAAACCAGTATTGCATTGTTTGGATGTGGGCGGACATTTTAGTCCACGGGGGGCGGTGTGCGCCACAGCGATTAACCATTCAATTGTACAGTATTGGGTCAGGGATGCGCAGCCTTCTACCTATATTTTGTTTCCACAGTTCTGTAACTACCAGGCTAGCAGCACCCATTGTGCTATCCTGTTTTGCATGGTAAGTATTTAGTTTAGTTTTGCATATGTTTTGCATGTGTCTGATTGCTGAGTGTGTATTTGAGCTATTTAAGCGGTGCATATGAGGTGATGAGTCATTCAGTTGCAGCCCATATTGGTGAGTGCTTGCTTTGTTTTCTGCTGTCTGTATTGAATGTAAGTTACACATTTTAGCATAGCTGCTGCCAGGGTAAAGACATTTGCTTTTAACTTAGGTCAGTTTAGTGTTAGGACATCTGCTATGGAGATTTACCTCAACGTTGGTGCAAATGTCCAGTATATTATATTTTTGCATGAAAAACTATGATGGAAGCTAAAATTTCTCCATAAACCAGTATTGCATTGTTTGGATGCGGGCGTACATTTTAGTCCAGGGGGGGGGGCGGTGTGCGCCACAGCGATTAACCATTCAATTGTACAGTATTGGGTCAGGGATGCGCAGCCTTCTACCAATATTTTGTTTCCACAGTTCTGTAACTACCAGGCTAGCAGCACCCATTGTGCTATCCTGTTTTGCATGGTAAGTATTTAGTTTAGTTTTGCATATGTTTTGCATCTGTCTGATTGCTGAGTGTGTATTTGAGCTATTTAAGCGGTGCATATGAGGTGATAAGTCATTCAGTTGCAGCCCATATTGGTGAGCGCTTGCTTTGTTTTCTGCTGTCTGTATTGAATGTAAGTTACACATTTTAGCATAGCTGCTGCCAGGGTAAAGACATTTGCTTTTAACTTAGGTCAGTTTAGTGTTAGGACATCTGCTATGGAGATTTACCTCAACGTTGGTGCAGATGTCCAGTATATTATATTTTTGCATGCAAAACTATGATGGAAGCTAAAATTTCTCCATAAACCAGTATTGCATTGTTTGGATGCGGGCGTACATTTTAGTCCAGGGGGGGCGGTGTGCGCCACAGCGATTAACCATTCAATTGTACAGTATTGGGTCAGGGATGCGCAGCCTTCTACCTATATTTTGTTTCCACAGTTCTGTAACTACCAGGCTAGCAGCACCCATTGTGCTATCCTGTTTTGCATGGTAAGTATTTAGTTTAGTTTTGCATATGTTTTGCATCTGTCTGATTGCTGAGTGTGTATTTGAGCTATTTAAGCGGTGCATATGAGGTGATGAGTCATTCAGTTGCAGCCCATATTGGTGAGCGCTTGCTTTGTTTTCTGCTGTCTGTATTGAATGTAAGTTACACATTTTAGCATAGCTGCTGCCACGGTAAAGACATTTGCTTTTAACTTAGGTCAGTTTAGTGTTAGGACATCTGCTCTGGAGATTTACCTCAACATTGGTGCAGATGTCCAGTATATTATATTTTTGCATGCAAAACTATGATGGAAGCTAAAAATTTCTCCATAAACCAGTATTGCATTGTTTGGATGCGGGCGTACATTTTAGTCCAGGGGGGCGGTGTGCGCCACAGCGATTAACCATTCAATTGTACAGTATTGGGTCAGGGATGCGCAGCCTTCTACCAATATTTTGTTTCCACAGTTCTGTAACTACCAGGCTAGCAGCACCCATTGTGCTATCCTGTTTTGCATGGTAAGTATTTAGTTTAGATTTGCATATGTTTTGCATCTGTCTGATTGCTGAGTGTGTATTTGAGCTATTTAAGCGGTGCATATGAGGTGATGAGTCATTCAGTTGCAGCCCATATTGGTGAGTGCTTGCTTTGTTTTCTGCTGTCTGTATTGAATGTAAGTTACACATTTTAGCATAGCTGCTGCCAGGGTAAAGACATTTGCTTTTAACTTAGGTCAGTTTAGTGTTAGGACATCTGCTATGGAGATTTACCTCAACGTTGGTGCAAATGTCCAGTATATTATATTTTTGCATGAAAAACTATGATGGAAGCTAAAATTTCTCCATAAACCAGTATTGCATTGTTTGGATGCGGGCATACATTTTAGTCCAGGGGGGGCGGTGTGCGCCACAGCAATTAACCATTCAATTGTACAGTATTGGGTCAGGGATGCGCAGCCTTCTACCTATATTTTGTTTCCACAGTTCTGTAACTACCAGGCTAGCAGCACCCATTGTGCTATCCTGTTTTGCATGGTAAGTATTTAGTTTAGTTTTGCATATGTTTTGCATCTGTCTGATTGCTGAGGGTGTATTTGAGCTATTTAAGCGGTGCATATGAGGTGATGAGTCATTCAGTTGCAGCCCATATTGGTGAGTGCTTGCTTTGTTTTCTGCTGTCTGTATTGAATGTAAGTTACACATTTTAGCATAGCTGCTGCCAGGGTAAAGACATTTGCTTTTAACTTAGGTCAGTTTAGTGTTAGGACATCTGCTATGGAGATTTACCTCAACGTTGGTGCAAATGTCCAGTATATTATATTTTTGCATGAAAAACTATGATGGAAGCTAAAATTTCTCCATAAACCAGTATTGCATTGTTTGGATGCGGGCGTACATTTTAGTCCAGGGGGGGGGGGCGGTGTGCGCCACAGCGATTAACCATTCAATTGTACAGTATTGGGTCAGGGATGCGCAGCCTTCTACCAATATTTTGTTTCCACAGTTCTGTAACTACCAGGCTAGCAGCACCCATTGTGCTATCCTGTTTTGCATGGTAAGTATTTAGTTTAGTTTTGCATATGTTTTGCATCTGTCTGATTGCTGAGTGTGTATTTGAGCTATTTAAGCGGTGCATATGAGGTGATGAGTCATTCAGTTGCAGCCCATATTGGTGAGCGCTTGCTTTGTTTTCTGCTGTCTGTATTGAATGTAAGTTACACATTTTAGCATAGCTGCTGCCAGGGTAAAGACATTTGCTTTTAACTTAGGTCAGTTTAGTGTTAGGACATCTGCTATGGAGATTTACCTCAACGTTGGTGCAGATGTCCAGTATATTATATTTTTGCATGCAAAACTATGATGGAAGCTAAAATTTCTCCATAAACCAGTATTGCATTGTTTGGATGCGGGCGTACATTTTAGTCCAGGGGGGCGGTGTGCGCCACAGCGATTAACCATTCAATTGTACAGTATTGGGTCAGGGATGCGCAGCCTTCTCCCTATATTTTGTTTCCACAGTTCTGTAACTACCAGGCTAGCAGCACCCATTGTGCTATCCTGTTTTGCATGGTAAGTATTTAGTTTAGTTTTGCATATGTTTTGCATCTGTCTGATTGCTGAGTGTGTATTTGAGCTATTTAAGCGGTGCATATGAGGTGATGAGTCATTCAGTTGCAGCCCATATTGGTGAGCGCTTGCTTTGTTTTCTGCTGTCTGTATTGAATGTAAGTTACACATTTTAGCATAGCTGCTGCCACGGTAAAGACATTTGCTTTTAACTTAGGTCAGTTTAGTGTTAGGACATCTGCTCTGGAGATTTACCTCAACATTGGTGCAGATGTCCAGTATATTATATTTTTGCATGCAAAACTATGATGGAAGCTAAAAATTTCTCCATAAACCAGTATTGCATTGTTTGGATGCGGGCGTACATTTTAGTCCAGGGGGGCGGTGTGCGCCACAGCGATTAACCATTCAATTGTACAGTATTGGGTCAGGGATGCGCAGCCTTCTACCAATATTTTGTTTCCACAGTTCTGTAACTACCAGGCTAGCAGCACCCATTGTGCTATCCTGTTTTGCATGGTAAGTATTTAGTTTAGTTTTGCATATGTTTTGCATCTGTCTGATTGCTGAGTGTGTATTTGAGCTATTTAAGCGGTGCATATGAGGTGATGAGTCATTCAGTTGCAGCCCATATTGGTGAGTGCTTGCTTTGTTTTCTGCTGTCTGTATTGAATGTAAGTTACACATTTTAGCATAGCTGCTGCCAGGGTAAAGACATTTGCTTTTAACTTAGGTCAGTTTAGTGTTAGGACATCTGCTATGGAGATTTACCTCAGCGTTGGTGCAGATGTCCAGTATATTATATTTTTGCATGCAAAACTATGATGGAAGCTAAAATTTCTCCATAAACCAGTATTGCATTGTTTGGATGTGGGCGGACATTTTAGTCCACGGGGGGCAGTGTGCGCCACAGCGATTAACCATTCAATTGTACAGTATTGGGTCAGGGATGCGCAGCCTTCTACCTATATTTTGTTTCCACAGTTCTGTAACTACCAGGCTAGCAGCACCCATTGTGCTATCCTGTTTTGCATGGTAAGTATTTAGTTTAGTTTTGCATATGTTTTGCATCTGTCTGATTGCTGAGTGTGTATTTGAGCTATTTAAGCGGTGCATATGAGGTGATGAGTCATTCAGTTGCAGCCCATATTGGTGAGTGCTTGCTTTGTTTTCTGCTGTCTGTATTGAATGTAAGTTACACATTTTAGCATAGCTGCTGCCAGGGTAAAGACATTTGCTTTTAACTTAGGTCAGTTTAGTGTTAGGACATCTGCTCTGGAGATTTACCTCAACGTTGGTGCAGATGTCCAGTATATTATATTTTTGCATGTAAAACTATGATGGAAGCTAAAATTTCTCCATAAACCAGGATTGCATTGTTTGGATGCGGGCGTACATTTTAGTCCAGGGAGGGGGGGCGGTGTGCGCCACAGCGATTAACCATTCAATTGTACAGTATTGGGTCAGGGATGCGCAGCCTTCTACCAATATTTTGTTTCCACAGTTCTGTAACTACCAGGCTAGCAGCACCCATTGTGCTATCCTGTTTTGCATGGTAAGTATTTAGTTTAGTTTTGCATATGTTTTGCATCTGTCTGATTGCTGAGTGTGTATTTGAGCTATTTAAGCGGTGCATATGAGGTGATGAGTCATTCAGTTGCAGCCCATATTGGTGAGCGCTTGCTTTGTTTTCTGCTGTCTGTATTGAATGTAAGTTACACATTTTAGCATAGCTGCTGCCAGGGTAAAGACATTTGCTTTTAACTTAGGTCAGTTTAGTGTTAGGACATCTGCTCTGGAGATTTACCTCAACGTTGGTGCAGATGTCCAGTATATTATATTTTTGCATGCAAAACTATGATGGAAGCTAAAATTTCTCCATAAACCAGTATTGCATTGTTTGGATGCGGGCGTACATTTTAGTCCAGGGGGGGCGGTGTGCGCCACAGCGATTAACCATTCAATTGTACAGTATTGGGTCAGGGATGCGCAGCCTTCTACCAATATTTTGTTTCCACAGTTCTGTAACTACCAGGCTAGCAGCACCCATTGTGCTATCCTGTTTTGCATGGTAAGTATTTAGTTTAGTTTTGCATATGTTTTGCATCTGTCTGATTGCTGAGTGTGTATTTGAGCTATTTAAGCGGTGCATATGAGGTGATGAGTCATTCAGTTGCAGCCCATATTGGTGAGCGCTTGCTTTGTTTTCTACTGTCTGTATTGAATGTAAGTTACACATTTTAGCATAGCTGCTGCCAGGGTAAAGACATTTGCTTTTAACTTAGGTCAGTTTAGTGTTAGGACATCTGCTCTGGAGATTTACCTCAACGTTGGTGCAGATGTCCAGTATATTATATTTTTGCATGCAAAACTATGATGGAAGCTAAAATTTCTCCATAAACCAGTATTGCATTGTTTGGATGCGGGCGTACATTTTAGTCCAGGGGGGGCGGTGTGCGCCACAGCGATTAACCATTCAATTGTACAGTATTGGGTCAGGGATGCGCAGCCTTCTACCAATATTTTGTTTCCACAGTTCTGTAACTACCAGGCTAGCAGCACCCATTGTGCTATCCTGTTTTGCATGGTAAGTATTTAGTTTAGTTTTGCATACGTTTTGCATCTGTCTGATTGCTGAGTGTGTATTTGAGCTATTTAAGCGGTGCATATGAGGTGATGAGTCATTCAGTTGCAGCCCATATTGGTGAGCGCTTGCTTTGTTTTCTACTGTCTGTATTGAATGTAAGTTACACATTTTAGCATAGCTGCTGCCAGGGTAAAGACATTTGCTTTTAACTTAGGTCAGTTTAGTGTTAGGACATCTGCTCTGGAGATTTACCTCAACATTGGTGCAGATGTCCAGTATATTATATTTTTGCATGCAAAACTATGATGGAAGCTAAAGATTTCTCCATAAACCAGTATTGCATTGTTTGGATGCGGGCGTACATTTTAGTCCAGGGGGGGCGGTGTGCGCCACATCGATTAACCATTCAATTGTACAGTATTGGGTCAGGGATGCGCAGCCTTCTACCAATATTTTGTTTCCACAGTTCTGTAACTACCAGGCTAGCAGCACCCATTGTGCTATCCTGTTTTGCATGGTAAGTATTTAGTTTAGTTTTGCATATGTTTTGCATCTGTCTGATTGCTGAGTGTGTATTTGAGCTATTTAAGCGGTGCATATGAGGTGATGAGTCATTCAGTTGCAGCCCATATTGGTGAGCGCTTGCTTTGTTTTCTGCTGTCTGTATTGAATGTAAGTTACACATTTTAGCATAGCTGCTGCCAGGGTAAAGACATTTGCTTTTAACTTAGGTCAGTTTAGTGTTAGGACATCTGCTCTGGAGATTTACCTCAACATTGGTGCAGATGTCCAGTATATTATATTTTTGCATGCAAAACTATGATGGAAGCTAAAGATTTCTCCATAAACCAGTATTGCATTGTTTGGATGCGGGCGTACATTTTAGTCCAGGGGGGGCGGTGTGCGCCACATCGATTAACCATTCAATTGTACAGTATTGGGTCAGGGATGCGCAGCCTTCTACCAATATTTTGTTTCCACAGTTCTGTAACTACCAGGCTAGCAGCACCCATTGTGCTATCCTGTTTTGCATGGTAAGTATTTAGTTTAGTTTTGCATACGTTTTGCATCTGTCTGATTGCTGAGTGTGTATTTGAGCTATTTAAGCGGTGCATATGAGGTGATGAGTCATTCAGTTGCAGCCCATATTGGTGAGCGCTTGCTTTGTTTTCTGCTGTCTGTATTGAATGTAAGTTACACATTTTAGCATAGCTGCTGCCAGGGTAAAGACATTTGCTTTTAACTTAGGTCAGTTTAGTGTTAGGACATCTGCTCTGGAGATTTACCTCAACGTTGGTGCAGATGTCCAGTATATTATATTTTTGCATGCAAAACTATGATGGAAGCTAAAATTTCTCCATAAACCAGTATTGCATTGTTTGGATGCGGGCGTACATTTTAGTCCAGGGGGGCGGTGTGCGCCACAGCGATTAACCATTCAATTGTACAGTATTGGGTCAGGGATGCGCAGCCTTCTACCTATATTTTGTTTCCACAGTTCTGTAACTACCAGGCTAGCAGCACCCATTGTGCTATCCTGTTTTGCATGGTAAGTATTTCGTTTAGTTTTGCATATGTTTTGCATCTGTCTGATTGCTGAGTGTGTATTTGAGCTATTTAAGCGGTGCATATGAGGTGATGAGTCATTCAGTTGCAGCCCATATTGGTGAGTGCTTGCTTTGTTTTCTGCTGTCTGTATTGAATGTAAGTTACACATTTTAGCATAGCTGCTGCCAGGGTAAAGACATTTGCTTTTAACTTAGGTCAGTTTAGTGTTAGGACATCTGCTATGGAGATTTACCTCAACGTTGGTGCAAATGTCCAGTATATTATATTTTTGCATGAAAAACTATGATGGAAGCTAAAATTTCTCCATAAACCAGTATTGCATTGTTTGGATGCGGGCGTACATTTTAGTCCAGGGGGGGGGGGCGGTGTGCGCCACAGCGATTAACCATTCAATTGTACAGTATTGGGTCAGGGATGCGCAGCCTTCTACCAATATTTTGTTTCCACAGTTCTGTAACTACCAGGCTAGCAGCACCCATTGTGCTATCCTGTTTTGCATGGTAAGTATTTAGTTTAGTTTTGCATATGTTTTGCATCTGTCTGATTGCTGAGTGTGTATTTGAGCTATTTAAGCGGTGCATATGAGGTGATGAGTCATTCAGTTGCAGCCCATATTGGTGAGTGCTTGCTTTGTTTTCTGCTGTCTGTATTGAATGTAAGTTACACATTTTAGCATAGCTGCTGCCAGGGTAAAGACATTTGCTTTTAACTTAGGTCAGTTTAGTGTTAGGACATCTGCTATGGAGATTTACCTCAGCGTTGGTGCAGATGTCCAGTATATTATATTTTTGCATGCAAAACTATGATGGAAGCTAAAATTTCTCCATAAACCAGTATTGCATTGTTTGGATGTGGGCGGACATTTTAGTCCACGGGGGGCGGTGTGCGCCACAGCGATTAACCATTCAATTGTACAGTATTGGGTCAGGGATGCGCAGCTTTCTACCTATATTTTGTTTCCACAGTTCTGTAACTACCAGGCTAGCAGCACCCATTGTGCTATCCTGTTTTGCATGGTAAGTATTTAGTTTAGTTTTGCATATGTTTTGCATCTGTCTGATTGCTGAGTGTGTATTTGAGCTATTTAAGCGGTGCATATGAGGTGATGAGTCATTCAGTTGCAGCCCATATTGGTAAGCGCTTGCTTTGTTTTCTGCTGTCTGTATTGAATGTAAGTTACACATTTTAGCATAGCTGCTTCCAGGGTAAAGACATTTGCTTTTAACTTAGGTCAGTTTAGTGTTAGGACATTTGCTCTGGAGATTTACCTCAACATTGGTACAGATGTCCAGTATATTATATTTTTGCATGCAAAACTATGATGGAAGCTAAAAATTTCTCCATAAACCAGTATTGCATTGTTTGGATGCGGGCGTACATTTTAGTCCAGGGGGGGCGGTGTGTGCCACAGCGATTAACCATTCAATTGTACAGTATTGGGTCAGGGATGCGCAGCCTTCTACCAATATTTTGTTTCCACAGTTCTGTAACTACCAGGCTAGCAGCACCCATTGTGCTATCCTGTTTTGCATGGTAAGTATTTAGTTTAGTTTTGCATATGTTTTGCATCTGTCTGATTGCTGAGTGTGTATTTGAGCTATTTAAGCGGTGCATATGAGGTGATGAGTCATTCAGTTGCAGCCCATATTGGTGAGCGCTTGCTTTGTTTTCTGCTGTCTGTATTGAATGTAAGTTACACATTTTAGCATAGCTGCTGCCAGGGTAAAGACATTTGCTTTTAACTTAGGTCAGTTTAGTGTTAGGACATCTGCTCTGGAGATTTACCTCAACGTTGGTGCAGATGTCCAGTATATTATATTTTTGCATGCAAAACTATGAAGGAAGCTAAAATTTCTCCATAAACCAGTATTGCATTGTTTGGATGCGGGCGTACATTTTAGTCCAGGGGGGGGCGGTGTGCGCCACAGCGATTAACCATTCAATTGTATAGTATTGGGTCAGGGATGCGCAGCCTTCTACCTATATTTTGTTTCCACAGTTCTGTAACTACCAGGCTAGCAGCACCCATTGTGCTATCCTGTTTTGCATGGTAAGTATTTAGTTTAGTTTTGCATATGTTTTGCATCTATCTGATTGCTGAGTGTGTATTTGAGCTATTTAAGCGGTGCATATGAGGTGATGAGTCATTCAGTTGCAGCCCATATTGGTGAGCGCTTGCTTTGTTTTCTGCTGTCTGTATTGAATGTAAGTTACACATTTTAGCATAGCTGCTGCCAGGGTAAAGACATTTGCTTTTAACTTAGGTCAGTTTAGTGTTAGGACATCTGCTCTGGAGATTTACCTCAACGTTGGTGCAGATGTCCAGTATATTATATTTTTGCATGCAAAAGTATGATGGAAGCTAAAATTTCTCCATAAACCAGTATTGCATTGTTTGGATGCGGGCGTACATTTTAGTCCAGGGGGGGCAGTGTGCGCCACAGCGATTAACCATTCAATTGTACAGTATTGGGTCAGGGATGCGCAGCCTTCTACCTATATTTTGTTTCCACAGTTCTGTAACTACCAGGCTAGCAGCACCCATTGTGCTATCCTGTTTTGCGTGGTAAGTATTTAGTTTAGTTTTGCATATGTTTTGCATCTGTCTGATTGCTGAGTGTGTATTTGAGCTATTTAAGCGGTGCATATGAGGTGATGAGTCATTCAGTTGCAGCCCATATTGGTGAGCGCTTGCTTTGTTTTCTGCTGTCTGTATTGAATGTAAGTTACACATTTTAGCATAGCTGCTGCCACGGTAAAGACATTTGCTTTTAACTTAGGTCAGTTTAGTGTTAGGACATCTGCTCTGGAGATTTACCTCAACGTTGGTGCAGATGTCCAGTATATTATATTTTTGCATGCAAAACTATGATGGAAGCTAAAATTTCTCCATAAACCAGTATTGCATTGTTTGGATGCGGGCGTACATTTTAGTCCAGGGGGGGCGGTGTGCGCCACAGCGATTAACCATTCAATTGTACAGTATTGGGTCAGGGATGCGCAGCCTTCTACCTATATTTTCTTTCCACAGTTCTGTAACTACCAGGCTAGCAGCACCCATTGTGCTATCCTGTTTTGCATGGTAAGTATTTCGTTTAGTTTTGCATATGTTTTGCATCTGTCTGATTGCTGAGTGTGTATTTGAGCTATTTAAGCGGTGCATATGAGGTGATGAGTCATTCAGTTGCAGCCCATATTGGTGAGCGCTTGCTTTGTTTTCTGCTGTCTGTATTGAATGTAAGTTACACATTTTAGCATAGCTGCTGCCACGGTAAAGACATTTGCTTTTAACTTAGGTCAGTTTAGTGTTAGGACATCTGCTCTGGAGATTTACCTCAACGTTGGTGCAGATGTCCAGTATATTATATTTTTGCATGCAAAACTATGATGGAAGCTAAAATTTCTCCATAAACCAGTATTGCATTGTTTAGATGTGGGCGGACATTTTAGTCCAGGGGGGGCGGTGTGCGCCACAGCGATTAACCCTTCAATTGTACAGTATTGGGTTAGGGATGCGCAGCCTTCTACCTATATTTTGTTTTCACAGTTCTGTAACTACCAGGCTAGCAGCACCCATTGTGCTATCCTGTTTTGCATGGTAAGTATTTCGTTTAGTTTTGCATATGTTTTGCATCTGTCTGATTGCTGAGTGTGTATTTGAGCTATTTAAGCGGTGCATATGAGGTGATGAGTCATTCAGTTGCAGCCCATATTGGTGAGCGCTTGCTTTGTTTTCTGCTGTCTGTATTGAATGTAAGTTACACATTTTAGCATAGCTGCTGCCAGGGTAAAGACATTTGCTTTTAACTTAGGTCAGTTTAGTGTTAGGACATCTGCTCTGGAGATTTACCTCAACGTTGGTGCAAATGTCCAGTATATTATATTTTTGCATGAAAAACTATGATGGAAGCTAAAATTTCTCCATAAACCAGGATTGCATTGTTTGGATGCGGGCGTACATTTTAGTCCAGGGGGGGGCGGTGTGCGCCACAGCAATTAACCATTCAATTGTACAGTATTGGGTCAGGGATGCGCAGCCTTCTACCTATATTTTGTTTCCACAGTTCTGTAACTACCAGGCTAGCAGCACCCATTGTGCTATCCTGTTTTGCATGGTAAGTATTTAGTTTAGTTTTGCATATGTTTTGCATCTGTCTGATTGCTGAGTGTGTATTTGAGCTATTTAAGCGGTGCATATGAGGTGATGAGTCATTCAGTTGCAGCCCATATTGGTGAGCGCTTGCTTTGTTTTCTGCTGTCTGTATTGAATGTAAGTTACACATTTTAGCATAGCTGCTGCCAGGGTAAAGACATTTGCTTTTAACTTAGGTCAGTTTAGTGTTAGGACATCTGCTATGGAGATTTACCTCAACGTTGGTGCAGATGTCCAGTATATTATATTTTTGCATGCAAAATTATGATGGAAGCTAAAATTTCTCCATAAACCAGTATTGCATTGTTTGGATGCGGGCGTACATTTTAGTCCAGGGGGGCGGTGTGCGCCACAGCGATTAACCATTCAACTGTACAGTATTGGGTCAGGGATGCGCAGCCTTCTACCTATATTTTGTTTCCAAAGTTCTGTAACTACCAGGCTAGCAGCACCCATTGTGCTATCCTGTTTTGCATGGTAAGTATTTAGTTTAGTTTTGCATATGTTTTGCATCTGTCTGATTGCTGAGTGTGTATTTGAGCTATTTAAGCGGTGCATATGAGGTGATGAGTCATTCAGTTGCAGCCCATATTGGTGAGCGCTTGCTTTGTTTTCTGCTGTCTGTATTGAATGTAAGTTACACATTTTAGCATAGCTGCTGCCAGGGTAAAGACATTTGCTTTTAACTTAGGTCAGTTTAGTGTTAGGACATCTGCTCTGGAGATTTACCTCAACGTTGGTGCAGATGTCCAGTATATTATATTTTTGCATGCAAAACTATGATGGAAGCTAAAATTTCTCCATAAACCAGTATTGCATTGTTTGGATGCGGGCGTACATTTTAGTCCAGGGGGGGCGGTGTGTGCCACAGCGATTAACCATTCAATTGTACAGTATTGGGTCAGGGATGCGCAGCCTTCTACCAATATTTTGTTTCCACAGTTCTGTAACTACCAGGCTAGCAGCACCCATTGTGCTATCCTGTTTTGCATGGTAAGTATTTAGTTTAGTTTTGCATATGTTTTGCATCTATCTGATTGCTGAGTGTGTATTTGAGCTATTTAAGCGGTGCATATGAGGTGATGAGTCATTCAGTTGCAGCCCATATTGGTGAGCGCTTGCTTTGTTTTCTGCTGTCTGTATTGAATGTAAGTTACACATTTTAGCATAGCTGCTGCCAGGGTAAAGACATTTGCTTTTAACTTAGGTCAGTTTAGTGTTAGGACATCTGCTCTGGAGATTTACCTCAACGTTGGTGCAGATGTCCAGTATATTATATTTTTGCATGCAAAACTATGATGGAAGCTAAAATTTCTCCATAAACCAGTATTGCATTGTTTGGATGTGGGCGGACATTTTAGTCCAGGGGGGGCGGTGTGCGCCACAGCTAATAACCATTCAATTGTACAGTATTGGGTCAGGGATGCGCAGCCTTCTACCTATATTTTGTTTTCACAGTTCTGTAACTACCAGGCTAGCAGCACCCATTGTGCTATCCTGTTTTGCATGGTAAGTATTTCGTTTAGTTTTGCATATGTTTTGCATCTGTCTGATTGCTGAGTGTGTATTTGAGCTATTTAAGCGGTGCATATGAGGTGATGAGTCATTCAGTTGCAGCCCATATTGGTGAGCGCTTGCTTTGTTTTCTGCTGTCTGTATTGAATGTAAGTTACACATTTTAGCATAGCTGCTGCCAGGGTAAAGACATTTGCTTTTAACTTAGGTCAGTTTAGTGTTAGGACATCTGCTCTGGAGATTTACCTCAACGTTGGTGCAAATGTCCAGTATATTATATTTTTGCATGAAAAACTATGATGGAAACTAAAATTTCTCCATAAACCAGGATTGCATTGTTTGGATGCGGGCGTACATTTTAGTCCAGGGGGGGCGGTGTGCGCCACAGCAATTAACCATTCAATTGTACAGTATTGGGTCAGGGATGCGCAGCCTTCTACCTATATTTTGTTTCCACAGTTCTGTAACTACCAGGCTAGCAGCACCCATTGTGCTATCCTGTTTTGCATGGTAAGTATTTAGTTTAGTTTTGCATATGTTTTGCATCTGTCTGATTGCTGAGTGTGTATTTGAGCTATTTAAGCGGTGCATATGAGGTGATGAGTCATTCAGTTGCAGCCCATATTGGTGAGCGCTTGCTTTGTTTTCTGCTGTCTGTATTGAATGTAAGTTACACATTTTAGCATAGCTGCTGCCAGGGTAAAGACATTTGCTTTTAACTTAGGTCAGTTTAGTGTTAGGACATCTGCTATGGAGATTTACCTCAACGTTGGTGCAGATGTCCAGTATATTATATTTTTGCATGCAAAATTATGATGGAAGCTAAAATTTCTCCATAAACCAGTATTGCATTGTTTGGATGCGGGCGTACATTTTAGTCCAGGGGGGCGGTGTGCGCCACAGCGATTAACCATTCAACTGTACAGTATTGGGTCAGGGATGCGCAGCCTTCTACCTATATTTTGTTTCCACAGTTCTGTAACTACCAGGCTAGCAGCACCCATTGTGCTATCCTGTTTTGCATGGTAAGTATTTAGTTTAGTTTTGCATATGTTTTGCATCTGTCTGATTGCTGAGTGTGTATTTGAGCTATTTAAGCGGTGCATAAGAGGTGATGAGTCATTCAGTTGCAGCCCATATTGGTGAGCGCTTGCTTTGTTTTCTGCTGTCTGTATTGAATGTAAGTTACACATTTTAGCATAGCTGCTGCCAGGGTAAAGACATTTGCTTTTAACTTAGGTCAGTTTAGTGTTAGGACATCTGCTCTAGAGATTTACCTCAACGTTGGTGCAGATGTCCAGTATATTATATTTTTGCATGCAAAACTATGATGGAAGCTAAAATTTCTCCATAAACCAGTATTGCATTGTTTGGATGCGGGCGTACATTTTAGTCCAGGGGGCGGTGTGCGCCACAGCGATTAACCATTCAATTGTACAGTATTGGGTCAGGGATGCGCAGCCTTCTACCTATATTTTGTTTCCACAGTTCTGTAACTACCAGGCTAGCAGCACCCATTGTGCTATCCTGTTTTGCATGGTAAGTATTTCGTTTAGTTTTGCATATGTTTTGCATCTGTCTGATTGCTGAGTGTGTATTTGAGCTATTTAAGCGGTGCATATGAGGTGATGAGTCATTCAGTTGCAGCCCATATTGGTGAGCGCTTGCTTTGTTTTCTGCTGTCTGTATTGAATGTAAGTTACACATTTTAGCATAGCTGCTGCCAGGGTAAAGACATTTGCTTTTAACTTAGGTCAGTTTAGTGTTAGGACATCTGCTCTGGAGATTTACCTCAACATTGGTGCAGATGTCCAGTATATTATATTTTTGCATGCAAAACTATGATGGAAGCTAAAAATTTCTCCATAAACCAGTATTGCATTGTTTGGATGCGGGCGTACATTTTAGTCCAGGGGGGGCGGTGTGCGCCACAGCGATTAACCATTCAATTGTACAGTATTGGGTCAGGGATGCGCAGCCTTCTACTAATATTTTGTTTCCACAGTTCTGTAACTACCAGGCTAGCAGCACCCATTGTGCTATCCTGTTTTGCATGGTAAGTATTTAGTTTAGTTTTGCATATGTTTTGCATCTGTCTGATTGCTGAGTGTGTATTTGAGCTATTTAAGCGGTGCATATGAGGTGATGAGTCATTCAGTTGCAGCCCATATTGGTGAGCGCTTGCTTTGTTTTCTGCTGTCTGTATTGAATGTAAGTTACACATTTTAGCATAGCTGCTGCCAGGGTAAAGACATTTGCTTTTAACTTAGGTCAGTTTAGTGTTAGGACATCTGCTCTGGAGATTTACCTCAACATTGGTGCAGATGTCCAGTATATTATATTTTTGCATGCAAAACTATGATGGAAGCTAAAAATTTCTCCATAAACCAGTATTGCATTGTTTGGATGCGGGCGTACATTTTAGTCCAGGGGGGGGCGGTGTGCGCCACAGCGATTAACCATTCAATTGTACAGTATTGGGTCAGGGATGCGCAGCCTTCTACCAATATTTTGTTTCCACAGTTCTGTAACTACCAGGCTAGCAGCACCCATTGTGCTATCCTGTTTTGCATGGTAAGTATTTAGTTTAGTTTTGCATATGTTTTGCATCTGTCTGATTGCTGAGTGTGTATTTGAGCTATTTAAGCGGTGCATATGAGGTGATGAGTCATTCAGTTGCAGCCCATATTGGTGAGCGCTTGCTTTGTTTTCTGCTGTCTGTATTGAATGTAAGTTACACATTTTAGCATTGCTGCTGCCAGGGTAAAGACATTTGCTTTTAACTTAGGTCAGTTTAGTGTTAGGACATCTGCTATGGAGATTTACCTCAACGTTGGTGCAGATGTCCAGTATATTATATTTTTGCATGCAAAACTATGATGGAAGCTAAAATTTCTCCATAAACCAGTATTGCATTGTTTGGATGCGGGCGTACATTTTAGTCCAGGGGGGCGGTGTGCGCCACAGCGATTAACCATTCAATTGTACAGTATTGGGTCAGGGATGCGCAGCCTTCTACCTATATTTTGTTTCCACAGTTCTGTAACTACCAGGCTAGCAGCACCCATTGTGCTATCCTGTTTTGCATGGTAAGTATTTAGTTTAGTTTTGCATATGTTTTGCATCTGTCTGATTGCTGAGTGTGTATTTGAGCTATTTAAGCGGTGCATATGAGGTGATGAGTCATTCAGTTGCAGCCCATATTGGTGAGCGCTTGCTTTGTTTTCTGCTGTCTGTATTGAATGTAAGTTACACATTTTAGCATAGCTGCTGCCAGGGTAAAGACATTTGCTTTTAACTTAGGTCAGTTTAGTGTTAGGACATCTGCTCTGGAGATTTACCTCAACATTGGTACAGATGTCCAGTATATTATATTTTTGCATGCAAAACTATGATGGAAGCTAAAAATTTCTCCATAAACCAGTATTGCATTGTTTGGATGCGGGCGTACATTTTAGTCCAGGGGGGGGCGGTGTGCGCCACAGCGATTAACCATTCAATTGTACAGTATTGGGTCAGGGATGCGCAGCCTTCTACCAATATTTTGTTTCCACAGTTCTGTAACTACCAGGCTAGCAGCACCCATTGTGCTATCCTGTTTTGCATGGTAAGTATTTAGTTTAGTTTTGCATATGTTTTGCATCTGTCTGATTGCTGAGTGTGTATTTGAGCTATTTAAGCGGTGCATATGAGGTGATGAGTCATTCAGTTGCAGCCCATATTGGTGAGCGCTTGCTTTGTTTTCTGCTGTCTGTATTGAATGTAAGTTACACATTTTAGCATAGCTGCTGCCACGGTAAAGACATTTGCTTTTAACTTAGGTCAGTTTAGTGTTAGGACATCTGCTCTGGAGATTTACCTCAACGTTGGTGCAGATGTCCAGTATATTATATTTTTGCATGCAAAACTATGATGGAAGCTAAAATTTCTCCATAAACCAGTATTGCATTGTTTGGATGCGGGCGTACATTTTAGTCCAGGGGGGGCGGTGTGCGCCACAGCGATTAACCATTCAATTGTACAGTATTGGGTCAGGGATGCGCAGCCTTCTACCAATATTTTGTTTCCACAGTTCTGTAACTACCAGGCTAGCAGCACCCATTGTGCTATCCTGTTTTGCATGGTAAGTATTTAGTTTAGTTTTGCATATGTTTTGCATCTGTCTGATTGCTGAGTGTGTATTTGAGCTATTTAAGCGGTGCATATGAGGTGATGAGTCATTCAGTTGCAGCCCATATTGGTGAGCGCTTGCTTTGTTTTCTGCTGTCTGTATTGAATGTAAGTTACACATTTTAGCATAGCTGCTGCCAGGGTAAAGACATTTGCTTTTAACTTAGGTCAGTTTAGTGTTAGGACATCTGCTCTGGAGATTTACCTCAACATTGGTGCAGATGTCCAGTATATTATATTTTTGCATGCAAAACTATGATGGAAGCTAAAAATTTCTCCATAAACCAGTATTGCATTGTTTGGATGCGGGCGTACATTTTAGTCCAGGGGGGGGCGGTGTGCGCCACAGCGATTAACCATTCAATTGTACAGTATTGGGTCAGGGATGCGCAGCCTTCTACCAATATTTTGTTTCCACAGTTCTGTAACTACCAGGCTAGCAGCACCCATTGTGCTATCCTGTTTTGCATGGTAAGTATTTAGTTTAGTTTTGCATATGTTTTGCATCTGTCTGATTGCTGAGTGTGTATTTGAGCTATTTAAGCGGTGCATATGAGGTGATGAGTCATTCAGTTGCAGCCCATATTGGTGAGCGCTTGCTTTGTTTTCTGCTGTCTGTATTGAATGTAAGTTACACATTTTAGCATTGCTGCTGCCAGGGTAAAGACATTTGCTTTTAACTTAGGTCAGTTTAGTGTTAGGACATCTGCTATGGAGATTTACCTCAACGTTGGTGCAGATGTCCAGTATATTATATTTTTGCATGCAAAACTATGATGGAAGCTAAAATTTCTCCATAAACCAGTATTGCATTGTTTGGATGCGGGCGTACATTTTAGTCCAGGGGGGCGGTGTGCGCCACAGCGATTAACCATTCAATTGTACAGTATTGGGTCAGGGATGCGCAGCCTTCTACCTATATTTTGTTTCCACAGTTCTGTAACTACCAGGCTAGCAGCACCCATTGTGCTATCCTGTTTTGCATGGTAAGTATTTAGTTTAGTTTTGCATATGTTTTGCATCTGTCTGATTGCTGAGTGTGTATTTGAGCTATTTAAGCGGTGCATATGAGGTGATGAGTCATTCAGTTGCAGCCCATATTGGTGAGCGCTTGCTTTGTTTTCTGCTGTCTGTATTGAATGTAAGTTACACATTTTAGCATAGCTGCTGCCAGGGTAAAGACATTTGCTTTTAACTTAGGTCAGTTTAGTGTTAGGACATCTGCTCTGGAGATTTACCTCAACATTGGTACAGATGTCCAGTATATTATATTTTTGCATGCAAAACTATGATGGAAGCTAAAAATTTCTCCATAAACCAGTATTGCATTGTTTGGATGCGGGCGTACATTTTAGTCCAGGGGGGGGCGGTGTGCGCCACAGCGATTAACCATTCAATTGTACAGTATTGGGTCAGGGATGCGCAGCCTTCTACCAATATTTTGTTTCCACAGTTCTGTAACTACCAGGCTAGCAGCACCCATTGTGCTATCCTGTTTTGCATGGTAAGTATTTAGTTTAGTTTTGCATATGTTTTGCATCTGTCTGATTGCTGAGTGTGTATTTGAGCTATTTAAGCGGTGCATATGAGGTGATGAGTCATTCAGTTGCAGCCCATATTGGTGAGCGCTTGCTTTGTTTTCTGCTGTCTGTATTGAATGTAAGTTACACATTTTAGCATAGCTGCTGCCACGGTAAAGACATTTGCTTTTAACTTAGGTCAGTTTAGTGTTAGGACATCTGCTCTGGAGATTTACCTCAACGTTGGTGCAGATGTCCAGTATATTATATTTTTGCATGCAAAACTATGATGGAAGCTAAAATTTCTCCATAAACCAGTATTGCATTGTTTGGATGCGGGCGTACATTTTAGTCCAGGGGGGGCGGTGTGCGCCACAGCGATTAACCATTCAATTGTACAGTATTGGGTCAGGGATGCGCAGCCTTCTACCAATATTTTGTTTCCACAGTTCTGTAACTACCAGGCTAGCAGCACCCATTGTGCTATCCTGTTTTGCATGGTAAGTATTTAGTTTAGTTTTGCATATGTTTTGCATCTGTCTGATTGCTGAGTGTGTATTTGAGCTATTTAAGCGGTGCATATGAGGTGATGAGTCATTCAGTTGCAGCCCATATTGGTGAGCGCTTGCTTTGTTTTCTGCTGTCTGTATTGAATGTAAGTTACACATTTTAGCATAGCTGCTGCCAGGGTAAAGACATTTGCTTTTAACTTAGGTCAGTTTAGTGTTAGGACATCTGCTCTGGAGATTTACCTCAACGTTGGTGCAGATGTCCAGTATATTATATTTTTGCATGCAAAACTATGATGGAAGCTAAAATTTCTCCATAAACCAGTATTGCATTGTTTGGATGCGGGCGTACATTTTAGTCCAGGGGGGGCGGTGTGCGCCACAGCGATTAACCATTCAATTGTACAGTATTGGGTCAGGGATGCGCAGCCTTCTACCAATATTTTGTTTCCACAGTTCTGTAACTACCAGGCTAGCAGCACCCATTGTGCTATCCTGTTTTGCATGGTAAGTATTTAGTTTAGTTTTGCATATGTTTTGCATCTGTCTGATTGCTGAGTGTGTATTTGAGCTATTTAAGCGGTGCATATGAGGTGATGAGTCATTCAGTTGCAGCCCATATTGGTGAGCGCTTGCTTTGTTTTCTGCTGTCTGTATTGAATGTAAGTTACACATTTTAGCATAGCTGCTGCCACGGTAAAGACATTTGCTTTGAACTTAGGTCAGTTTAGTGTTAGGACATCTGCTCTGGAGATTTACCTCAACATTGGTGCAGATGTCCAGTATATTATATTTTTGCATGCAAAACTATGATGGAAGCTAAAAATTTCTCCATAAACCAGTATTGCATTGTTTGGATGCGGGCGTACATTTTAGTCCAGGGGGGCGGTGTGCGCCACAGCGATTAACCATTCAATTGTACAGTATTGGGTCAGGGATGCGCAGCCTTCTACCAATATTTTGTTTCCACAGTTCTGTAACTACCAGGCTAGCAGCACCCATTGTGCTATCCTGTTTTGCATGGTAAGTATTTAGTTTAGTTTTGCATATGTTTTGCATCTGTCTGATTGCTGAGTGTGTATTTGAGCTATTTAAGCGGTGCATATGAGGTGATGAGTCATTCAGTTGCAGCCCATATTGGTGAGTGCTTGCTTTGTTTTCTGCTGTCTGTATTGAATGTAAGTTACACATTTTAGCATAGCTGCTGCCAGGGTAAAGACATTTGCTTTTAACTTAGGTCAGTTTAGTGTTAGGACATCTGCTATGGAGATTTACCTCAGCGTTGGTGCAGATGTCCAGTATATTATATTTTTGCATGCAAAACTATGATGGAAGCTAAAATTTCTCCATAAACCAGTATTGCATTGTTTGGATGCGGGCGTACATTTTAGTCCAGGGGGGCGGTGTGCGCCACAGCGATTAACCATTCAATTGTACAGTATTGGGTCAGGGATGCGCAGCCTTCTACCAATATTTTGTTTCCACAGTTCTGTAACTACCAGGCTAGCAGCACCCATTGTGCTATCCTGTTTTGCATGGTAAGTATTTAGTTTAGTTTTGCATATGTTTTGCATCTGTCTGATTGCTGAGTGTGTATTTGAGCTATTTAAGCGGTGCATATGAGGTGATGAGTCATTCAGTTGCAGCCCATATTGGTGAGCGCTTGCTTTGTTTTCTGCTGTCTGTATTGAATGTAAGTTACACATTTTAGCATAGCTGCTGCCACGGTAAAGACATTTGCTTTTAACTTAGGTCTGTTTAGTGTTAGGACATCTGCTCTGGAGATTTACCTCAACGTTGGTGCAGATGTCCAGTATATTATATTTTTGCATGCAAAACTATGATGGAAGCTAAAATTTCTCCATAAACCAGTATTGCATTGTTTGGATGCGGGCGTACATTTTAGTCCAGGGGGGGGCGGTGTGCGCCACAGCGATTAACCATTCAATTGTACAGTATTGGGTCAGGGATGCGCAGCCTTCTACCAATATTTTGTTTCCACAGTTCTGTAACTACCAGGCTAGCAGCACCCATTGTGCTATCCTGTTTTGCATGGTAAGTATTTAGTTTAGTTTTGCATATGTTTTGCATCTGTCTGATTGCTGAGTGTGTATTTGAGCTATTTAAGCGGTGCATATGAGGTGATGAGTCATTCAGTTGCAGCCCATATTGGTGAGCGCTTGCTTTGTTTTCTGCTGTCTGTATTGAATGTAAGTTACACATTTTAGCATAGCTGCTGCCACGGTAAAGACATTTGCTTTTAACTTAGGTCAGTTTAGTGTTAGGACATCTGCTCTGGAGATTTACCTCAACGTTGGTGCAGATGTCCAGTATATTATATTTTTGCATGCAAAACTATGATGGAAGCTAAAATTTCTCCATAAACCAGTATTGCATTGTTTGGATGCGGGCGTACATTTTAGTCCAGGGGGGGCGGTGTGCGCCACAGCGATTAACCATTCAATTGTACAGTATTGGGTCAGGGATGCGCAGCCTTCTACCAATATTTTGTTTCCACAGTTCTGTAACTACCAGGCTAGCAGCACCCATTGTGCTATCCTGTTTTGCATGGTAAGTATTTAGTTTAGTTTTGCATATGTTTTGCATCTGTCTGATTGCTGAGTGTGTATTTGAGCTATTTAAGCGGTGCATATGAGGTGATGAGTCATTCAGTTGCAGCCCATATTGGTGAGCGCTTGCTTTGTTTTCTGCTGTCTGTATTGAATGTAAGTTACACATTTTAGCATAGCTGCTGCCACGGTAAAGACATTTGCTTTTAACTTAGGTCAGTTTAGTGTTAGGACATCTGCTCTGGAGATTTACCTCAACATTGGTGCAGATGTCCAGTATATTATATTTTTGCATGCAAAACTATGATGGAAGCTAAAAATTTCTCCATAAACCAGTATTGCATTGTTTGGATGCGGGCGTACATTTTAGTCCAGGGGGGCAGTGTGCGCCACAGCGATTAACCATTCAATTGTACAGTATTGGGTCAGGGATGCGCAGCCTTCTACCAATATTTTGTTTCCACAGTTCTGTAACTACCAGGCTAGCAGCACCCATTGTGCTATCCTGTTTTGCATGGTAAGTATTTAGTTTAGTTTTGCATATGTTTTGCATCTGTCTGATTGCTGAGTGTGTATTTGAGCTATTTAAGCGGTGCATATGAGGTGATGAGTCATTCAGTTGCAGCCCATATTGGTGAGTGCTTGCTTTGTTTTCTGCTGTCTGTATTGAATGTAAGTTACACATTTTAGCATAGCTGCTGCCAGGGTAAAGACATTTGCTTTTAACTTAGGTCAGTTTAGTGTTAGGACATCTGCTATGGAGATTTACCTCAGCGTTGGTGCAGATGTCCAGTATATTATATTTTTGCATGCAAAACTATGATGGAAGCTAAAATTTCTCCATAAACCAGTATTGCATTGTTTGGATGTGGGCGGACATTTTAGTCCACGGGGGGCGGTGTGCGCCACAGCGATTAACCATTCAATTGTACAGTATTGGGTCAGGGATGCGCAGCCTTCTACCTATATTTTGTTTCCACAGTTCTGTAACTACCAGGCTAGCAGCACCCATTGTGCTATCCTGTTTTGCATGGTAAGTATTTAGTTTAGTTTTGCATATGTTTTGCATCTGTCTGATTGCTGAGTGTGTATTTGAGCTATTTAAGCGGTGCATATGAGGTGATGAGTCATTCAGTTGCAGCCCATATTGGTGAGTGCTTGCTTTGTTTTCTGCTGTCTGTATTGAATGTAAGTTACACATTTTAGCATAGCTGCTGCCAGGGTAAAGACATTTGCTTTTAACTTAGGTCAGTTTAGTGTTAGGACATCTGCTCTGGAGATTTACCTCAACATTCGTGCAGATGTCCAGTATATTATATTTTTGCATGCAAAACTATGATGGAAGCTAAAAATTTCTCCATAAACCAGTATTGCATTGTTTGGATGCGGGCGTACATTTTAGTCCAGGGGGGGCGGTGTGCGCCACAGCGATTACCATTCAATTGTACAGTATTGGGTCAGGGATGCGCAGCCTTCTACCAATATTTTGTTTCCACAGTTCTGTAACTACCAGGCTAGCAGCACCCATTGTGTTTTGCATGGTAAGTATTTAGTTTAGTTTTGCATATGTTTTGCATCTGTCTGATTGCTGAGTGTGTATTTGAGCTATTTAAGCGGTGCATATGAGGTGATGAGTCATTCAGTTGCAGCCCATATTGGTGAGCGCTTGCTTTGCTTTCTGCTGTCTGTATGGAATGTAAGTTACACATTTTAGCATAGCTGCTGCCAGGGTCAAGACATTTGCTTTTAACTTAGGTCAGTTTAGTGTTAGGACATCTGCTCTGGAGATTTACCTCAACGTTGGTGCAGATGTCCAGTATATTATATTTTTGCATGCAAAACTATGATGGAAGCTAAAATTTCTCCATAAACCAGTATTGCATTGTTTGGATGCGGGCGTACATTTTAGTCCAGGGGGGGCGGTGTGCGCCACAGCGATTAACCATTCAATTGTATAGTATTGGGTCAGGGATGCGCAGCCTTCTACCTATATTTTGTTTCCACAGTTCTGTAACTACCAGGCTAGCAGCACCCATTGTGCTATCCTGTTTTGCATGGTAAGTATTTAGTTTAGTTTTGCATATGTTTTGCATCTGTCTGATTGCTGAGTGTGTATTTGAGCTATTTAAGCGGTGCATATGAGGTGATGAGTCATTCAGTTGCAGCCCATATTGATGAGCGCTTGCTTTGTTTTCTGCTGTCTGTATTGAATGTAAGTTACACATTTTAGCATAGCTGCTGCCAGGGTACAGACATTTGCTTTTAACTTAGGTCAGTTTAGTGTTAGGACATCTGCTATGGAGATTTACCTCAACATTGGTGCAGATGTCCAGTATATTATATTTTTGCATGCAAAACTATGATGGAAGCTAAACATTTCTCCATAAACCAGTATTGCATTGTTTGGATGCGGGCGTACATTTTAGTCCAGGGGGGGCGGTGTGCGCCACAGCGATTAACCATTCAATTGTACAGTATTGGGTCAGGGATGCACAGCCTTCTACCAATATTTTGTTTCCACAGTTCTGTAACTACCAGGCTAGCAGCACCCATTGTGCTATCCTGTTTTGCATGGTAAGTATTTAGTTTAGTTTTGCATATGTTTTGCATCTGTCTGATTGCTGAGTGTGTATTTGAGCTATTTAAGCGGTGCATATGAGGTGATGAGTCATTCAGTTGCAGCCCATATTGGTGAGCGCTTGCTTTGTTTTCTGCTGTCTGTATTGAATGTAAGTTACACATTTTAGCATAGCTGCTGCCAGGGTAAAGACATTTGCTTTTAACTTAGGTCAGTTTAGTGTTAGGACATCTGCTATGGAGATTTACCTCAACGTTGGTGCAGATGTCCAGTATATTATATTTTTGCATGCAAAACTATGATGGAAGCTAAAATTTCTCCATAAACCAGTATTGCATTGTTTGGATGCGGGCGTACATTTTAGTCCAGGGGGGCGGTGTGCGCCACAGCGATTAACCATTCAATTGTACAGTATTGGGTTAGGGATGCGCAGCCTTCTACCTATATTTTGTTTCCACAGTTCTGTAACTACCAGGCTAGCAGCACCCATTGTGCTATCCTGTTTTGCATGGTAAGTATTTAGTTTAGTTTTGCATATGTTTTGCATCTGTCTGATTGCTGAGTGTGTATTTGAGCTATTTAAGCGGTGCATATGAGGTGATGAGTCATTCAGTTGCAGCCCATATTGGTGAGCGCTTGCTTTGTTTTCTGCTGTCTGTATTGAATGTAAGTTACACATTTTAGCATAGCTGCTGCCAGGGTAAAGACATTTGCTTTTAACTTAGGTCAGTTTAGTGTTAGGACATCTGCTCTGGAGATTTACCTCAACGTTGGTGCAGATGTCCAGTATATTATATTTTTGCATGCAAAACTATGATGGAAGCTAAAAATTCTCCATAAACCAGTATTGCATTGTTTGGATGCGGGCGTACATTTTAGTCCAGGGGGGCGGTGTGCGCCACAGCGATTAACCATTCAATTGTACAGTATTGGGTCAGGGATGCGCAGCCTTCTACCTATATTTTGTTTCCACAGTTCTGTAACTACCAGGCTAGCAGCACCCATTGTGCTATCCTGTTTTGCATGGTAAGTATTTAGTTTAGTTTTGCATATGTTTTGCATCTATCTGATTGCTGAGTGTGTATTTGAGCTATTTAAGCGGTGCATATGAGGTGATGAGTCATTCAGTTGCAGCCCATATTGGTGAGCGCTTGCTTTGTTTTCTGCTGTCTGTATTGAATGTAAGTTACACATTTTAGCATAGCTGCTGCAGGGTAAAGACATTTGCTTTTAACTTAGGTCAGTTTAGTGTTAGGACATCTGCTCTGGAGATTTACCTCAACGTTGGTGCAGATGTCCAGTATATTATATTTTTGCATGCAAAAGTATGATGGAAGCTAAAATTTCTCCATAAACCAGTATTGCATTGTTTGGATGCGGGCGTACATTTTAGTCCAGGGGGGGGCGGTGTGCGCCACAGCGATTAACCATTCAATTGTACAGTATTGGGTCAGGGATGCACAGCCTTCTACCTATATTTTGTTTCCACAGTTCTGTAACTACCAGGCTAGCAGCACCCATTGTGCTATCCTGTTTTGCATGGTAAGTATTTCGTTTAGTTTTGCATATGTTTTGCATCTGTCTGATTGCTGAGTGTGTATTTGAGCTATTTAAGCGGTGCATATGAGGTGATGAGTCATTCAGTTGCAGCCCATATTGGTGAGCGCTTGCTTTGTTTTCTGCTGTCTGTATTGAATGTAAGTTACACATTTTAGCATAGCTGCTGCCAGGGTAAAGACATTTGCTTTTAACTTAGGTCAGTTTAGTGTTAGGACATCTGCTCTGGAGATTTACCTCAATGTTGGTGCAAATGTCCAGTATATTATATTTTTGCATGCAAAACTATGATGGAAGCTAAAATTTCTCCATAACCCAGTATTGCATTGTTTGGATGCGGGCGTACATTTTAGTCCAGGGGGGCGGTGTGCGCCACAGCGATTAACCATTCAATTGTACAGTATTGGGTCAGGGATGCGCAGCCTTCTACCTATATTTTGTTTCCACAGTTCTGTAACTACCAGGCTAGCAGCACCCATTGTGCTATCCTGTTTTGCATGGTAAGTATTTTGTTTAGTTTTGCATATGTTTTGCATCTGTCTGATTGCTGAGTGTGTATTTGAGCTATTTAAGCGGTGCATATGAGGTGATGAGTCATTCAGTTGCAGCCCATATTGGTGAGCGCTTGCTTTGTTTTCTGCTGTCTGTATTGAATGTAAGTTACACATTTTAGCATAGCTGCTGCCAGGGTAAAGACATTTGCTTTTAACTTAGGTCAGTTTAGTGTTAGGACATCTGCTCTGGAGATTTACCTCAACATTGGTACAGATGTCCAGTATATTATATTTTTGCATGCAAAACTATGATGGAAGCTAAAAATTTCTCCATAAACCAGTATTGCATTGTTTGGATGCGGGCGTACATTTTAGTCCAGGGGGGGGGCGGTGTGCGCCACAGCGATTAACCATTCAATTGTACAGTATTGGGTCAGGGATGCGCAGCCTTCTACCAATATTTTGTTTCCACAGTTCTGTAACTACCAGGCTAGCAGCACCCATTGTGCTATCCTGTTTTGCATGGTAAGTATTTAGTTTAGTTTTGCATATGTTTTGCATCTGTCTGATTGCTGAGTGTGTATTTGAGCTATTTAAGCGGTGCATATGAGGTGATGAGTCATTCAGTTGCAGCCCATATTGGTGAGCGCTTGCTTTGTTTTCTGCTGTCTGTATTGAATGTAAGTTACACATTTTAGCATAGCTGCTGCCACGGTAAAGACATTTGCTTTTAACTTAGGTCAGTTTAGTGTTAGGACATCTGCTCTGGAGATTTACCTCAACGTTGGTGCAGATGTCCAGTATATTATATTTTTGCATGCAAAACTATGATGGAAGCTAAAATTTCTCCATAAACCAGTATTGCATTGTTTGGATGCGGGCGTACATTTTAGTCCAGGGGGGGCGGTGTGCGCCACAGCGATTAACCATTCAATTGTACAGTATTGGGTCAGGGATGCGCAGCCTTCTACCAATATTTTGTTTCCACAGTTCTGTAACTACCAGGCTAGCAGCACCCATTGTGCTATCCTGTTTTGCATGGTAAGTATTTAGTTTAGTTTTGCATATGTTTTGCATCTGTCTGATTGCTGAGTGTGTATTTGAGCTATTTAAGCGGTGCATATGAGGTGATGAGTCATTCAGTTGCAGCCCATATTGGTGAGCGCTTGCTTTGTTTTCTGCTGTCTGTATTGAATGTAAGTTACACATTTTAGCATAGCTGCTGCCACGGTAAAGACATTTGCTTTTAACTTAGGTCAGTTTAGTGTTAGGACATCTGCTCTGGAGATTTACCTCAACATTGGTGCAGATGTCCAGTATATTATATTTTTGCATGCAAAACTATGATGGAAGCTAAAATTTCTCCATAAACCAGTATTGCATTGTTTGGATGTGGGCCGACATTTTAGTCCACGGGGGGCGGTGTGCGCCACAGCGATTAACCATTCAATTGTACAGTATTGGGTCAGGGATGCGCAGCCTTCTACCTATATTTTGTTTCCACAGTTCTGTAACTACCAGGCTAGCAGCACCCATTGTGCTATCCTGTTTTGCATGGTAAGTATTTAGTTTAGTTTTGCATATGTTTTGCATCTGTCTGATTGCTGAGTGTGTATTTGAGCTATTTAAGCGGTGCATATGAGGTGATGAGTCATTCAGTTGCAGCCCATATTGGTGAGTGCTTGCTTTGTTTTCTGCTGTCTGTATTGAATGTAAGTTACACATTTTAGCATAGCTGCTGCCAGGGTAAAGACATTTGCTTTTAACTTAGGTCAGTTTAGTGTTAGGACATCTGCTCTGGAGATTTACCTCAACATTCGTGCAGATGTCCAGTATATTATATTTTTGCATGCAAAACTATGATGGAAGCTAAAAATTTCTCCATAAACCAGTATTGCATTGTTTGGATGCGGGCGTACATTTTAGTCCAGGGGGGGCGGTGTGCGCCACAGCGATTACCATTCAATTGTACAGTATTGGGTCAGGGATGCGCAGCCTTCTACCAATATTTTGTTTCCACAGTTCTGTAACTACCAGGCTAGCAGCACCCATTGTGTTTTGCATGGTAAGTATTTAGTTTAGTTTTGCATATGTTTTGCATCTGTCTGATTGCTGAGTGTGTATTTGAGCTATTTAAGCGGTGCATATGAGGTGATGAGTCATTCAGTTGCAGCCCATATTGGTGAGCGCTTGCTTTGTTTTCTGCTGTCTGTATGGAATGTAAGTTACACATTTTAGCATAGCTGCTGCCAGGGTCAAGACATTTGCTTTTAACTTAGGTCAGTTTAGTGTTAGGACATCTGCTCTGGAGATTTACCTCAACGTTGGTGCAGATGTCCAGTATATTATATTTTTGCATGCAAAACTATGATGGAAGCTAAAATTTCTCCATAAACCAGTATTGCATTGTTTGGATGCGGGCGTACATTTTAGTCCAGGGGGGGCGGTGTGCGCCACAGCGATTAACCATTCAATTGTATAGTATTGGGTCAGGGATGCGCAGCCTTCTACCTATATTTTGTTTCCACAGTTCTGTAACTACCAGGCTAGCAGCACCCATTGTGCTATCCTGTTTTGCATGGTAAGTATTTAGTTTAGTTTTGCATATGTTTTGCATCTGTCTGATTGCTGAGTGTGTATTTGAGCTATTTAAGCGGTGCACATGAGGTGATGAGTCATTCAGTTGCAGCCCATATTGATGAGCGCTTGCTTTGTTTTCTGCTGTCTGTATTGAATGTAAGTTACACATTTTAGCATAGCTGCTGCCAGGGTACAGACATTTGCTTTTAACTTAGGTCAGTTTAGTGTTAGGACATCTGCTATGGAGATTTACCTCAACGTTGGTGCAGATGTCTAGTATATTATATTTTTGCATGCAAAACTATGATGGAAGCTAAAATTTCTCCATAAACCAGTATTGCATTGTTTGGATGCGGGCGTACATTTTAGTCCAGGGGGGCGGTGTGCGCCACAGCGATTAACCATTCAATTGTACAGTATTGGGTTAGGGATGCGCAGCCTTCTACCTATATTTTGTTTCCACAGTTCTGTAACTACCAGGCTAGCAGCACCCATTGTGCTATCCTGTTTTGCATGGTAAGTATTTAGTTTAGTTTTGCATATGTTTTGCATCTGTCTGATTGCTGAGTGTGTATTTGAGCTATTTAAGCGGTGCATATGAGGTGATGAGTCATTCAGTTGCAGCCCATATTGGTGAGCGCTTGCTTTGTTTTCTGCTGTCTGTATTGAATGTAAGTTACACATTTTAGCATAGCTGCTGCCACGGTAAAGACATTTGCTTTTAACTTAGGTCAGTTTAGTGTTAGGACATCTGCTCTGGAGATTTACCTCAACGTTGGTGCAGATGTCCAGTATATTATATTTTTGCATGCAAAACTATGATGGAAGCTAAAATTTCTCCATAAACCAGTATTGCATTGTTTGGATGCGGGCGTACATTTTAGTCCAGGGGGGGCGGTGTGCGCCACAGCGATTAACCATTCAATTGTACAGTATTGGGTCAGGGATGCGCAGCCTTCTACCAATATTTTGTTTCCACAGTTCTGTAACTACCAGGCTAGCAGCACCTATTGTGCTATCCTGTTTTGCATGGTAAGTATTTAGTTTAGTTTTGCATATGTTTTGCATCTGTCTGATTGCTGAGTGTGTATTTGAGCTATTTAAGCGGTGCATATGAGGTGATGAGTCATTCAGTTGCAGCCCATATTGGTGAGCGCTTGCTTTGTTTTCTGCTGTCTGTATTGAATGTAAGTTACACATTTTAGCATAGCTGCTGCCACGGTAAAGACATTTGCTTTTAACTTAGGTCAGTTTAGTGTTAGGACATCTGCTCTGGAGATTTACCTCAACATTGGTGCAGATGTCCAGTATATTATATTTTTGCATGCAAAACTATGATGGAAGCTAAAATTTCTCCATAAACCAGTATTGCATTGTTTGGATGTGGGCCGACATTTTAGTCCACGGGGGGCGGTGTGCGCCACAGCGATTAACCATTCAATTGTACAGTATTGGGTCAGGGATGCGCAGCCTTCTACCTATATTTTGTTTCCACAGTTCTGTAACTACCAGGCTAGCAGCACCCATTGTGCTATCCTGTTTTGCATGGTAAGTATTTAGTTTAGTTTTGCATATGTTTTGCATCTGTCTGATTGCTGAGTGTGTATTTGAGCTATTTAAGCGGTGCATATGAGGTGATGAGTCATTCAGTTGCAGCCCATATTGGTGAGTGCTTGCTTTGTTTTCTGCTGTCTGTATTGAATGTAAGTTACACATTTTAGCATAGCTGCTGCCAGGGTAAAGACATTTGCTTTTAACTTAGGTCAGTTTAGTGTTAGGACATCTGCTCTGGAGATTTACCTCAACATTCGTGCAGATGTCCAGTATATTATATTTTTGCATGCAAAACTATGATGGAAGCTAAAAATTTCTCCATAAACCAGTATTGCATTGTTTGGATGCGGGC
Source organism: Hyperolius riggenbachi (assembly GCF_040937935.1). Taxonomy (NCBI): domain Eukaryota; kingdom Metazoa; phylum Chordata; class Amphibia; order Anura; family Hyperoliidae; genus Hyperolius; species Hyperolius riggenbachi. The sequence goes on from NC_090648.1 coordinate 392,688,555, forward strand.
GTACATTTTAGTCCAGGGGGGGCGGTGTGCGCCACAGCGATTACCATTCAATTGTACAGTATTGGGTCAGGGATGCGCAGCCTTCTACCAATATTTTGTTTCCACAGTTCTGTAACTACCAGGCTAGCAGCACCCATTGTGTTTTGCATGGTAAGTATTTAGTTTAGTTTTGCATATGTTTTGCATCTGTCTGATTGCTGAGTGTGTATTTGAGCTATTTAAGCGGTGCATATGAGGTGATGAGTCATTCAGTTGCAGCCCATATTGGTGAGCGCTTGCTTTGTTTTCTGCTGTCTGTATGGAATGTAAGTTACACATTTTAGCATAGCTGCTGCCAGGGTCAAGACATTTGCTTTTAACTTAGGTCAGTTTAGTGTTAGGACATCTGCTCTGGAGATTTACCTCAACGTTGGTGCAGATGTCCAGTATATTATATTTTTGCATGCAAAACTATGATGGAAGCTAAAATTTCTCCATAAACCAGTATTGCATTGTTTGGATGCGGGCGTACATTTTAGTCCAGGGGGGGCGGTGTGCGCCACAGCGATTAACCATTCAATTGTATAGTATTGGGTCAGGGATGCGCAGCCTTCTACCTATATTTTGTTTCCACAGTTCTGTAACTACCAGGCTAGCAGCACCCATTGTGCTATCCTGTTTTGCATGGTAAGTATTTAGTTTAGTTTTGCATATGTTTTGCATCTGTCTGATTGCTGAGTGTGTATTTGAGCTATTTAAGCGGTGCACATGAGGTGATGAGTCATTCAGTTGCAGCCCATATTGATGAGCGCTTGCTTTGTTTTCTGCTGTCTGTATTGAATGTAAGTTACACATTTTAGCATAGCTGCTGCCAGGGTACAGACATTTGCTTTTAACTTAGGTCAGTTTAGTGTTAGGACATCTGCTATGGAGATTTACCTCAACATTGGTGCAGATGTCCAGTATATTATATTTTTGCATGCAAAACTATGATGGAAGCTAAAAATTTCTCCATAAACCAGTATTGCATTGTTTGGATGCGGGCGTACATTTTAGTCCAGGGGGGGCGGTGTGCGCCACAGCGATTAACCATTCAATTGTACAGTATTGGGTCAGGGATGCACAGCCTTCTACCAATATTTTGTTTCCACAGTTCTGTAACTACCAGGCTAGCAGCACCCATTGTGCTATCCTGTTTTGCATGGTAAGTATTTAGTTTAGTTTTGCATATGTTTTGCATCTGTCTGATTGCTGAGTGTGTATTTGAGCTATTTAAGCGGTGCATATGAGGTGATGAGTCATTCAGTTGCAGCCCATATTGGTGAGCGCTTGCTTTGTTTTCTGATGTCTGTATTGAATGTAAGTTACACATTTTAGCATAGCTGCTGCCAGGGTAAAGACATTTGCTTTTAACTTAGGTCAGTTTAGTGTTAGGACATCTGCTATGGAGATTTACCTCAACGTTGGTGCAGATGTCTAGTATATTATATTTTTGCATGCAAAACTATGATGGAAGCTAAAATTTCTCCATAAACCAGTATTGCATTGTTTGGATGCGGGCGTACATTTTAGTCCAGGGGGGCGGTGTGCGCCACAGCGATTAACCATTCAATTGTACAGTATTGGGTTAGGGATGCGCAGCCTTCTACCTATATTTTGTTTCCACAGTTCTGTAACTACCAGGCTAGCAGCACCCATTGTGCTATCCTGTTTTGCATGGTAAGTATTTAGTTTAGTTTTGCATATGTTTTGCATCTGTCTGATTGCTGAGTGTGTATTTGAGCTATTTAAGCGGTGCATATGAGGTGATGAGTCATTCAGTTGCAGCCCATATTGGTGAGCGCTTGCTTTGTTTTCTGCTGTCTGTATTGAATGTAAGTTACACATTTTAGCATAGCTGCTGCCAGGGTAAAGACATTTGCTTTTAACTTAGGTCAGTTTAGTGTTAGGACATCTGCTCTGGAGATTTACCTCAACGTTGGTGCAGATGTCCAGTATATTATATTTTTGCATGCAAAACTATGATGGAAGCTAAAATTTCTCCATAAACCAGTATTGCATTGTTTGGATGCGGGCGTACATTTTAGTCCAGGGGGGGCGGTGTGCGCCACAGCGATTAACCATTCAATTGTACAGTATTGGGTCAGGGATGCGCAGCCTTCTACCTATATTTTGTTTCCACAGTTCTGTAACTACCAGGCTAGCAGCACCCATTGTGCTATCCTGTTTTGCATGGTAAGTATTTCGTTTAGTTTTGCATATGTTTTGCATCTATCTGATTGCTGAGTGTGTATTTGAGCTATTTAAGCGGTGCATATGAGGTGATGAGTCATTCAGTTGCAGCCCATATTGGTGAGCGCTTGCTTTGTTTTCTGCTGTCTGTATTGAATGTAAGTTACACATTTTAGCATAGCTGCTGCCAGGGTAAAGACATTTGCTTTTAACTTAGGTCAGTTTAGTGTTAGGACATCTGCTCTGGAGATTTACCTCAACGTTGGTGCAGATGTCCAGTATATTATATTTTTGCATGCAAAAGTATGATGGAAGCTAAAATTTCTCCATAAACCAGTATTGCATTGTTTGGATGCGGGCGTACATTTTAGTCCAGGGGGGGGCGGTGTGCGCCACAGCGATTAACCATTCAATTGTACAGTATTGGGTCAGGGATGCACAGCCTTCTACCTATATTTTGTTTCCACAGTTCTGTAACTACCAGGCTAGCAGCACCCATTGTGCTATCCTGTTTTGCATGGTAAGTATTTCGTTTAGTTTTGCATATGTTTTGCATCTGTCTGATTGCTGAGTGTGTATTTGAGCTATTTAAGCGGTGCATATGAGGTGATGAGTCATTCAGTTGCAGCCCATATTGGTGAGCGCTTGCTTTGTTTTCTGCTGTCTGTATTGAATGTAAGTTACACATTTTAGCATAGCTGCTGCCAGGGTAAAGACATTTGCTTTTAACTTAGGTCAGTTTAGTGTTAGGACATCTGCTCTGGAGATTTACCTCAACATTGGTGCAGATGTCCAGTATATTATATTTTTGCATGCAAAACTATGATGGAAGCTAAAGATTTCTCCATAAACCAGTATTGCATTGTTTGGATGCGGGCGTACATTTTAGTCCAGGGGGGGCGGTGTGCGCCACATCGATTAACCATTCAATTGTACAGTATTGGGTCAGGGATGCGCAGCCTTCTACCAATATTTTGTTTCCACAGTTCTGTAACTACCAGGCTAGCAGCACCCATTGTGCTATCCTGTTTTGCATGGTAAGTATTTAGTTTAGTTTTGCATACGTTTTGCATCTGTCTGATTGCTGAGTGTGTATTTGAGCTATTTAAGCGGTGCATATGAGGTGATGAGTCATTCAGTTGCAGCCCATATTGGTGAGCGCTTGCTTTGTTTTCTGCTGTCTGTATTGAATGTAAGTTACACATTTTAGCATAGCTGCTGCCAGGGTAAAGACATTTGCTTTTAACTTAGGTCAGTTTAGTGTTAGGACATCTGCTCTGGAGATTTACCTCAACGTTGGTGCAGATGTCCAGTATATTATATTTTTGCATGCAAAACTATGATGGAAGCTAAAATTTCTCCATAAACCAGTATTGCATTGTTTGGATGCGGGCGTACATTTTAGTCCAGGGGGGCGGTGTGCGCCACAGCGATTAACCATTCAATTGTACAGTATTGGGTCAGGGATGCGCAGCCTTCTACCTATATTTTGTTTCCACAGTTCTGTAACTACCAGGCTAGCAGCACCCATTGTGCTATCCTGTTTTGCATGGTAAGTATTTAGTTTAGTTTTGCATATGTTTTGCATCTGTCTGATTGCTGAGTGTGTATTTGAGCTATTTAAGCGGTGCATATGAGGTGATGAGTCATTCAGTTGCAGCCCATATTGGTGAGTGCTTGCTTTGTTTTCTGCTGTCTGTATTGAATGTAAGTTACACATTTTAGCATAGCTGCTGCCAGGGTAAAGACATTTGCTTTTAACTTAGGTCAGTTTAGTGTTAGGACATCTGCTATGGAGATTTACCTCAACGTTGGTGCAAATGTCCAGTATATTATATTTTTGCATGAAAAACTATGATGGAAGCTAAAATTTCTCCATAAACCAGTATTGCATTGTTTGGATGCGGGCGTACATTTTAGTCCAGGGGGGGGGGGGCGGTGTGCGCCACAGCGATTAACCATTCAATTGTACAGTATTGGGTCAGGGATGCGCAGCCTTCTACCAATATTTTGTTTCCACAGTTCTGTAACTACCAGGCTAGCAGCACCCATTGTGCTATCCTGTTTTGCATGGTAAGTATTTAGTTTAGTTTTGCATATGTTTTGCATCTGTCTGATTGCTGAGTGTGTATTTGAGCTATTTAAGCGGTGCATATGAGGTGATAAGTCATTCAGTTGCAGCCCATATTGGTGAGCGCTTGCTTTGTTTTCTGCTGTCTGTATTGAATGTAAGTTACACATTTTAGCATAGCTGCTGCCAGGGTAAAGACATTTGCTTTTAACTTAGGTCAGTTTAGTGTTAGGACATCTGCTATGGAGATTTACCTCAACGTTGGTGCAGATGTCCAGTATATTATATTTTTGCATGCAAAACTATGATGGAAGCTAAAATTTCTCCATAAACCAGTATTGCATTGTTTGGATGCGGGCGTACATTTTAGTCCAGGGGGGCGGTGTGCGCCACAGTGATTAACCATTCAATTGTACAGTATTGGGTCAGGGATGCGCAGCCTTCTACCTATATTTTGTTTCCACAGTTCTGTAACTACCAGGCTAGCAGCACCCATTGTGCTATCCTGTTTTGCATGGTAAGTATTTAGTTTAGTTTTGCATATGTTTTGCATCTGTCTGATTGCTGAGTGTGTATTTGAGCTATTTAAGCGGTGCATATGAGGTGATGAGTCATTCAGTTGCAGCCCATATTGGTGAGCGCTTGCTTTGTTTTCTGCTGTCTGTATTGAATGTAAGTTACACATTTTAGCATAGCTGCTGCCACGGTAAAGACATTTGCTTTTAACTTAGGTCAGTTTAGTGTTAGGACATCTGCTCTGGAGATTTACCTCAACATTGGTGCAGATGTCCAGTATATTATATTTTTGCATGCAAAACTATGATGGAAGCTAAAAATTTCTCCATAAACCAGTATTGCATTGTTTGGATGCGGGCGTACATTTTAGTCCAGGTGGGCGGTGTGCGCCACAGCGATTAACCATTCAATTGTACAGTATTGGGTCAGGGATGCGCAGCCTTCTACCAATATTTTGTTTCCACAGTTCTGTAACTACCAGGCTAGCAGCACCCATTGTGCTATCCTGTTTTGCATGGTAAGTATTTAGTTTAGTTTTGCATATGTTTTGCATCTGTCTGATTGCTGAGTGTGTATTTGAGCTATTTAAGCGGTGCATATGAGGTGATGAGTCATTCAGTTGCAGCCCATATTGGTGAGTGCTTGCTTTGTTTTCTGCTGTCTGTATTGAATGTAAGTTACACATTTTAGCATAGCTGCTGCCAGGGTAAAGACATTTGCTTTTAACTTAGGTCAGTTTAGTGTTAGGACATCTGCTATGGAGATTTACCTCAGCGTTGGTGCAGATGTCCAGTATATTATATTTTTGCATGCAAAACTATGATGGAAGCTAAAATTTCTCCATAAACCAGTATTGCATTGTTTGGATGTGGGCGGACATTTTAGTCCACGGGGGGCGGTGTGCGCCACAGCGATTAACCATTCAATTGTACAGTATTGGGTCAGGGATGCGCAGCTTTCTACCTATATTTTGTTTCCACAGTTCTGTAACTACCAGGCTAGCAGCACCCATTGTGCTATCCTGTTTTGCATGGTAAGTATTTAGTTTAGTTTTGCATATGTTTTGCATCTGTCTGATTGCTGAGTGTGTATTTGAGCTATTTAAGCGGTGCATATGAGGTGATGAGTCATTCAGTTGCAGCCCATATTGGTGAGCGCTTGCTTTGTTTTCTGCTGTCTGTATTGAATGTAAGTTACACATTTTAGCATAGCTGCTGCCAGGGTAAAGACATTTGCTTTTAACTTAGGTCAGTTTAGTGTTAGGACATCTGCTCTGGAGATTTACCTCAACGTTGGTGCAGATGTCCAGTATATTATATTTTTGCATGCAAAACTATGAAGGAAGCTAAAATTTCTCCATAAACCAGTATTGCATTGTTTGGATGCGGGCGTACATTTTAGTCCAGGGGGGGGCGGTGTGCGCCACAGCGATTAACCATTCAATTGTATAGTATTGGGTCAGGGATGCGCAGCCTTCTACCTATATTTTGTTTCCACAGTTCTGTAACTACCAGGCTAGCAGCACCCATTGTGCTATCCTGTTTTGCATGGTAAGTATTTAGTTTAGTTTTGCATATGTTTTGCATCTATCTGATTGCTGAGTGTGTATTTGAGCTATTTAAGCGGTGCATATGAGGTGATGAGTCATTCAGTTGCAGCCCATATTGGTGAGCGCTTGCTTTGTTTTCTGCTGTCTGTATTGAATGTAAGTTACACATTTTAGCATAGCTGCTGCCAGGGTAAAGACATTTGCTTTTAACTTAGGTCAGTTTAGTGTTAGGACATCTGCTCTGGAGATTTACCTCAACGTTGGTGCAGATGTCCAGTATATTATATTTTTGCATGCAAAAGTATGATGGAAGCTAAAATTTCTCCATAAACCAGTATTGCATTGTTTGGATGCGGGCGTACATTTTAGTCCAGGGGGGGCAGTGTGCGCCACAGCGATTAACCATTCAATTGTACAGTATTGGGTCAGGGATGCGCAGCCTTCTACCTATATTTTGTTTCCACAGTTCTGTAACTACCAGGCTAGCAGCACCCATTGTGCTATCCTGTTTTGCATGGTAAGTATTTAGTTTAGTTTTGCATATGTTTTGCATCTGTCTGATTGCTGAGTGTGTATTTGAGCTATTTAAGCGGTGCATATGAGGTGATGAGTCATTCAGTTGCAGCCCATATTGGTGAGCGCTTGCTTTGTTTTCTGCAGTCTGTATTGAATGTAAGTTACACATTTTAGCATAGCTGCTGCCACGGTAAAGACATTTGCTTTTAACTTAGGTCAGTTTAGTGTTAGGACATCTGCTCTGGAGATTTACCTCAACGTTGGTGCAGATGTCCAGTATATTATATTTTTGCATGCAAAACTATGATGGAAGCTAAAATTTCTCCATAAACCAGTATTGCATTGTTTGGATGCGGGCGTACATTTTAGTCCAGGGGGGGCGGTGTGCGCCACAGCGATTAACCATTCAATTGTACAGTATTGGGTCAGGGATGCGCAGCCTTCTACCTATATTTTGTTTCCACAGTTCTGTAACTACCAGGCTAGCAGCACCCATTGTGCTATCCTGTTTTGCATGGTAAGTATTTCGTTTAGTTTTGCATATGTTTTGCATCTGTCTGATTGCTGAGTGTGTATTTGAGCTATTTAAGCGGTGCATATGAGGTGATGAGTCATTCAGTTGCAGCCCATATTGGTGAGCGCTTGCTTTGTTTTCTGCTGTCTGTATTGAATGTAAGTTACACATTTTAGCATAGCTGCTGCCACGGTAAAGACATTTGCTTTTAACTTAGGTCAGTTTAGTGTTAGGACATCTGCTCTGGAGATTTACCTCAACGTTGGTGCAGATGTCCAGTATATTATATTTTTGCATGCAAAACTATGATGGAAGCTAAAATTTCTCCATAAACCAGTATTGCATTGTTTGGATGTGGGCGGACATTTTAGTCCAGGGGGGGCGGTGTGCGCCACAGCGATTAACCCTTCAATTGTACAGTACTGGGTTAGGGATGCGCAGCCTTCTACCTATATTTTGTTTTCACAGTTCTGTAACTACCAGGCTAGCAGCACCCATTGTGCTATCCTGTTTTGCATGGTAAGTATTTAGTTTAGTTTTGCATATGTTTTGCATCTGTCTGATTGCTGAGTGTGTATTTGAGCTATTTAAGCGGTGCATATGAGGTGATGAGTCATTCAGTTGCAGCCCATATTGGTGAGCGCTTGCTTTGTTTTCTGCTGTCTGTATTGAATGTAAGTTACACATTTTAGCATAGCTGCTGCCAGGGTAAAGACATTTGCTTTTAACTTAGGTCAGTTTAGTGTTAGGACATCTGCTCTGGAGATTTACCTCAACGTTGGTGCAAATGTCCAGTATATTATATTTTTGCATGAAAAACTATGATGGAAGCTAAAATTTCTCCATAAACCAGGATTGCATTGTTTGGATGCGGGCGTACATTTTAGTCCAGGGGGGGCGGTGTGCGCCACAGCAATTAACCATTCAATTGTACAGTATTGGGTCAGGGATGCGCAGCCTTCTACCTATATTTTGTTTCCACAGTTCTGTAACTACCAGGCTAGCAGCACCCATTGTGCTATCCTGTTTTGCATGGTAAGTATTTAGTTTAGTTTTGCATATGTTTTGCATCTGTCTGATTGCTGAGTGTGTATTTGAGCTATTTAAGCGGTGCATATGAGGTGATGAGTCATTCAGTTGCAGCCCATATTGGTGAGCGCTTGCTTTGTTTTCTGCTGTCTGTATTGAATGTAAGTTACACATTTTAGCATAGCTGCTGCCAGGGTAAAGACATTTGCTTTTAACTTAGGTCAGTTTAGTGTTAGGACATCTGCTATGGAGATTTACCTCAACGTTGGTGCAGATGTCCAGTATATTATATTTTTGCATGCAAAATTATGATGGAAGCTAAAATTTCTCCATAAACCAGTATTGCATTGTTTGGATGCGGGCGTACATTTTAGTCCAGGGGGGCGGTGTGCGCCACAGCGATTAACCATTCAACTGTACAGTATTGGGTCAGGGATGCGCAGCCTTCTACCTATATTTTGTTTCCACAGTTCTGTAACTACCAGGCTAGCAGCACCCATTGTGCTATCCTGTTTTGCATGGTAAGTATTTAGTTTAGTTTTGCATATGTTTTGCATCTGTCTGATTGCTGAGTGTGTATTTGAGCTATTTAAGCGGTGCATATGAGGTGATGAGTCATTCAGTTGCAGCCCATATTGGTGAGCGCTTGCTTTGTTTTCTGCTGTCTGTATTGAATGTAAGTTACACATTTTAGCATAGCTGCTGCCAGGGTAAAGACATTTGCTTTTAACTTAGGTCAGTTTAGTGTTAGGACATCTGCTCTGGAGATTTACCTCAACGTTGGTGCAGATGTCCAGTATATTATATTTTTGCATGCAAAACTATGATGGAAGCTAAAATTTCTCCATAAACCAGTATTGCATTGTTTGGATGCGGGCGTACATTTTAGTCCAGGGGGGGCGGTGTGCGCCACAGCGATTAACCATTCAATTGTACAGTATTGGGTCAGGGATGCGCAGCCTTCTACCTATATTTTGTTTCCACAGTTCTGTAACTACCAGGCTAGCAGCACCCATTGTGCTATCCTGTTTTGCATGGTAAGTATTTCGTTTAGTTTTGCATATGTTTTGCATCTGTCTGATTGCTGAGTGTGTATTTGAGCTATTTAAGCGGTGCATATGAGGTGATGAGTCATTCAGTTGCAGCCCATTTTGGTGAGCGCTTGCTTTGTTTTCTGCTGTCTGTATTGAATGTAAGTTACACATTTTAGCATAGCTGCTGCCAGGGTAAAGACATTTGCTTTTAACTTAGGTCAGTTTAGTGTTAGGACATCTGCTCTGGAGATTTACCTCAACATTGGTGCAGATGTCCAGTATATTATATTTTTGCATGCAAAACTATGATGGAAGCTAAAAATTTCTCCATAAACCAGTATTGCATTGTTTGGATGCGGGCGTACATTTTAGTCCAGGGGGGGCGGTGTGCGCCACAGCGATTAACCATTCAATTGTACAGTATTGGGTCAGGGATGCGCAGCCTTCTACCAATATTTTGTTTCCACAGTTCTGTAACTACCAGGCTAGCAGCACCCATTGTGCTATCCTGTTTTGCATGGTAAGTATTTAGTTTAGTTTTGCATATGTTTTGCATCTATCTGATTGCTGAGTGTGTATTTGAGCTATTTAAGCGGTGCATATGAGGTGATGAGTCATTCAGTTGCAGCCCATATTGGTGAGCGCTTGCTTTGTTTTTTGCTGTCTGTATTGAATGTAAGTTACACATTTTAGCATAGCTGCTGCCAGGGTAAAGACATTTGCTTTTAACTTAGGTCAGTTTAGTGTTAGGACATCTGCTCTGGAGATTTACCTCAACGTTGGTGCAGATGTCCAGTATATTATATTTTTGCATGCAAAAGTATGATGGAAGCTAAAATTTCTCCATAAACCAGTATTGCATTGTTTGGATGCGGGCGTACATTTTAGTCCAGGGGGGGCAGTGTGCGCCACAGCGATTAACCATTAAATTGTACAGTATTGGGTCAGGGATGCGCAGCCTTCTACCTATATTTTGTTTCCACAGTTCTGTAACTACCAGGCTAGCAGCACCCATTGTGCTATCCTGTTTTGCATGGTAAGTATTTAGTTTAGTTTTGCATATGTTTTGCATCTGTCTGATTGCTGAGTGTGTATTTGAGCTATTTAAGCGGTGCATATGAGGTGATGAGTCATTCAGTTGCAGCCCATATTGGTGAGCGCTTGCTTTGTTTTCTGCAGTCTGTATTGAATGTAAGTTACACATTTTAGCATAGCTGCTGCCACGGTAAAGACATTTGCTTTTAACTTAGGTCAGTTTAGTGTTAGGACATCTGCTCTGGAGATTTACCTCAACGTTGGTGCAGATGTCCAGTATATTATATTTTTGCATGCAAAACTATGATGGAAGCTAAAATTTCTCCATAAACCAGTATTGCATTGTTTGGATGCGGGCGTACATTTTAGTCCAGGGGGGGCGGTGTGCGCCACAGCGATTAACCATTCAATTGTACAGTATTGGGTCAGGGATGCGCAGCCTTCTACCTATATTTTGTTTCCACAGTTCTGTAACTACCAGGCTAGCAGCACCCATTGTGCTATCCTGTTTTGCATGGTAAGTATTTCGTTTAGTTTTGCATATGTTTTGCATCTGTCTGATTGCTGAGTGTGTATTTGAGCTATTTAAGCGGTGCATATGAGGTGATGAGTCATTCAGTTGCAGCCCATATTGGTGAGCGCTTGCTTTGTTTTCTGCTGTCTGTATTGAATGTAAGTTACACATTTTAGCATAGCTGCTGCCACGGTAAAGACATTTGCTTTTAACTTAGGTCAGTTTAGTGTTAGGACATCTGCTCTGGAGATTTACCTCAACGTTGGTGCAGATGTCCAGTATATTATATTTTTGCATGCAAAACTATGATGGAAGCTAAAATTTCTCCATAAACCAGTATTGCATTGTTTGGATGTGGGCGGACATTTTAGTCCAGGGGGGGCGGTGTGCGCCACAGCGATTAACCCTTCAATTGTACAGTACTGGGTTAGGGATGCGCAGCCTTCTACCTATATTTTGTTTTCACAGTTCTGTAACTACCAGGCTAGCAGCACCCATTGTGCTATCCTGTTTTGCATGGTAAGTATTTCGTTTAGTTTTGCATATGTTTTGCATCTGTCTGATTGCTGAGTGTGTATTTGAGCTATTTAAGCGGTGCATATGAGGTGATGAGTCATTCAGTTGCAGCCCATATTGGTGAGCGCTTGCTTTGTTTTCTGCTGTCTGTATTGAATGTAAGTTACACATTTTAGCATAGCTGCTGCCAGGGTAAAGACATTTGCTTTTAACTTAGGTCAGTTTAGTGTTAGGACATCTGCTCTGGAGATTTACCTCAACGTTGGTGCAAATGTCCAGTATATTATATTTTTGCATGAAAAACTATGATGGAAGCTAAAATTTCTCCATAAACCAGGATTGCATTGTTTGGATGCGGGCGTACATTTTAGTCCAGGGGGGGCGGTGTGCGCCACAGCAATTAACCATTCAATTGTACAGTATTGGGTCAGGGATGCGCAGCCTTCTACCTATATTTTGTTTCCACAGTTCTGTAACTACCAGGCTAGCAGCACCCATTGTGCTATCCTGTTTTGCATGGTAAGTATTTAGTTTAGTTTTGCATATGTTTTGCATCTGTCTGATTGCTGAGTGTGTATTTGAGCTATTTAAGCGGTGCATATGAGGTGATGAGTCATTCAGTTGCAGCCCATATTGGTGAGCGCTTGCTTTGTTTTCTGCTGTCTGTATTGAATGTAAGTTACACATTTTAGCATAGCTGCTGCCAGGGTAAAGACATTTGCTTTTAACTTAGGTCAGTTTAGTGTTAGGACATCTGCTATGGAGATTTACCTCAACGTTGGTGCAGATGTCCAGTATATTATATTTTTGCATGCAAAATTATGATGGAAGCTAAAATTTCTCCATAAACCAGTATTGCATTGTTTGGATGCGGGCGTACATTTTAGTCCAGGGGGGCGGTGTGCGCCACAGCGATTAACCATTCAACTGTACAGTATTGGGTCAGGGATGCGCAGCCTTCTACCTATATTTTGTTTCCACAGTTCTGTAACTACCAGGCTAGCAGCACCCATTGTGCTATCCTGTTTTGCATGGTAAGTATTTAGTTTAGTTTTGCATATGTTTTGCATCTGTCTGATTGCTGAGTGTGTATTTGAGCTATTTAAGCGGTGCATATGAGGTGATGAGTCATTCAGTTGCAGCCCATATTGGTGAGCGCTTGCTTTGTTTTCTGCTGTCTGTATTGAATGTAAGTTACACATTTTAGCATAGCTGCTGCCAGGGTAAAGACATTTGCTTTTAACTTAGGTCAGTTTAGTGTTAGGACATCTGCTCTGGAGATTTACCTCAACGTTGGTGCAGATGTCCAGTACATTATATTTTTGCATGCAAAACTATGATGGAAGCTAAAATTTCTCCATAAACCAGTATTGCATTGTTTGGATGCGGGCGTACATTTTAGTCCAGGGGGGGCGGTGTGCGCCACAGCGATTAACCATTCAATTGTACAGTATTGGGTCAGGGATGCGCAGCCTTCTACCTATATTTTGTTTCCACAGTTCTGTAACTACCAGGCTAGCAGCACCCATTGTGCTATCCTGTTTTGCATGGTAAGTATTTCGTTTAGTTTTGCATATGTTTTGCATCTGTCTGATTGCTGAGTGTGTATTTGAGCTATTTAAGCGGTGCATATGAGGTGATGAGTCATTCAGTTGCAGCCCATTTTGGTGAGCGCTTGCTTTGTTTTCTGCTGTCTGTATTGAATGTAAGTTACACATTTTAGCATAGCTGCTGCCAGGGTAAAGACATTTGCTTTTAACTTAGGTCAGTTTAGTGTTAGGACATCTGCTCTGGAGATTTACCTCAACATTGGTGCAGATGTCCAGTATATTATATTTTTGCATGCAAAACTATGATGGAAGCTAAAAATTTCTCCATAAACCAGTATTGCATTGTTTGGATGCGGGCGTACATTTTAGTCCAGGGGGGGCGGTGTGCGCCACAGCGATTAACCATTCAATTGTACAGTATTGGGTCAGGGATGCGCAGCCTTCTACCAATATTTTGTTTCCACAGTTCTGTAACTACCAGGCTAGCAGCACCCATTGTGCTATCCTGTTTTGCATGGTAAGTATTTCGTTTAGTTTTGCATATGTTTTGCATCTATCTGATTGCTGAGTGTGTATTTGAGCTATTTAAGCGGTGCATATGAGGTGATGAGTCATTCAGTTGCAGCCCATATTGGTGAGCGCTTGCTTTGTTTTCTGCTGTCTGTATTGAATGTAAGTTACACATTTTAGCATAGCTGCTGCCAGGGTAAAGACATTTGCTTTTAACTTAGGTCAGTTTAGTGTTAGGACATCTGCTCTGGAGATTTACCTCAACGTTGGTGCAGATGTCCAGTATATTATATTTTTGCATGCAAAAGTATGATGGAAGCTAAAATTTCTCCATAAACCAGTATTGCATTGTTTGGATGCGGGCGTACATTTTAGTCCAGGGGGGGCAGTGTGCGCCACAGCGATTAACCATTCAATTGTACAGTATTGGGTCAGGGATGCGCAGCCTTCTACCTATATTTTGTTTCCACAGTTCTGTAACTACCAGGCTAGCAGCACCCATTGTGCTATCCTGTTTTGCATGGTAAGTATTTAGTTTAGTTTTGCATATGTTTTGCATCTGTCTGATTGCTGAGTGTGTATTTGAGCTATTTAAGCGGTGCATATGAGGTGATGAGTCATTCAGTTGCAGCCCATATTGGTGAGCTCTTGCTTTGTTTTCTGCTGTCTGTATTGAATGTAAGTTACACATTTTAGCATAGCTGCTGCCACGGTAAAGACATTTGCTTTTAACTTAGGTCAGTTTAGTGTTAGGACATCTGCTCTGGAGATTTACCTCAACGTTGGTGCAGATGTCCAGTATATTATATTTTTGCATGCAAAACTATGATGGAAGCTAAAATTTCTCCATAAACCAGTATTGCATTGTTTGGATGCGGGCGTACATTTTAGTCCAGGGGGGGCGGTGTGCGCCACAGCGATTAACCATTCAATTGTACAGTATTGGGTCAGGGATGCGCAGCCTTCTACCTATATTTTGTTTCCACAGTTCTGTAACTACCAGGCTAGCAGCACCCATTGTGCTATCCTGTTTTGCATGGTAAGTATTTCGTTTAGTTTTGCATATGTTTTGCATCTGTCTGATTGCTGAGTGTGTATTTGAGCTATTTAAGCGGTGCATATGAGGTGATGAGTCATTCAGTTGCAGCCCATATTGGTGAGCGCTTGCTTTGTTTTCTGCTGTCTGTATTGAATGTAAGTTACACATTTTAGCATAGCTGCTGCCACGGTAAAGACATTTGCTTTTAACTTAGGTCAGTTTAGTGTTAGGACATCTGCTCTGGAGATTTACCTCAACGTTGGTGCAGATGTCCAGTATATTATATTTTTGCATGCAAAACTATGATGGAAGCTAAAATTTCTCCATAAACCAGTATTGCATTGTTTGGATGTGGGCGGACATTTTAGTCCAGGGGGGGCGGTGTGCGCCACAGCGATTAACCATTCAATTGTACAGTATTGGGTCAGGGATGCGCAGCCTTCTACCTATATTTTGTTTTCACAGTTCTGTAACTACCAGGCTAGCAGCACCCATTGTGCTATCCTGTTTTGCATGGTAAGTATTTCGTTTAGTTTTGCATATGTTTTGCATCTGTCTGATTGCTGAGTGTGTATTTGAGCTATTTAAGCGGTGCATATGAGGTGATGAGTCATTCAGTTGCAGCCCATATTGGTGAGCGCTTGCTTTGTTTTCTGCTGTCTGTATTGAATGTAAGTTACACATTTTAGCATAGCTGCTGCCAGGGTAAAGACATTTGCTTTTAACTTAGGTCAGTTTAGTGTTAGGACATCTGCTCTGGAGATTTACCTCAACGTTGGTGCAAATGTCCAGTATATTATATTTTTGCATGAAAAACTATGATGGAAACTAAAATTTCTCCATAAACCAGGATTGCATTGTTTGGATGCGGGCGTACATTTTAGTCCAGGGGGGGCGGTGTGCGCCACAGCAATTAACCATTCAATTGTACAGTATTGGGTCAGGGATGCGCAGCCTTCTACCTATATTTTGTTTCCACAGTTCTGTAACTACCAGGCTAGCAGCACCCATTGTGCTATCCTGTTTTGCATGGTAAGTATTTAGTTTAGTTTTGCATATGTTTTGCATCTGTCTGATTGCTGAGTGTGTATTTGAGCTATTTAAGCGGTGCATATGAGGTGATGAGTCATTCAGTTGCAGCCCATATTGGTGAGCGCTTGCTTTGTTTTCTGCTGTCTGTATTGAATGTAAGTTACACATTTTAGCATAGCTGCTGCCAGGGTAAAGACATTTGCTTTTAACTTAGGTCAGTTTAGTGTTAGGACATCTGCTATGGAGATTTACCTCAACGTTGGTGCAGATGTCCAGTATATTATATTTTTGCATGCAAAATTATGATGGAAGCTAAAATTTCTCCATAAACCAGTATTGCATTGTTTGGATGCGGGCGTACATTTTAGTCCAGGGGGGCGGTGTGCGCCACAGCGATTAACCATTCAACTGTACAGTATTGGGTCAGGGATGCGCAGCCTTCTACCTATATTTTGTTTCCACAGTTCTGTAACTACCAGGCTAGCAGCACCCATTGTGCTATCCTGTTTTGCATGGTAAGTATTTAGTTTAGTTTTGCATATGTTTTGCATCTGTCTGATTGCTGAGTGTGTATTTGAGCTATTTAAGCGGTGCATATGAGGTGATGAGTCATTCAGTTGCAGCCCATATTGGTGAGCGCTTGCTTTGTTTTCTGCTGTCTGTATTGAATGTAAGTTACACATTTTAGCATAGCTGCTGCCAGGGTAAAGACATTTGCTTTTAACTTAGGTCAGTTTAGTGTTAGGACATCTGCTCTAGAGATTTACCTCAACGTTGATGCAGATGTCCAGTATATTATATTTTTGCATGCAAAACTATGATGGAAGCTAAAATTTCTCCATAAACCAGTATTGCATTGTTTGGATGCGGGCGTACATTTTAGTCCAGGGGGCGGTGTGCGCCACAGCGATTAACCATTCAATTGTACAGTATTGGGTCAGGGATGCGCAGCCTTCTACCTATATTTTGTTTCCACAGTTCTGTAACTACCAGGCTAGCAGCACCCATTGTGCTATCCTGTTTTGCATGGTAAGTATTTCGTTTAGTTTTGCATATGTTTTGCATCTGTCTGATTGCTGAGTGTGTATTTGAGCTATTTAAGCGGTGCATATGAGGTGATGAGTCATTCAGTTGCAGCCCATATTGGTGAGCGCTTGCTTTGTTTTCTGCTGTCTGTATTGAATGTAAGTTACACATTTTAGCATAGCTGCTGCCAGGGTAAAGACATTTGCTTTTAACTTAGGTCAGTTTAGTGTTAGGACATCTGCTCTGGAGATTTACCTCAACATTGGTGCAGATGTCCAGTATATTATATTTTTGCATGCAAAACTATGATGGAAGCTAAAAATTTCTCCATAAACCAGTATTGCATTGTTTGGATGCGGGCGTACATTTTAGTCCAGGGGGGGCGGTGTGCGCCACAGCGATTAACCATTCAATTGTACAGTATTGGGTCAGGGATGCGCAGCCTTCTACCAATATTTTGTTTCCACAGTTCTGTAACTACCAGGCTAGCAGCACCCATTGTGCTATCCTGTTTTGCATGGTAAGTATTTAGTTTAGTTTTGCATATGTTTTGCATCTGTCTGATTGCTGAGTGTGTATTTGAGCTATTTAAGCGGTGCATATGAGGTGATGAGTCATTCAGTTGCAGCCCATATTGGTGAGCGCTTGCTTTGTTTTCTGCTGTCTGTATTGAATGTAAGTTACACATTTTAGCATAGCTGCTGCCAGGGTAAAGACATTTGCTTTTAACTTAGGTCAGTTTAGTGTTAGGACATCTGCTCTGGAGATTTACCTCAACGTTGGTGCAGATGTCCAGTATATTATATTTTTGCATGCAAAACTATGATGGAAGCTAAAAATTTCTCCATAAACCAGTATTGCATTGTTTGGATGCGGGCATACATTTTAGTCCAGGGGGGGGCGGTGTGCGCCACAGCGATTAACCATTCAATTGTACAGTATTGGGTCAGGGATGCGCAGCCTTCTACCAATATTATGTTTCCACAGTTCTGTAACTACCAGGCTAGCAGCACCCATTGTGCTATCCTGTTTTGCATGGTAAGTATTTAGTTTAGTTTTGCATATGTTTTGCATCTGTCTGATTGCTGAGTGTGTATTTGAGCTATTTAAGCGGTGCATATGAGGTGATGAGTCATTCAGTTGCAGCCCATATTGGTGAGCGCTTGCTTTGTTTTCTGCTGTCTGTATTGAATGTAAGTTACACATTTTAGCATTGCTGCTGCCAGGGTAAAGACATTTGCTTTTAACTTAGGTCAGTTTAGTGTTAGGACATCTGCTATGGAGATTTACCTCAACGTTGGTGCAGATGTCCAGTATATTATATTTTTGCATGCAAAACTATGATGGAAGCTAAAATTTCTCCATAAACCAGTATTGCATTGTTTGGATGCGGGCGTACATTTTAGTCCAGGGGGGCGGTGTGCGCCACAGCGATTAACCATTCAATTGTACAGTATTGGGTCAGGGATGCGCAGCCTTCTACCTATATTTTGTTTCCACAGTTCTGTAACTACCAGGCTAGCAGCACCCATTGTGCTATCCTGTTTTGCATGGTAAGTATTTAGTTTAGTTTTGCATATGTTTTGCATCTGTCTGATTGCTGAGTGTGTATTTGAGCTATTTAAGCGGTGCATATGAGGTGATGAGTCATTCAGTTGCAGCCCATATTGGTGAGCGCTTGCTTTGTTTTCTGCTGTCTGTATTGAATGTAAGTTACACATTTTAGCATAGCTGCTGCCAGGGTAAAGACATTTGCTTTTAACTTAGGTCAGTTTAGTGTTAGGACATCTGCTATGGAGATTTACCTCAACGTTGGTGCAGATGTCCAGTATATTATATTTTTGCATGCAAAATTATGATGGAAGCTAAAATTTCTCCATAAACCAGTATTGCATTGTTTGGATGCGGGCGTACATTTTAGTCCAGGGGGGCGGTGTGCGCCACAGCGATTAACCATTCAACTGTACAGTATTGGGTCAGGGATGCGCAGCCTTCTACCTATATTTTGTTTCCACAGTTCTGTAACTACCAGGCTAGCAGCACCCATTGTGCTATCCTGTTTTGCATGGTAAGTATTTAGTTTAGTTTTGCATATGTTTTGCATCTGTCTGATTGCTGAGTGTGTATTTGAGCTATTTAAGCGGTGCATATGAGGTGATGAGTCATTCAGTTGCAGCCCATATTGGTGAGCGCTTGCTTTGTTTTCTGCTGTCTGTATTGAATGTAAGTTACACATTTTAGCATAGCTGCTGCCAGGGTAAAGACATTTGCTTTTAACTTAGGTCAGTTTAGTGTTAGGACATCTGCTCTAGAGATTTACCTCAACGTTGGTGCAGATGTCCAGTATATTATATTTTTGCATGCAAAACTATGATGGAAGCTAAAATTTCTCCATAAACCAGTATTGCATTGTTTGGATGCGGGCGTACATTTTAGTCCAGGGGGCGGTGTGCGCCACAGCGATTAACCATTCAATTGTACAGTATTGGGTCAGGGATGCGCAGCCTTCTACCTATATTTTGTTTCCACAGTTCTGTAACTACCAGGCTAGCAGCACCCATTGTGCTATCCTGTTTTGCATGGTAAGTATTTAGTTTAGTTTTGCATATGTTTTGCATCTGTCTGATTGCTGAGTGTGTATTTGAGCTATTTAAGCGGTGCATATGAGGTGATGAGTCATTCAGTTGCAGCCCATATTGGTGAGCGCTTGCTTTGTTTTCTGCTGTCTGTATTGAATGTAAGTTACACATTTTAGCATAGCTGCTGCCAGGGTAAAGACATTTGCTTTTAACTTAGGTCAGTTTAGTGTTAGGACATCTGCTCTGGAGATTTACCTCAACATTGGTGCAGATGTCCAGTATATTATATTTTTGCATGCAAAACTATGATGGAAGCTAAAAATTTCTCCATAAACCAGTATTGCATTGTTTGGATGCGGGCGTACATTTTAGTCCAGGGGGGGCGGTGTGCGCCACAGCGATTAACCATTCAATTGTACAGTATTGGGTCAGGGATGCGCAGCCTTCTACCAATATTTTGTTTCCACAGTTCTGTAACTACCAGGCTAGCAGCACCCATTGTGCTATCCTGTTTTGCATGGTAAGTATTTAGTTTAGTTTTGCATATGTTTTGCATCTGTCTGATTGCTGAGTGTGTATTTGAGCTATTTAAGCGGTGCATATGAGGTGATGAGTCATTCAGTTGCAGCCCATATTGGTGAGCGCTTGCTTTGTTTTCTGCTGTCTGTATTAAATGTAAGTTACACATTTTAGCATTGCTGCTGCCAGGGTAAAGACATTTGCTTTTAACTTAGGTCAGTTTAGTGTTAGGACATCTGCTATGGAGATTTACCTCAACGTTGGTGCAGATGTCCAGTATATTATATTTTTGCATGCAAAACTATGATGGAAGCTAAAATTTCTCCATAAACCAGTATTGCATTGTTTGGATGCGGGCGTACATTTTAGTCCAGGGGGGCGGTGTGCGCCACAGCGATTAACCATTCAATTGTACAGTATTGGGTCAGGGATGCGCAGCCTTCTACCTATATTTTGTTTCCACAGTTCTGTAACTACCAGGCTAGCAGCACCCATTGTGCTATCCTGTTTTGCATGGTAAGTATTTAGTTTAGTTTTGCATATGTTTTGCATCTGTCTGATTGCTGAGTGTGTATTTGAGCTATTTAAGCGGTGCATATGAGGTGATGAGTCATTCAGTTGCAGCCCATATTGGTGAGCGCTTGCTTTGTTTTCTGCTGTCTGTATTGAATGTAAGTTACACATTTTAGCATAGCTGCTGCCAGGGTAAAGACATTTGCTTTTAACTTAGGTCAGTTTAGTGTTAGGACATCTGCTCTGGAGATTTACCTCAACATTGGTACAGATGTCCAGTATATTATATTTTTGCATGCAAAACTATGATGGAAGCTAAAAATTTCTCCATAAACCAGTATTGCATTGTTTGGATGCGGGCGTACATTTTAGTCCAGGGGGGGGCGGTGTGCGCCACAGCGATTAACCATTCAATTGTACAGTATTGGGTCAGGGATGCGCAGCCTTCTACCAATATTTTGTTTCCACAGTTCTGTAACTACCAGGCTAGCAGCACCCATTGTGCTATCCTGTTTTGCATGGTAAGCATTTAGTTTAGTTTTGCATATGTTTTGCATCTGTCTGATTGCTGAGTGTGTATTTGAGCTATTTAAGCGGTGCATATGAGGTGATGAGTCATTCAGTTGCAGCCCATATTGGTGAGCGCTTGCTTTGTTTTCTGCTGTCTGTATTGAATGTAAGTTACACATTTTAGCATAGCTGCTGCCACGGTAAAGACATTTGCTTTTAACTTAGGTCAGTTTAGTGTTAGGACATCTGCTCTGGAGATTTACCTCAACGTTGGTGCAGATGTCCAGTATATTATATTTTTGCATGCAAAACTATGATGGAAGCTAAAATTTCTCCATAAACCAGTATTGCATTGTTTGGATGCGGGCGTACATTTTAGTCCAGGGGGGGCGGTGTGCGCCACAGCGATTAACCATTCAATTGTACAGTATTGGGTCAGGGATGCGCAGCCTTCTACCAATATTTTGTTTCCACAGTTCTGTAACTACCAGGCTAGCAGCACCCATTGTGCTATCCTGTTTTGCATGGTAAGTATTTAGTTTAGTTTTGCATATGTTTTGCATCTGTCTGATTGCTGAGTGTGTATTTGAGCTATTTAAGCGGTGCATATGAGGTGATGAGTCATTCAGTTGCAGCCCATATTGGTGAGCGCTTGCTTTGTTTTCTGCTGTCTGTATTGAATGTAAGTTACACATTTTAGCATAGCTGCTGCCAGGGTAAAGACATTTGCTTTTAACTTAGGTCAGTTTAGTGTTAGGACATCTGCTCTGGAGATTTACCTCAACATTGGTACAGATGTCCAGTATATTATATTTTTGCATGCAAAACTATGATGGAAGCTAAAAATTTCTCCATAAACCAGTATTGCATTGTTTGGATGCGGGCGTACATTTTAGTCCAGGGGGGGGGCGGTGTGCGCCACAGCGATTAACCATTCAATTGTACAGTATTGGGTCAGGGATGCGCAGCCTTCTACCAATATTTTGTTTCCACAGTTCTGTAACTACCAGGCTAGCAGCACCCATTGTGCTATCCTGTTTTGCATGGTAAGTATTTAGTTTAGTTTTGCATATGTTTTGCATCTGTCTGATTGCTGAGTGTGTATTTGAGCTATTTAAGCGGTGCATATGAGGTGATGAGTCATTCAGTTGCAGCCCATATTGGTGAGCGCTTGCTTTGTTTTCTGCTGTCTGTATTGAATGTAAGTTACACATTTTAGCATAGCTGCTGCCAGGGTAAAGACATTTGCTTTTAACTTAGGTCAGTTTAGTGTTAGGACATCTGCTCTGGAGATTTACCTCAACGTTGGTGCAGATGTCCAGTATATTATATTTTTGCATGCAAAACTATGATGGAAGCTAAAATTTCTCCATAAACCAGTATTGCATTGTTTGGATGCGGGCGTACATTTTAGTCCAGGGGGGGCGGTGTGCGCCACAGCGATTAACCATTCAATTGTACAGTATTGGGTCAGGGATGCGCAGCCTTCTACCAATATTTTGTTTCCACAGTTCTGTAACTACCAGGCTAGCAGCACCCATTGTGCTATCCTGTTTTGCATGGTAAGTATTTAGTTTAGTTTTGCATATGTTTTGCATCTGTCTGATTGCTGAGTGTGTATTTGAGCTATTTAAGCGGTGCATATGAGGTGATGAGTCATTCAGTTGCAGCCCATATTGGTGAGCGCTTGCTTTGTTTTCTGCTGTCTGTATTGAATGTAAGTTACACATTTTAGCATAGCTGCTGCCACGGTAAAGACATTTGCTTTGAACTTAGGTCAGTTTAGTGTTAGGACATCTGCTCTGGAGATTTACCTCAACATTGGTGCAGATGTCCAGTATATTATATTTTTGCATGCAAAACTATGATGGAAGCTAAAAATTTCTCCATAAACCAGTATTGCATTGTTTGGATGCGGGCGTACATTTTAGTCCAGGGGGGCGGTGTGCGCCACAGCGATTAACCATTCAATTGTACAGTATTGGGTCAGGGATGCGCAGCCTTCTACCAATATTTTGTTTCCACAGTTCTGTAACTACCAGGCTAGCAGCACCCATTGTGCTATCCTGTTTTGCATGGTAAGTATTTAGTTTAGTTTTGCATATGTTTTGCATCTGTCTGATTGCTGAGTGTGTATTTGAGCTATTTAAGCGGTGCATATGAGGTGATGAGTCATTCAGTTGCAGCCCATATTGGTGAGTGCTTGCTTTGTTTTCTGCTGTCTGTATTGAATGTAAGTTACACATTTTAGCATAGCTGCTGCCAGGGTAAAGACATTTGCTTTTAACTTAGGTCAGTTTAGTGTTAGGACATCTGCTATGGAGATTTACCTCAGCGTTGGTGCAGATGTCCAGTATATTATATTTTTGCATGCAAAACTATGATGGAAGCTAAAATTTCTCCATAAACCAGTATTGCATTGTTTGGATGCGGGCGTACATTTTAGTCCAGGGGGGCGGTGTGCGCCACAGCGATTAACCATTCAATTGTACAGTATTGGGTCAGGGATGCGCAGCCTTCTACCAATATTTTGTTTCCACAGTTCTGTAACTACCAGGCTAGCAGCACCCATTGTGCTATCCTGTTTTGCATGGTAAGTATTTAGTTTAGTTTTGCATATGTTTTGCATCTGTCTGATTGCTGAGTGTGTATTTGAGCTATTTAAGCGGTGCATATGAGGTGATGAGTCATTCAGTTGCAGCCCATATTGGTGAGCGCTTGCTTTGTTTTCTGCTGTCTGTATTGAATGTAAGTTACACATTTTAGCATAGCTGCTGCCACGGTAAAGACATTTGCTTTTAACTTAGGTCTGTTTAGTGTTAGGACATCTGCTCTGGAGATTTACCTCAACGTTGGTGCAGATGTCCAGTATATTATATTTTTGCATGCAAAACTATGATGGAAGCTAAAATTTCTCCATAAACCAGTATTGCATTGTTTGGATGCGGGCGTACATTTTAGTCCAGGGGGGGCGGTGTGCGCCACAGCGATTAACCATTCAATTGTACAGTATTGGGTCAGGGATGCGCAGCCTTCTACCAATATTTTGTTTCCACAGTTCTGTAACTACCAGGCTAGCAGCACCCATTGTGCTATCCTGTTTTGCATGGTAAGTATTTAGTTTAGTTTTGCATATGTTTTGCATCTGTCTGATTGCTGAGTGTGTATTTGAGCTATTTAAGCGGTGCATATGAGGTGATGAGTCATTCAGTTGCAGCCCATATTGGTGAGCGCTTGCTTTGTTTTCTGCTGTCTGTATTGAATGTAAGTTACACATTTTAGCATAGCTGCTGCCAGGGTAAAGACATTTGCTTTTAACTTAGGTCAGTTTAGTGTTAGGACATCTGCTCTGGAGATTTACCTCAACATTGGTACAGATGTCCAGTATATTATATTTTTGCATGCAAAACTATGATGGAAGCTAAAAATTTCTCCATAAACCAGTATTGCATTGTTTGGATGCGGGCGTACATTTTAGTCCAGGGGGGGGGCGGTGTGCGCCACAGCGATTAACCATTCAATTGTACAGTATTGGGTCAGGGATGCGCAGCCTTCTACCAATATTTTGTTTCCACAGTTCTGTAACTACCAGGCTAGCAGCACCCATTGTGCTATCCTGTTTTGCATGGTAAGTATTTAGTTTAGTTTTGCATATGTTTTGCATCTGTCTGATTGCTGAGTGTGTATTTGAGCTATTTAAGCGGTGCATATGAGGTGATGAGTCATTCAGTTGCAGCCCATATTGGTGAGCGCTTGCTTTGTTTTCTGCTGTCTGTATTGAATGTAAGTTACACATTTTAGCATAGCTGCTGCCACGGTAAAGACATTTGCTTTTAACTTAGGTCAGTTTAGTGTTAGGACATCTGCTCTGGAGATTTACCTCAACGTTGGTGCAGATGTCCAGTATATTATATTTTTGCATGCAAAACTATGATGGAAGCTAAAATTTCTCCATAAACCAGTATTGCATTGTTTGGATGCGGGCGTACATTTTAGTCCAGGGGGGGCGGTGTGCGCCACAGCGATTAACCATTCAATTGTACAGTATTGGGTCAGGGATGCGCAGCCTTCTACCAATATTTTGTTTCCACAGTTCTGTAACTACCAGGCTAGCAGCACCCATTGTGCTATCCTGTTTTGCATGGTAAGTATTTAGTTTAGTTTTGCATATGTTTTGCATCTGTCTGATTGCTGAGTGTGTATTTGAGCTATTTAAGCGGTGCATATGAGGTGATGAGTCATTCAGTTGCAGCCCATATTGGTGAGCGCTTGCTTTGTTTTCTGCTGTCTGTATTGAATGTAAGTTACACATTTTAGCATAGCTGCTGCCACGGTAAAGACATTTGCTTTTAACTTAGGTCAGTTTAGTGTTAGGACATCTGCTCTGGAGATTTACCTCAACATTGGTGCAGATGTCCAGTATATTATATTTTTGCATGCAAAACTATGATGGAAGCTAAAAATTTCTCCATAAACCAGTATTGCATTGTTTGGATGCGGGCGTACATTTTAGTCCAGGGGGGCAGTGTGCGCCACAGCGATTAACCATTCAATTGTACAGTATTGGGTCAGGGATGCGCAGCCTTCTACCAATATTTTGTTTCCACAGTTCTGTAACTACCAGGCTAGCAGCACCCATTGTGCTATCCTGTTTTGCATGGTAAGTATTTAGTTTAGTTTTGCATATGTTTTGCATCTGTCTGATTGCTGAGTGTGTATTTGAGCTATTTAAGCGGTGCATATGAGTTGATGAGTCATTCAGTTGCAGCCCATATTGGTGAGTGCTTGCTTTGTTTTCTGCTGTCTGTATTGAATGTAAGTTACACATTTTAGCATAGCTGCTGCCAGGGTAAAGACATTTGCTTTTAACTTAGGTCAGTTTAGTGTTAGGACATCTGCTATGGAGATTTACCTCAGCGTTGGTGCAGATGTCCAGTATATTATATTTTTGCATGCAAAACTATGATGGAAGCTAAAATTTCTCCATAAACCAGTATTGCATTGTTTGGATGTGGGCGGACATTTTAGTCCACGGGGGGCGGTGTGCGCCACAGCGATTAACCATTCAATTGTACAGTATTGGGTCAGGGATGCGCAGCCTTCTACCTATATTTTGTTTCCACAGTTCTGTAACTACCAGGCTAGCAGCACCCATTGTGCTATCCTGTTTTGCATGGTAAGTATTTAGTTTAGTTTTGCATATGTTTTGCATCTGTCTGATTGCTGAGTGTGTATTTGAGCTATTTAAGCGGTGCATATGAGGTGATGAGTCATTCAGTTGCAGCCCATATTGGTGAGTGCTTGCTTTGTTTTCTGCTGTCTGTATTGAATGTAAGTTACACATTTTAGCATAGCTGCTGCCAGGGTAAAGACATTTGCTTTTAACTTAGGTCAGTTTAGTGTTAGGACATCTGCTCTGGAGATTTACCTCAACATTCGTGCAGATGTCCAGTATATTATATTTTTGCATGCAAAACTATGATGGAAGCTAAAAATTTCTCCATAAACCAGTATTGCATTGTTTGGATGCGGGCGTACATTTTAGTCCAGGGGGGGCGGTGTGCGCCACAGCGATTACCATTCAATTGTACAGTATTGGGTCAGGGATGCGCAGCCTTCTACCAATATTTTGTTTCCACAGTTCTGTAACTACCAGGCTAGCAGCACCCATTGTGTTTTGCATGGTAAGTATTTAGTTTAGTTTTGCATATGTTTTGCATCTGTCTGATTGCTGAGTGTGTATTTGAGCTATTTAAGCGGTGCATATGAGGTGATGAGTCATTCAGTTGCAGCCCATATTGGTGAGCGCTTGCTTTGTTTTCTGCTGTCTGTATGGAATGTAAGTTACACATTTTAGCATAGCTGCTGCCAGGGTCAAGACATTTGCTTTTAACTTAGGTCAGTTTAGTGTTAGGACATCTGCTCTGGAGATTTACCTCAACGTTGGTGCAGATGTCCAGTATATTATATTTTTGCATGCAAAACTATGATGGAAGCTAAAATTTCTCCATAAACCAGTATTGCATTGTTTGGATGCGGGCGTACATTTTAGTCCAGGGGGGGCGGTGTGCGCCACAGCGATTAACCATTCAATTGTATAGTATTGGGTCAGGGATGCGCAGCCTTCTACCTATATTTTGTTTCCACAGTTCTGTAACTACCAGGCTAGCAGCACCCATTGTGCTATCCTGTTTTGCATGGTAAGTATTTAGTTTAGTTTTGCATATGTTTTGCATCTGTCTGATTGCTGAGTGTGTATTTGAGCTATTTAAGCGGTGCATATGAGGTGATGAGTCATTCAGTTGCAGCCCATATTGATGAGCGCTTGCTTTGTTTTCTGCTGTCTGTATTGAATGTAAGTTACACATTTTAGCATAGCTGCTGCCAGGGTACAGACATTTGCTTTTAACTTAGGTCAGTTTAGTGTTAGGACATCTGCTATGGAGATTTACCTCAACATTGGTGCAGATGTCCAGTATATTATATTTTTGCATGCAAAACTATGATGGAAGCTAAAAATTTCTCCATAAACCAGTATTGCATTGTTTGGATGCGGGCGTACATTTTAGTCCAGGGGGGGCGGTGTGCGCCACAGCGATTAACCATTCAATTGTACAGTATTGGGTCAGGGATGCACAGCCTTCTACCAATATTTTGTTTCCACAGTTCTGTAACTACCAGGCTAGCAGCACCCATTGTGCTATCCTGTTTTGCATGGTAAGTATTTAGTTTAGTTTTGCATATGTTTTGCATCTGTCTGATTGCTGAGTGTGTATTTGAGCTATTTAAGCGGTGCATATGAGGTGATGAGTCATTCAGTTGCAGCCCATATTGGTGAGCGCTTGCTTTGTTTTCTGCTGTCTGTATTGAATGTAAGTTACACATTTTAGCATAGCTGCTGCCAGGGTAAAGACATTTGCTTTTAACTTAGGTCAGTTTAGTGTTAGGACATCTGCTATGGAGATTTACCTCAACGTTGGTGCAGATGTCCAGTATATTATATTTTTGCATGCAAAACTATGATGGAAGCTAAAATTTCTCCATAAACCAGTATTGCATTGTTTGGATGCGGGCGTACATTTTAGTCCAGGGGGGCGGTGTGCGCCACAGCGATTAACCATTCAATTGTACAGTATTGGGTTAGGGATGCGCAGCCTTCTACCTATATTTTGTTTCCACAGTTCTGTAACTACCAGGCTAGCAGCACCCATTGTGCTATCCTGTTTTGCATGGTAAGTATTTAGTTTAGTTTTGCATATGTTTTGCATCTGTCTGATTGCTGAGTGTGTATTTGAGCTATTTAAGCGGTGCATATGAGGTGATGAGTCATTCAGTTGCAGCCCATATTGGTGAGCGCTTGCTTTGTTTTCTGCTGTCTGTATTGAATGTAAGTTACACATTTTAGCATAGCTGCTGCCAGGGTAAAGACATTTGCTTTTAACTTAGGTCAGTTTAGTGTTAGGACATCTGCTCTGGAGATTTACCTCAACGTTGGTGCAGATGTCCAGTATATTATATTTTTGCATGCAAAACTATGATGGAAGCTAAAATTTCTCCATAAACCAGTATTGCATTGTTTGGATGCGGGCGTACATTTTAGTCCAGGGGGGCGGTGTGCGCCACAGCGATTAACCATTCAATTGTACAGTATTGGGTCAGGGATGCGCAGCCTTCTACCTATATTTTGTTTCCACAGTTCTGTAACTACCAGGCTAGCAGCACCCATTGTGCTATCCTGTTTTGCATGGTAAGTATTTAGTTTAGTTTTGCATATGTTTTGCATCTATCTGATTGCTGAGTGTGTATTTGAGCTATTTAAGCGGTGCATATGAGGTGATGAGTCATTCAGTTGCAGCCCATATTGGTGAGCGCTTGCTTTGTTTTCTGCTGTCTGTATTGAATGTAAGTTACACATTTTAGCATAGCTGCTGCCAGGGTAAAGACATTTGCTTTTAACTTAGGTCAGTTTAGTGTTAGGACATCTGCTCTGGAGATTTACCTCAACGTTGGTGCAGATGTCCAGTATATTATATTTTTGCATGCAAAAGTATGATGGAAGCTAAAATTTCTCCATAAACCAGTATTGCATTGTTTGGATGCGGGCGTACATTTTAGTCCAGGGGGGGGCGGTGTGCGCCACAGCGATTAACCATTCAATTGTACAGTATTGGGTCAGGGATGCACAGCCTTCTACCTATATTTTGTTTCCACAGTTCTGTAACTACCAGGCTAGCAGCACCCATTGTGCTATCCTGTTTTGCATGGTAAGTATTTCGTTTAGTTTTGCATATGTGTTGCATCTGTCTGATTGCTGAGTGTGTATTTGAGCTATTTAAGCGGTGCATATGAGGTGATGAGTCATTCAGTTGCAGCCCATATTGGTGAGCGCTTGCTTTGTTTTCTGCTGTCTGTATTGAATGTAAGTTACACATTTTAGCATAGCTGCTGCCAGGGTAAAGACATTTGCTTTTAACTTAGGTCAGTTTAGTGTTAGGACATCTGCTCTGGAGATTTACCTCAATGTTGGTGCAAATGTCCAGTATATTATATTTTTGCATGCAAAACTATGATGGAAGCTAAAATTTCTCCATAAACCAGTATTGCATTGTTTGGATGCGGGCGTACATTTTAGTCCAGGGGGGCGGTGTGCGCCACAGCGATTAACCATTCAATTGTACAGTATTGGGTCAGGGATGCGCAGCCTTCTACCTATATTTTGTTTCCACAGTTCTGTAACTACCAGGCTAGCAGCACCCATTGTGCTATCCTGTTTTGCATGGTAAGTATTTTGTTTAGTTTTGCATATGTTTTGCATCTGTCTGATTGCTGAGTGTGTATTTGAGCTATTTAAGCGGTGCATATGAGGTGATGAGTCATTCAGTTGCAGCCCATATTGGTGAGCGCTTGCTTTGTTTTCTGCTGTCTGTATTGAATGTAAGTTACACATTTTAGCATAGCTTCTGCCAGGGTAAAGACATTTGCTTTTAACTTAGGTCAGTTTAGTGTTAGGACATCTGCTCTGGAGATTTACCTCAACATTGGTGCAGATGTCCAGTATATTATATTTTTGCATGCAAAACTATAATGGAAGCTAAAATTTCTCTATAAACCAGTATTGCATTGTTTGGATGCGGGCGTATATTTTAGTCCAGGGGGGGGGCTGTGTGCGCCACAGCGATTAACCATTCAATTGTACAGTATTGGGTCAGGGATGCGCAGCCTTCTACCTATATTTTGTTTCCACAGTTCTGTAACTACCAGGCTAGCAGCACCCATTGTGCTATCCTGTTTTGCATGGTAAGTATTTAGTTTAGTTTTGCATATGTTTTGCATCTGTCTGATTGCTGAGTGTGTATTTGAGCTATTTAAGCGGTGCATATGAGGTGATGAGTCATTCAGTTGCAGCCCATATTGGTGAGCGCTTGCTTTGTTTTCTGCTGTCTGTATTGAATGTAAGTTACACATTTTAGCATAGCTGCTGCCACGGTAAAGACATTTGCTTTTAACTTAGGTCAGTTTAGTGTTAGGACATCTGCTCTGGAGATTTACCTCAACGTTGGTGCAGATGTCCAGTATATTATATTTTTGCATGCAAAACTATGATGGAAGCTAAAATTTCTCCATAAACCAATATTGCATTGTTTGGATGCGGGCGTACATTTTAGTCCAGGGGGGGCGGTGTGCGCCACAGCGATTAACCATTCAATTGTACAGTATTGGGTCAGGGATGCGCAGCCTTCTACCTATGTTTTGTTTCCACAGTTCTGTAACTACCAGGCTAGCAGCACCCATTGTGCTATCCTGCTTTGCATGGTAAGTATTTCGTTTAGTTTTGCATATGTTTTGCATCTGTCTGATTGCTGAGTGTGTATTTGAGCTATTTAAGCGGTGCATATGAGGTGATGAGTCATTCAGTTGCAGCCCATATTGGTGAGCGCTTGCTTTGTTTTCTGCTGTCTGTATTGAATGTAAGTTACACATTTTAGCATAGCTGTTGCCACGGTAAAGACATTTGCTTTTAACTTAGGTCAGTTTAGTGTTAGGACATCTGCTCTGGAGATTTACCTAAACGTAGGTGCAAATGTCCAGTATATTATATTTTTGCATGCAAAACTATGATGGAAGCTAAAATTTCTCCATTAACCAGTATTGCATTGTTTGGATGCGGGCGTACATTTTAGTCCAGGGGGGGCGGTGTGCGCCACAGCGATTAACCATTCAATTGTACAGTATTGGGTCAGGGATGCGCAGCCTTCTACCTATATTTTGTTTCCACAGTTCTGTAACTACCAGGCTAGCAGCACCCATTGTGCTATCCTGTTTTGCATGGTAAGTATTTCGTTTAGTTTTGCATATGTTTTGCATCTGTCTGATTGCTGAGTGTGTATTTGAGCTATTTAAGCGGTGCATATGAGGTGATGAGTCATTCAGTTGCAGCCCATATTGGTGAGCGCTTGCTTTGTTTTCTGCTGTCTGTATTGAATGTAAGTTACACATTTTAGCATAGCTGCTGCCAGGGTAAAGACATTTGCTTTTAACTTAGGTCAGTTTAGTGTTAGGACATCTGCTATGGAGATTTACCTCAGCGTTGGTGCAGATGTCCAGTATATTATATTTTTGCATGCAAAACTATGATGGAAGCTAAAATTTCTCCATAAACCAGTATTGCATTGTTTGGATGTGGGCGGACATTTTAGTCCACGGGGGGCGGTGTGCGCCACAGCGATTAACCATTCAATTGTACAGTATTGGGTCAGGGATGCGCAGCCTTCTACCTATATTTTGTTTCCACAGTTCTGTAACTACCAGGCTAGCAGCACCCATTGTGCTATCCTGTTTTGCATGGTAAGTATTTAGTTTAGTTTTGCATATGTTTTGCATCTGTCTGATTGCTGAGTGTGTATTTGAGCTATTTAAGCGGTGCATATGAGGTGATGAGTCATTCAGTTGCAGCCCATATTGGTGAGTGCTTGCTTTGTTTTCTGCTGTCTGTATTGAATGTAAGTTACACATTTTAGCATAGCTGCTGCCAGGGTAAAGACATTTGCTTTTAACTTAGGTCAGTTTAGTGTTAGGACATCTGCTCTGGAGATTTACCTCAACATTCGTGCAGATGTCCAGTATATTATATTTTTGCATGCAAAACTATGATGGAAGCTAAAAATTTCTCCATAAACCAGTATTGCATTGTTTGGATGCGGGCGTACATTTTAGTCCAGGGGGGGCGGTGTGCGCCACAGCGATTACCATTCAATTGTACAGTATTGGGTCAGGGATGCGCAGCCTTCTACCAATATTTTGTTTCCACAGTTCTGTAACTACCAGGCTAGCAGCACCCATTGTGTTTTGCATGGTAAGTATTTAGTTTAGTTTTGCATATGTTTTGCATCTGTCTGATTGCTGAGTGTGTATTTGAGCTATTTAAGCGGTGCATATGAGGTGATGAGTCATTCAGTTGCAGCCCATATTGGTGAGCGCTTGCTTTGTTTTCTGCTGTCTGTATGGAATGTAAGTTACACATTTTAGCATAGCTGCTGCCAGGGTCAAGACATTTGCTTTTAACTTAGGTCAGTTTAGTGTTAGGACATCTGCTCTGGAGATTTACCTCAACGTTGGTGCAGATGTCCAGTATATTATATTTTTGCATGCAAAACTATGATGGAAGCTAAAATTTCTCCATAAACCAGTATTGCATTGTTTGGATGCGGGCGTACATTTTAGTCCAGGGGGGGCGGTGTGCGCCACAGCGATTAACCATTCAATTGTATAGTATTGGGTCAGGGATGCGCAGCCTTCTACCTATATTTTGTTTCCACAGTTCTGTAACTACCAGGCTAGCAGCACCCATTGTGCTATCCTGTTTTGCATGGTAAGTATTTAGTTTAGTTTTGCATATGTTTTGCATCTGTCTGATTGCTGAGTGTGTATTTGAGCTATTTAAGCGGTGCATATGAGGTGATGAGTCATTCAGTTGCAGCCCATATTGATGAGCGCTTGCTTTGTTTTCTGCTGTCTGTATTGAATGTAAGTTACACATTTTAGCATAGCTGCTGCCAGGGTACAGACATTTGCTTTTAACTTAGGTCAGTTTAGTGTTAGGACATCTGCTATGGAGATTTACCTCAACATTGGTGCAGATGTCCAGTATATTATATTTTTGCATGCAAAACTATGATGGAAGCTAAAAATTTCTCCATAAACCAGTATTGCATTGTTTGGATGCGGGCGTACATTTTAGTCCAGGGGGGGCGGTGTGCGCCACAGCGATTAACCATTCAATTGTACAGTATTGGGTCAGGGATGCACAGCCTTCTACCAATATTTTGTTTCCACAGTTCTGTAACTACCAGGCTAGCAGCACCCATTGTGCTATCCTGTTTTGCATGGTAAGTATTTAGTTTAGTTTTGCATATGTTTTGCATCTGTCTGATTGCTGAGTGTGTATTTGAGCTATTTAAGCGGTGCATATGAGGTGATGAGTCATTCAGTTGCAGCCCATATTGGTGAGCGCTTGCTTTGTTTTCTGCTGTCTGTATTGAATGTAAGTTACACATTTTAGCATAGCTGCTGCCAGGGTAAAGACATTTGCTTTTAACTTAGGTCAGTTTAGTGTTAGGACATCTGCTATGGAGATTTACCTCAACGTTGGTGCAGATGTCCAGTATATTATATTTTTGCATGCAAAACTATGATGGAAGCTAAAATTTCTCCATAAACCAGTATTGCATTGTTTGGATGCGGGCGTACATTTTAGTCCAGGGGGGCGGTGTGCGCCACAGCGATTAACCATTCAATTGTACAGTATTGGGTTAGGGATGCGCAGCCTTCTACCTATATTTTGTTTCCACAGTTCTGTAACTACCAGGCTAGCAGCACCCATTGTGCTATCCTGTTTTGCATGGTAAGTATTTAGTTTAGTTTTGCATATGTTTTGCATCTGTCTGATTGCTGAGTGTGTATTTGAGCTATTTAAGCGGTGCATATGAGGTGATGAGTCATTCAGTTGCAGCCCATATTGGTGAGCGCTTGCTTTGTTTTCTGCTGTCTGTATTGAATGTAAGTTACACATTTTAGCATAGCTGCTGCCAGGGTAAAGACATTTGCTTTTAACTTAGGTCAGTTTAGTGTTAGGACATCTGCTCTGGAGATTTACCTCAACGTTGGTGCAGATGTCCAGTATATTATATTTTTGCATGCAAAACTATGATGGAAGCTAAAATTTCTCCATAAACCAGTATTGCATTGTTTGGATGCGGGCGTACATTTTAGTCCAGGGGGGCGGTGTGCGCCACAGCGATTAACCATTCAATTGTACAGTATTGGGTCAGGGATGCGCAGCCTTCTACCTATATTTTGTTTCCACAGTTCTGTAACTACCAGGCTAGCAGCACCCATTGTGCTATCCTGTTTTGCATGGTAAGTATTTAGTTTAGTTTTGCATATGTTTTGCATCTATCTGATTGCTGAGTGTGTATTTGAGCTATTTAAGCGGTGCATATGAGGTGATGAGTCATTCAGTTGCAGCCCATATTGGTGAGCGCTTGCTTTGTTTTCTGCTGTCTGTATTGAATGTAAGTTACACATTTTAGCATAGCTGCTGCCAGGGTAAAGACATTTGCTTTTAACTTAGGTCAGTTTAGTGTTAGGACATCTGCTCTGGAGATTTACCTCAACGTTGGTGCAGATGTCCAGTATATTATATTTTTGCATGCAAAAGTATGATGGAAGCTAAAATTTCTCCATAAACCAGTATTGCATTGTTTGGATGCGGGCGTACATTTTAGTCCAGGGGGGGGCGGTGTGCGCCACAGCGATTAACCATTCAATTGTACAGTATTGGGTCAGGGATGCACAGCCTTCTACCTATATTTTGTTTCCACAGTTCTGTAACTACCAGGCTAGCAGCACCCATTGTGCTATCCTGTTTTGCATGGTAAGTATTTCGTTTAGTTTTGCATATGTTTTGCATCTGTCTGATTGCTGAGTGTGTATTTGAGCTATTTAAGCGGTGCATATGAGGTGATGAGTCATTCAGTTGCAGCCCATATTGGTGAGCGCTTGCTTTGTTTTCTGCTGTCTGTATTGAATGTAAGTTACACATTTTAGCATAGCTGCTGCCAGGGTAAAGACATTTGCTTTTAACTTAGGTCAGTTTAGTGTTAGGACATCTGCTCTGGAGATTTACCTCAATGTTGGTGCAAATGTCCAGTATATTATATTTTTGCATGCAAAACTATGATGGAAGCTAAAATTTCTCCATAAACCAGTATTGCATTGTTTGGATGCGGGCGTACATTTTAGTCCAGGGGGGCGGTGTGCGCCACAGCGATTAACCATTCAATTGTACAGTATTGGGTCAGGGATGCGCAGCCTTCTACCTATATTTTGTTTCCACAGTTCTGTAACTACCAGGCTAGCAGCACCCATTGTGCTATCCTGTTTTGCATGGTAAGTATTTTGTTTAGTTTTGCATATGTTTTGCATCTGTCTGATTGCTGAGTGTGTATTTGAGCTATTTAAGCGGTGCATATGAGGTGATGAGTCATTCAGTTGCAGCCCATATTGGTGAGCGCTTGCTTTGTTTTCTGCTGTCTGTATTGAATGTAAGTTACACATTTTAGCATAGCTTCTGCCAGGGTAAAGACATTTGCTTTTAACTTAGGTCAGTTTAGTGTTAGGACATCTGCTCTGGAGATTTACCTCAACATTGGTGCAGATGTCCAGTATATTATATTTTTGCATGCAAAACTATAATGGAAGCTAAAATTTCTCTATAAACCAGTATTGCATTGTTTGGATGCGGGCGTATATTTTAGTCCAGGGGGGGGGCTGTGTGCGCCACAGCGATTAACCATTCAATTGTACAGTATTGGGTCAGGGATGCGCAGCCTTCTACCTATATTTTGTTTCCACAGTTCTGTAACTACCAGGCTAGCAGCACCCATTGTGCTATCCTGTTTTGCATGGTAAGTATTTAGTTTAGTTTTGCATATGTTTTGCATCTGTCTGATTGCTGAGTGTGTATTTGAGCTATTTAAGCGGTGCATATGAGGTGATGAGTCATTCAGTTGCAGCCCATATTGGTGAGCGCTTGCTTTGTTTTCTGCTGTCTGTATTGAATGTAAGTTACACATTTTAGCATAGCTGCTGCCACGGTAAAGACATTTGCTTTTAACTTAGGTCAGTTTAGTGTTAGGACATCTGCTCTGGAGATTTACCTCAACGTTGGTGCAGATGTCCAGTATATTATATTTTTGCATGCAAAACTATGATGGAAGCTAAAATTTCTCCATAAACCAGTATTGCATTGTTTGGATGCGGGCGTACATTTTAGTCCAGGGGGGGCGGTGTGCGCCACAGCGATTAACCATTCAATTGTACAGTATTGGGTCAGGGATGCGCAGCCTTCTACCTATATTTTGTTTCCACAGTTCTGTAACTACCAGGCTAGCAGCACCCATTGTGCTATCCTGCTTTGCATGGTAAGTATTTCGTTTAGTTTTGCATATGTTTTGCATCTGTCTGATTGCTGAGTGTGTATTTGAGCTATTTAAGCGGTGCATATGAGGTGATGAGTCATTCAGTTGCAGCCCATATTGGTGAGCGCTTGCTTTGTTTTCTGCTGTCTGTATTGAATGTAAGTTACACATTTTAGCATAGCTGTTGCCACGGTAAAGACATTTGCTTTTAACTTAGGTCAGTTTAGTGTTAGGACATCTGCTCTGGAGATTTACCTCAACGTAGGTGCAAATGTCCAGTATATTATATTTTTGCATGCAAAACTATGATGGAAGCTAAAATTTCTCCATTAACCAGTATTGCATTGTTTGGATGCGGGCGTACATTTTAGTCCAGGGGGGGCGGTGTGCGCCACAGCGATTAACCATTCAATTGTACAGTATTGGGTCAGGGATGCGCAGCCTTCTACCTATATTTTGTTTCCACAGTTCTGTAACTACCAGGCTAGCAGCACCCATTGTGCTATCCTGTTTTGCATGGTAAGTATTTCGTTTAGTTTTGCATATGTTTTGCATCTGTCTGATTGCTGAGTGTGTATTTGAGCTATTTAAGCGGTGCATATGAGGTGATGAGTCATTCAGTTGCAGCCCATATTGGTGAGCGCTTGCTTTGTTTTCTGCTGTCTGTATTGAATGTAAGTTACACATTTTAGCATAGCTGCTGCCAGGGTAAAGACATTTGCTTTTAACTTAGGTCAGTTTAGTGTTAGGACATCTGCTCTGGAGATTTACCTCAACGTTGGTGCAGATGTCCAGTATATTATATTTTTGCATGCAAAACTATGATGGAAGCTAAAATTTCTCCATAAACCAGTATTGCATTGTTTGGATGCGGGCGTACATTTTAGTCCAGGGGGGGCGGTGTGCGCCACAGCGATTAACCATTCAATTGTACAGTATTGGGTCAGGGATGCGCAGCCTTCTACCTATATTTTGTTTCCACAGTTCTGTAACTACCAGGCTAGCAGCACCCATTGTGCTATCCTGCTTTGCATGGTAAGTATTTCGTTTAGTTTTGCATATGTTTTGCATCTGTCTGATTGCTGAGTGTGTATTTGAGCTATTTAAGCGGTGCATATGAGGTGATGAGTCATTCAGTTGCAGCCCATATTGGTGAGCGCTTGCTTTGTTTTCTGCTGTCTGTATTGAATGTAAGTTACACATTTTAGCATAGCTGCTGCCACGGTAAAGACATTTGCTTTTAACTTAGGTCAGTTTAGTGTTAGGACATCTGCTCTGGAGATTTACCTCAACGTAGGTGCAAATGTCCAGTATATTATATTTTTGCATGCAAAACTATGATGGAAGCTAAAATTTCTCCATTAACCAGTATTGCATTGTTTGGATGCGGGCGTACATTTTAGTCCAGGGGGGCGGTGTGCGCCACAGCGATTAACCATTCAATTGTACAGTATTGGGTCAGGGATGCGCAGCCTTCTACCTATATTTTGTTTCCACAGTTCTGTAACTACCAGGCTAGCAGCACCCATTGTGCTATCCTGTTTTGCATGGTAAGTATTTAGTTTAGTTTTGCATATGTTTTGCATCTGTCTGATTGCTGAGTGTGTATTTGAGCTATTTAAGCGGTGCATATGAGGTGATGAGTCATTCAGTTGCAGCCCATATTGGTGAGCGCTTGCTTTGTTTTCTGCTGTCTGTATTGAATGTAAGTTACACATTTTAGCATAGCTGCTGCCAGGGTCAAGACATTTGCTTTTAACTTAGGTCAGTTTAGTGTTAGGACATCTGCTCTGGAGATTTACCTCAACGTTGGTGCAGATGTCCAGTATATTATATTTTTGCATGCAAAACTATGATGGAAGCTAAAAATTCTCCATAAACCAGTATTGCATTGTTTGGATGCGGGTGTACATTTTAGTCCAGCGTGGGCGGTGTGCGCCACAGCGATTAACCATTCAATTGTACAGTATTGGGTCAGGGATGCGCAGCCTTCTACCTATATTTTGTTTCCACAGTTCTGTAACTACCAGGCTAGCAGCACCCATTGTGCTATCCTGTTTTGCATGGTAAGTATTTAGTTTAGTTTTGCATATGTTTTGCATCTGTCTGATTGCTGAGTGTGTATTTGAGCTATTTAAGCGGTGCATATGAGGTGATGAGTCATTCAGTTGCAGCCCATATTGGTGAGCGCTTGCTTTGTTTTCTGCTGTCTGTATTGAATGTAAGTTACACATTTTAGCATAGCTGCTGCCAGGGTAAAGACATTTGCTTTTAACTTAGGTCAGTTTAGTGTTAGGACATCTGCTCTGGAGATTTACCTCAATGTTGGTGCAAATGTCCAGTATATTATATTTTTGCATGCAAAACTATGATGGAAGCTAAAATTTCTCCATAAACCAGTATTGCATTGTTTGGATGCGGGCGTACATTTTAGTCCAGGGGGGCGGTGTGCGCCACAGCGATTAACCATTCAATTGTACAGTATTGGGTCAGGGATGCGCAGCCTTCTACCTATATTTTGTTTCCACAGTTCTGTAACTACCAGGCTAGCAGCACCCATTGTGCTATCCTGTTTTGCATGGTAAGTATTTAGTTTAGTTTTGCATATGTTTTGCATCTGTCTGATTGCTGAGTGTGTATTTGAGCTATTTAAGCGGTGCATATGAGGTGATGAGTCATTCAGTTGCAGCCCATATTGGTGAGCGCTTGCTTTGTTTTCTGCTGTCTGTATTGAATGTAAGTTACACATTTTAGCATAGCTTCTGCCAGGGTAAAGACATTTGCTTTTAACTTAGGTCAGTTTAGTGTTAGGACATCTGCTCTGGAGATTTACCTCAACATTGGTGCAGATGTCCAGTATATTATATTTTTGCATGCAAAACTATAATGGAAGCTAAAATTTCTCTATAAACCAGTATTGCATTGTTTGGATGCGGGCGTACATTTTAGTACAGGGGGGGGGGGGGGCTGTGTGCGCCACAGCGATTAACCATTCAATTGTACAGTATTGGGTCAGGGATGCGCAGCCTTCTACCTATATTTTGTTTCCACAGTTCTGTAACTACCAGGCTAGCAGCACCCATTGTGCTATCCTGCTTTGCATGGTAAGTATTTCGTTTAGTTTTGCATATGTTTTGCATCTGTCTGATTGCTGAGTGTGTATTTGAGCTATTTAAGCGGTGCATATGAGGTGATGAGTCATTGAGTTGCAGCCCATATTGGTGAGCGCTTGCTTTGTTTTCTGCTGTCTGTATTGAATGTAAGTTACACATTTT
Organism: Hyperolius riggenbachi; assembly: GCF_040937935.1. Classification (NCBI taxonomy): domain Eukaryota; kingdom Metazoa; phylum Chordata; class Amphibia; order Anura; family Hyperoliidae; genus Hyperolius; species Hyperolius riggenbachi. The sequence continues at coordinate 392,728,092 of NC_090648.1, forward strand.
AGCATAGCTGCTGCCAGGGTAAAGACATTTGCTTTTAACTTAGGTCAGTTTAGTGTTAGGACATCTGCTCTGGAGATTTACCTCAACGTTGGTGCAAATGTCCAGTATATTATATTTTTGCATGCAAAACTATGATGGAAGCTAAAATTTCTCCATAAACTAGTATTGCATTGTTTGGATGCGGGCGTACATTTTAGTCCAGGGGGGGCGGTGTGCGCCACAGCGATTAACCATTCAATTGTACAGTATTGGGTCAGGAATGTGCAGCCTTCTACCTATATTTTGTTTCCACAGTTCTGTAACTACCAGGCTAGCAGCACCCATTGTGCTATCCTGTTTTGCATGGTAAGTATTTAGTTTAGTTTTGAATATGTTTTGCATCTGTCTGATTGCTGAGTGTGTATTTGAGCTATTTAAGCGGTGCATATGAGGTGATGAGTCATTCAGTTGCAGCCCATATTGGTGAGCGCTTGCTTTGTTTTCTGCTGTCTGTATTGAATGTAAGTTACACATTTTAGCATAGCTGCTGCCAGGGTAAAGACATTTGCTTTTAACTTAGGTCAGTTTAGTGTTAGGATATCTGCTCTGGAGATTTACCTCAACGTTGGTGCAGATGTCCAGTATATTATATTTTTGCATGCAAAACTATGATGGAAGCTAAAATTTCTCCATAAACCAGTATTGCATTGTTTGGATGCGGGTGTACATTTTAGTCCAGGGGGGGCGGTGTGCGCCACAGCGATTAACCATTCAATTGTACAGTATTGGGTCAGGGATGCGCAGCCTTCTACCTATATTTTGTTTCCACAGTTCTGTAACTACCAGGCTAGCAGCACCCATTGTGCTATCCTGTTTTGCATGGTAAGTATTTAGTTTAGTTTTGAATATGTTTTGCATCTGTCTGATTGCTGAGTGTGTATTTGAGCTATTTAAGCGGTGCATATGAGGTGATGAGTCATTCAGTTGCAGCCCATATTGGTGAGCGCTTGCTTTGTTTTCTGCTGTCTGTATTGAATGTAAGTTACACATTTTAGCATAGCTTCTGCCAGGGTAAAGACATTTGCTTTTAACTTAGGTCAGTTTAGTGTTAGGATATCTGCTCTGGAGATTTACCTCAACGTTGGTGCAGATGTCCAGTATATTATATTTTTGCATGCAAAACTATGATGGAAGCTAAAATTTCTCCATAAACCAGTATTGCATTGTTTGGATGCGGGTGTACATTTTAGTCCAGGGGGGGCGGTGTGCGCCACAGCGATTAACCATTCAATTGTACAGTATTGGGTCAGGGATGCGCAGCCTTCTACCTATATTTTGTTTCCACAGTTCTGTAACTACCAGGCTAGCAGCACCCATTGTGCTATCCTGTTTTGCATGGTAAGTATTTAGTTTAGTTTTGCATATGTTTTGCATCTGTCTGATTGCTGAGTGTGTATTTGAGCTATTTAAGCGGTGCATATGAGGTGATGAGTCATTCAGTTGCAGCCCATATTGGTGAGCGCTTGCTTTGTTTTCTGCTGTCTGTATTGAATGTAAGTTACACATTTTAGCATAGCTGCTGCCAGGGTCAAGACATTTGCTTTTAACTTAGGTCAGTTTAGTGTTAGGACATCTGCTCTGGAGATTTACCTCAACGTTGGTGCAGATGTCCAGTATATTATATTTTTGCATGCAAAACTATGATGGAAGCTAAAATTTCTCCATAAACCAGTATTGCATTGTTTGGATGCGGGCGTACATTTTAGTCCAGGGGGGGGGGGGGGTGTGCGCCACAGCGATTAACCATTCAATTGTACAGTATTGGGTCAGGGATGCGCAGCCTTCTACCTATATTTTGTTTCCACAGTTCTGTAGCTACCAGGCTAGCAGCACCCATTGTGCTATCCTGTTTTGCATGGTAAGTATTTAGTTTAGTTTTGCATATGTTTTGCATCTATCTGATTGCTGAGTGTGTATTTGAGCTATTTAAGCGGTGCATATGAGGTGATGAGTCATTCAGTTGCAGCCCATATTGGTGAGCGCTTGCTTTGTTTTCTGCTGTCTGTATTGAATGTAAGTTACACATTTTAGCATAGCTGCTGCCAGGGTAAAGACATTTGCTTTTAACTTAGGTCAGTTTAGTGTTAGGACATCTGCTCTGGAGATTTACCTCAACGTTGGTGCAGATGTCCAGTATATTATATTTTTGCATGCAAAACTATGATGGAAGCTAAAATTTCTCCATAAACCAGTATTGCATTGTTTGGATGCGGGCGTACATTTTAGTCCAGGGGGGGGTGTGTGCGCCACAGCGATTAACCATTCAATTGTACAGTATTGGGTCAGGGATGCGCAGCCTTCTACCTATATTTTGTTTCCATAGTTCTGTAACTACCAGGCTAGCAGCACCCATTGTGCTATCCTGTTTTGCATGGTAAGTATTTCGTTTAGTTTTGCATATGTTTTGCATCTGTCTGATTGCTGAGTGTGTATTTGAGCTATTTAAGCGGTGCATATGAGGTGATGAGTCATTCAGTTGCAGCCCATATTGGTGAGCGCTTGCTTTGTTTTCTGCTGTCTGTATTGAATGTAAGTTACACATTTTAGCATAGCTGCTGCCACGGTAAAGACATTTGCTTTTAACTTAGGTCAGTTTAGTGTTAGGACATCTGCTCTGGAGATTTACCTCAACGTTGGTGCAGATGTCCAGTATATTATATTTTTGCATGCAAAACTATGATGGAAGCTAAAATTTCTCCATAAACCAGTATTGCATTGTTTGGATGCGGGCGGACATTTTAGTCCAGGGGGGGCGGTGTGCGCCACAGCGATTAACCATTCAATTGTACAGTATTGGGTCAGGGATGCGCAACCTTTTACCTATATTTTGTTTCCACAGTTCTGTAACTACCAGGCTAGCAGCACCCATTGTGCTATCCTGTTTTGCATGGTAAGTATTTCGTTTAGTTTTGCATATGTTTTGCATCTGTCTGATTGCTGATTGTGTATTCGAGCTATTTAAGCGGTGCATATGAGGTGATGAGTCATTGAGTTGCAGCCCATATTGGTGAGCGCTTGCTTTGTTTTCTGCTGTCTGTATTGAATGTAAGTTACACATTTTAGCATAGCTGCTGCCAGGGTAAAGACATTTGCTTTTAACTTAGGTCAGTTTAGTGTTAGGACATCTGCTCTGGAGATTTACCTCAACGTTGGTGCAAATGTCCAGTATATTATATTTTTGCATGAAAAACTATGATGGAAGCTAAAATTTCTCCATAAACCAGTATTGCATTGTTTGGATGCGGGCGTACATTTTAGTCCAGGGGGGGCGGTGTGCGCCACAGCGATTAACCATTCAATTGTACAGTATTGGGTCAGGGATGCGCAGCCTTCTACCTATATTTTGTTTCCACAGTTCTGTAACTACCAGGCTAGCAGCACCCATTGTGCTATCCTGTTTTGCATGGTAAGTATTTAGTTTAGTTTTGCATATGTTTTGCATCTGTCTGATTGCTGAGTGTGGATTTGAGCTATTTAAGCGGTGCATATGAGGTGATGAGTCATTCAGTTGCAGCCCATATTGGTGAGCGCTTGCTTTGTTTTCTGCTGTCTGTATTGAATGTAAGTTACACATTTTAGCATAGCTGCTGCCAGGGTAAAGACATTTGCTTTTAACTTAGGTCAGTTTAGTGTTAGGACATCTGCTCTGGAGATTTACCTCAACGTTGGTGCAGTTGTCCAGTATATTATATTTTTGCATGCAAAACTATGATGGAAGCTAAAATTTCTCCATAAACCAGTATTGCATTGTTTGGATGCGGGTGTACATTTTAGTCCAGGGGGGGCGGTGTGCGCCACAGCGATTAACCATTCAATTGTACAGTATTGGGTCAGGGATGCGCAGCCTTCTACCTATATTTTGTTTCCACAGTTCTGTAACTACCAGGCTAGCAGCACCCATTGTGCTATCCTGTTTTGCATGGTAAGTATTTAGTTTAGTTTTGCATATGTTTTGCATCTGTCTGATTGCTGAGTGTGTATTTGAGCTATTTAAGCGGTGCATATGAGGTGATGAGTCATTCAGTTGCAGCCCATATTGGTGAGCGCTTGCTTTGTTTTCTGCTGTCTGTATTGAATGTAAGTTACACATTTTAGCATAGCTGCTGCCAGGGTAAAGACATTTGCTTTTAACTTAGGTCAGTTTAGTGTTAGGACATCTGCTCTGGAGATTTACCTCAACGTTGGTGCAGATGTCCAGTATATTATATTTTTGCATGCAAAACTATGATGGAAGCTAAAATTTCTCCATAAACCAGTATTGCATTGTTTGGATGCGGGCGTACATTTTAGTCCAGGGGGGGCGGTGTGCGCCACAGCGATTAACCATTCAATTGTACAGTATTGGGTCAGGGATGCGCAGCCTTCTACCTATATTTTGTTTCCACAGTTCTGTAACTACCAGGCTAGCAGCACCCATTGTGCTATCCTGTTTTGCATGGTAAGTATTTTGTTTAGTTTTGCATATGTTTTGCATCTGTCTGATTGCTGAGTGTGTATTTGAGCTATTTAAGCGGTGCATATGAGGTGATGAGTCATTCAGTTGCAGCCCATATTGGTGAGCGCTTGCTTTGTTTTCTGCTGTCTGTATTGAATGTAAGTTACACATTTTAGCATAGCTGCTGCCAGGGTAAAGACATTTGCTTTTAACTTAGGTCAGTTTAGTGTTAGGACATCTGCTCTGGAGATTTACCTCAACGTTGGTGCAGATGTCCAGTATATTATATTTTTGCATGCAAAACTATGATGGAAGCTAAAATTTCTTCATAAACCAGTATTGCATTGTTTGGATGCGGGCGTACATTTTAGTCCAGGGGGGGTGGTGTGTGCCACATCGATTAACCATTCAATTGACAGTATTGGGTCAGGGATGCGTAGCCTTCTACCAATATTTTGTTTTCACAGTTCTGTAACTACCAGGCTAGCAGCACCCATTGTGCTATCCTTTTTTGCATGGTAAGTATTTAGTTTAGTTTTGCATATGTTTTGCATCTGTCTGATTGCTGAGTGTGTATTTGAGCTATTTAAGCGGTGCATATGAGGTGATGAGTCATTCAGTTGCAGCCCATATTGGTGAGCGCTTGCTTTGTTTTCTGCTGTCTGTATTGAATGTAAGTTACACATTTTAGCATAGCTGCTGCCAGGGTAAAGACATTTGCTTTTAACTTAGGTCAGTTTAGTGTTAGGACATCTGCTCTGGAGATTTACCTCAACGTTGGTGCAGATGTCCAGTATATTATATTTTTGCATGCAAAACTATGATGGAAGCTAAAATTTCTCCATAAACCAGTATTGCATTGTTAGGATGCGGGCGTACATTTTAGTCCAGGGGGGCGGTGTGCGCCACAGCGATTAACCATTCAATTGTACAGTATTGGGTCAGGGATGCACAGCCTTCTACCTATATTTAGACCTAAGAAAGGCAAGGGGTACTGGACCACAGACTCTGGCTCCGATTCAGAAGGAGAGAGAAAAACAGAGGGCAAACCAAAACCGAAACAGCTTAGAAAGAAGCGACGGGGCGGTAATCCGGATCCCAAAGCCAAACCAGCCCCCTCACAACCATGTGCCTCCACCCCTTTAGGCGGAGAATCCGCCGAGAAGGAAGAAAAAGACACTGGGAAAAACGTGACTTGGGACTCCCCGGTAGCCATCAAGAACAAGTATGGAAACAGCAACACCAAGAAAAGAAGGACAAAGGAGTAGAGGCCTCCCCCAAACCAACTACACAATCACATTCAGCGGGATAATTACAGGTGGTCAATTTGACCAACCAAACTATCCCTGAGTGCTGTATCTCACTGTTGAAAAAGGGCCTAGGCTTCTCACCCACACAGAAATTTGACTATGTGGACTTTTTTTGTTGACCTTTATAAAACCACCAGGAAAATGATGATCACACAACTCTACCGGGGTGGGGAAGGGATGGAGGCGTTTCAAGGACAGGATGATGGAGGCCCAGAATTGGCAAAAGGTCCTTCGTCTACTTTAGGGTTTAGTCCCATGGTGGACTGGGACACTGCTGAAATTGAGGCACTCTGGATGCTGGAGAAGCTGTGGGAGGAGGGAGGTTCTTGTGATACAGGGGAAACATGTTGGTCCTCGCAGGGCTTGTCCCTGGGAAATCCTGTAGACTTCCGAGTCTGTAGGTCGACACGATTTGTGCCCATTCCCCCCCGGTCCCCAGTTGACCAGTTTTTTCACCAGGTCGCCGCTGACATAAAGGCACTATGTTACAACTGAGCCCCTTATAATCTGTGCAAAGCTGATAAATTTGCCATCAGGTGGCTTAAACAACGCCGCGACCTGGTGATCAAGCAGACGAACAAAGGGGGGAATGTGGTGATTATGTTGGGCGATTTCTATACCAAGGAGGCCTACAGGCAACTTAATAATACCAAGTTTTACCAAAAACTGGACAACATTCTTACCTACAAGTACCAATCAACCCTCCGTACTCTATTGAGACGAGGGGTGGAAAAGGGGTACATGTCACAGAGATTGGCGGTTGACCTACTCCCCATGTCCCCCTGGCACCCTGTGTGGTACCACCTTCCCAAATTACACAAATCCGCGGAGAATCCCTCAGGAAGACCTATAGTCTCAGGGTGTGGCTCTCTGACAGAATGTCTGTCCAGGTTCCTTGACCACCTGTTACGCCCCCTGCTCGTGGGGGTTCTGGCCTATTTGGCTGACACACTAGACACGATTTACCTAGTTAAAAGTGTTGCGTGGAGACCAGGTTTCCAATTAGCTTCTATCGATGTGGAAAGCCTCTATAGTAGAATACCCCACGAGGGAGGGATTATGGCGGTCTGCAGGTTCCTGGACAGAACCAACAAAGACGAGGGTTATAAAGATTTTCTCTGTGCTTGCCTAAGGTTCATTTTAACGCATAAAGCGTTTATGTTTGATGTAAGGTGGAACCACCAAACGTCCGGGACGGCCATGGGGACCTCTGTGGCATGTACCTATGCAGGTCTCTTTGTGGGAGCCTGGGAGGAGGACTATGTGTCGAACCTCAGGAATCCGTTTAGGCACAATATAAGAAATTGGGCGCGGTATGTGGACGATGTGCTGGTCGTGTGGCAGGGAAACACAGAGGAGTTCGTGGCCTTCATGAGTTACCTTAATGATAACCAGGTGAACATGCGGTTCACCTCGGAAATAAGCGACAAATCCATCAGCTTTTTGGATTTGAGGATTAGAACAGATGGAACTGACCTGGTCTGTGAGGGATTCAGGAAGGCTACGGCTGTAAACTCTCTGTTACACAGAAATAGTTTCCATCCCAAACATGTGAAAACCTCCCTGCCATACGGCCAGTAGATGCGTCTAAAACGGAACAATTCCGGCCTAGATATGTATGAGCTACAGGCGCAAGATAGCGTGAATTGAACAGAGGCGCCAAAAGGATAAAAACACAATTTAAAATGTTTAAAATTGCTTAGGAGGCAGTGGTGGACTTACCTCCCTCAAGCAGACACAGGAAGCTGTGTAATTCAACAAAGGTAAATTTAATGGTACACTCCAGGGGTTAAGTACAACGCGTTTCGCAGGTCTACACCCGCTTCATCAGGCAGTAAAAGGTAGGAGCACACAGTTGGGAACAAAAAGCGCATATTGGTGTATGAACGGACAAAACGTGCTCAATACATAAATATATTGGTTGTGTGTATATATATTACGATTTGGGAAAATTGGAGTATGTGGGACAAGGGTATTTGTTACAAGAGGTGGGGAGGTTTTTGTTTCTACATGGGCAGTGGGGGAGGGGGTAGGGGTGGTGGGCAGAAGGAATACTGGGGTGAGCTTGAGTGGTGGGAATAGGGGGTGAAACTGGGTTGGTGGGTGTATGAAGGGCACTCAATTGATGTAATGGAGCTTGATCGATGTGATGGTAGGGCCAGAGTGTGATTGTGTATCCCACGTGGATCTATGTTGAGGGGAGGGCAGTTGTGGGGACTACGCATAGGAGAGGAAACAGGACTGATTGACGGAAGGGAACAGATAATAACATACAAAACGACTTACCAGCGTAGTGTCAGAAATGCACCTGGCGCCTTTTTGCTTAGGTGCCTCTGACACGCTGTTTAAATATGCCAAGTTACGCCCCCAATTTGCTTGTTAGCTGGGCGGGTAGTCGTGGTCGCGCTGGGGGATGATGCGATGTGACCCCCCCGCATGTCATCAAAGCGCACCTACGTGTTGTGGTGGTGGTGGATACTATGCGTTCCATCCTCAGTATCGGGGTCGGGGATACATCACTTCCGCCGGAAGTGCTGGGGCGAGCTGGGGCAATGTGACTGCGCATGTGCGTGGCACTCTGCGCCATGTTATGTATGGGCAATTGCCAGGGAAGTATTGTGTGTGTTACGGAGGGGCCAGGGGGCGGCGCATTGGGCTTAGAATTGTTTTAATTGTTGCCCATAATCAAAATCTAGATAAACTAATAAAAATTATTATTACTATTAAAAAATATATATACACACAACCAATATATTTATGTATTGAGCACGTTTTGTCCGTTCATACACCAATATGCGCTTTTTGTTCCCAGCTGTGTGCTCCTACCTTTTACTGCCTGATGAAGCGGGTGTAGACCTGCGAAACGCGTTGTACTTAACCCCTGGAGTGTACCATTAAATTTACCTTTGTTGAATTACACAGCTTCCTGTGTCTGCTTGAGGGAGGTAAGTCCACCACTGCCTCCTAAGCAATTTTAAACATTTTAAATCGTGTTTTTATCCTTTTGGCGCCTCTGTTCAATTCACGCTATATTGTACATCCACCCTTGGTGGAGGGGGATACCCCTTTTTTCTACACGCCTACAGAGAGCGACTTCTTAATCCTGAGTGGGGACAAGTCAATCTCCTCACCTGCCTATACAGTGGTTGCCTGGAGGTAACCCTGGTTTGTGAGTATATATTTTACTCCTTCTCACTATACTCAATTGCCTAGACTTACTACACTATATTGGGCTCTCGGTTTTTCCTTTCTATACCCTACAGGCGCAAGACCTCACTGTACAGCTGGAAGCCAGGAAATATGATAAACGTTCCCTCGAGGAAGCCCAAGATAGGGCCAGAAAAGTGGACAGGTCATCCCTCCTCTCCAGGAACTCTGGCTACCAAAAGAAAAAGAAAAGGAACAATATTTTTACCTTCACCTTCGACTACACACCCATGTCCAAAAAATTGACCCAAATAATTAAGAAAAACTGGGGGATAATAGCGAGGGACCCTACCCTCAAGAGGGTTTTCCCTGCCCCCCCCCCTCCCCCCAGAGTCGCCTATAGGAGAGCCCCTACGTTAGGAGACACTCTCCCCCGAAGTGAATACTGCTCACCCCCTGCCCCCAATTGGTTGTTAGGCAGATGCCAGAAGGGCAATCATAGATGTGGCAAATGCAGCTTCTGCAGCAACATGTGGGAGGGCACGAATTACCGATTGGGCAGTCTCCAGTGGGAAGTGAGAGTGTTCATTACTTGTCAAACCAAGTTTGTTTCTTATATCTTTTTTTGCCCCTGCCTTTTCTATTATGTAGGCAAAACCACCCACCCGTTGAAGGAAAGGGTAGGGGAGCACTTTAAGTCAATCAAATCGGGCAGTGGTTTCCCTAGATTGATTGAACACGTGAGTGAGGTCCGTGGTGGCAGGGCGAGATGCTTGAGATTTGCGGGTCTCTTGCATGTCGACCGGGAATTGACTAGATGGGAATCAAGAGCCATCTTATGTGCTGAAACCATGGGGCCTTTGGGCCTGAATGACAGATTGGAGTTGTCCTGTTTCCTTGACCCCTAGTGGCCCCTTTTCTCTTTGGTCTTCAACACATATTGTGCACATTTTCTGGACATCCCCGCCCTGGGACACTCTCCCTAGTTTGGGGCTTGCCTTTCTTGCCCTGGCCTCTTGGTCTTGGTCTTTCTCCCCCCTGTGTATCTGTGGCAGGATGAGCTGGTTCTCCATCTTCGACTCCAAGCAATCGTTGTAATATACACCGCCAGGCCCTTACCCGAAAGGACTGTGCCCTAGGTGAATGGGGGTTTTGTGGACGGGTTCTGATGTCCACACCCCCTTATCTCTACTGTGACATTTTGGGTGGTGATCCTTGGTGTCACAGATTAGGGTTAGTATATACTCACCTATTGCCATGAATGAAGGGCAGAGTTGACTCCCTTTGCCATTGTGGCCCCTTCCTATAATTGGAGTGGAACTTGGCGACCAGCCATAGCCTCTGGCACAGTTTACCTGGGTGATCTTGTGCTTCTTGGATTGTCCTCCCTCTTGGATTCCACCTTTAGTTGTTCAATGTCACCCTCTGACTACCCACGTGGTGTGGTCCTCTGTATCACACAGGAAGGACCTCTCCCCTTGTCCCTTTTTATATTCTCGTTAGGTGCGTTTCTACTCTCCCCTCCAACTTTCTTTTGGTTCTAGATTGGGTCATAGGTCCTTTGAATAGTCCCTGAGCATAGGCGCCAACTGTCCTAAGGCCCTCTATCTATTGAATGACAGGCCTACTAGCTATCCTATACTGTATAAAAACGTTTTAGGTTCCCCTCCCCTAGCAAGGTGCATAGGGAAGGGAGATATGGTGGCAGTCCCTAGGGGTGAATGCACCCCAACTGGCCATCGAATTCACATTGTCACACCTAGCCTTTTTTTTTTTAATGGCTCAATTTGGGGTTGCCATTTGGGGTTTTATTATTTTAATCATAAGGTTAATAAAGGAATGATTTTGAATAATACAGGATATCAGCAACAGCTGTGTAATGCAACAACGTTAGCGCTTATGGGTGCACTAATTTTTGCACATGGTTATGTATAGCACTAAGGATATGCGTTTTCCAAAGATGTCCCAATTTTAATGCACTTAATGTTTTTTCTGGATCACGTTATGTTAGTTATACTGTTTACACGTCACTTCATATGCCACATTGTTGTTTGCACATATGCCAAATTCTTGTATGCACATAGCACGCATCCCAGCATCACCACACAGGGTTAATGCAAATCCCTCGCCACTGGACGGCGAGTTTCTGCACCTTCATCCCCAACCTTTCCCAGCACGCACTCCAGCCAATGAGACAGCGCTGGGGGCGCAGCTTGAAGGTCCTATAAAGGAAGCCACATGGCGCTGTCTCTCTAAGGACACACGCACGTGAGCAAATGCCGGATTGACGTGAAACAGCTGTAGTGCGATCCTGTTCATCCCCTGGATCACCTTTGCCCTGTTCACCAGCACATCCTCCTCAATCCAGGTTTGATGTACCTTTGCTACATGTCAAAACTGTTGTTTTTCTGGCTGAATGACTGAATAAAAGTGCTTGAAGAGACAGGTGCACAGTTATCTCTTTATGTGCTAAGAATTTATGTTGGCCCCCACCAAGCCTGTTACTGAATGAGAACTCCGTCTGGCAGGGCCGGATTTCTGCAAAGGCCACAAAGGCCACGGCCTAGGGCGGGAAAAAAATCAGAAGGATAAAAGGGCGGCAGGACCTGAGAGAGATAAGAGGCTGCATGTTAAAATAAATCATTTCTCCTGCTCCGAAGCGCCCCGGCTTTGCTGCACACACAGTCAGCTCTGTGTATTTTCCTTACTTCGTGGTGTGCGATGAGACAGTGCTATCTCCTGAACATACAAGCTTCAGTTTAATGCCAGGGGTGCAGAGAAACATGGATCACAATGTAGACACAATACAGTGATACAGTAAGGTAACCATTTTAACAGAATTATTTCCACTTTACAACTCAAGCTGGGCTAAACAATGTATTGCTGGTCAGACTCCGTTAATGACTTGAGCCATTCCTTCTCCTCTCTCCCCCTGGATTGTAAATCTTAAACAGAAAGATAAGGTTTTTTTTTCCTTAGAGAGATTTATGACAGCCCCTTCTAAGCTAAATCTTAACCCCTTGCTGGCTCATTTTAAAGGCAGCAGTAGTCTAGTATGAGATAGACAACTTCTCTATAATTATAATTGCAAATGTACTGTTGTATACTTTTGTATTGTTACATTCTGTTTTGTATACCAAAAGTAATAACATATACTAAAAATTAAACAAAAATATATATTTGTACCGTATTGGCAAACAGTAAAAAAACACCTGTGAAAGAATCAGTACAATAAATACTATACAATAAATGCAACAGATCTGTGATTACAGAAGAGCAGAGAGGGAGATGAACACCGCTCTGCTACTTCATGCCTGGTACACACCATGCAATTTGCCATCAGATAGATGGGTTCGAATTGATTATTTCTGACAGGTCTAATCTGATTTCTGATCATTTTTCTAATCGACTTTGTATAAGTGATCGGAAAATCGATTCAACCCATCTATCTGGTGCGTACCAGGCATCAGGGACTCACTGCTCTAACAGGAAAAACAATCATTCATCATTTTTCAGAGAGAAAACATTCATAGGTATTCACGAGTCACTAAAACAGGCATTTCCTCCTGAAAACAAGTGATCGTTAAGGCTCATACACACATCAGACCATAGTCTTTGGCCACATACACACATCAGACTATAGTCTTTGGAAAATGAAAGATCACAGACCAATCTTACCACCCTTCATGTAGTATGAGAGCCATACCTACACAGTCTATTCTATGGAGCTGAACTCCCCATCAGACAGAAATCTTTGCAAGATGCTGCACACAAAGATGCTGTACACATTCATAAGATCAGTATCTGCAAAATGCATTCATAGTCTATGATATCTGCAGATCCTCATACACACCTTGTTTAACTGACATTCATCTGCAGATCAGACAATCATCTGCAGATCTGAAAATCCATCCTGGTGGATCTGATCTGCAGATGAATGTCTGTTAAACAAGGTGTGTATGATGATCTGCAGATCTCATAGACTATGAATGCAATTTGCAGGAATTAATTTTTGGCAGTAACAGATCTTTTGCAGATACTGATCTTTGTGTCTGTACAGCATATGTGTGTGCAGCATCTTGCAAAGATTTTTTTCCTGATGGGGAGTTCAGCTCCATAGAAAAGACTGTGTAGGTTTGGCTCTCATACTACATGGAAGGGGGTAAAATTGGTCTGTGATCTTTCATTTTCAAAAGACTATAGTCTGATGTGTGTATGTGGCCAAAGACTATGGTCTGATGTGTGTATGCACCCTGAGTGTGTGTGTGTGTGTGTGGGGGGGGGGGGGGGTTGGTGGTACCGGGCCTAGGGCACTGGGAAGTCCAAATCCGGCCCTGCCGGCTGGCATCATGGTAGATCCATTCTGATCACAAAAAGACAACTTGAGGATGCACACCTGGGAGTAAACAGAATTCAGCTTGAGTTGCAATGCATTTGGGTGCTATGTCTAAAAGACAGTACTAGTATAAAGTGAAAGGACACGCACACCTTGTATATTCTGATGCAAAAAAGTCTGTATTGAAAATACTGACAAGACATACAAAAGACATGTAAAGTGATCTGTGCAGGCTATATTAACATTAGTGCACAGCCAAATGCATGATATACATCCAAGTACAATGATTCAACATATATGCTATAACACCATACTGCTAGCTGGTGCATCAGAGGAATGAAAACAGTACCATGCACTGGCTGAACAACACTGAAGAAATAAACAGCAACATATGACACAACAAGAGTCCATATAAATTACAGTGATAAGAACGAACACCGCTGTATTACCCAGACGGCGCGGCGTTTCGGAAATAGATTCCTTTCTCAATGGGATTTGGCTGTAGGTAGCTGGAGGCAACAGCAAAGTTGTGCAAAGTTGTGCAGAGCGGCGGTGTTTTAAAGCACTTTTGGCCTGCAATTTAGCATTCAATGTGATCTCTGCCCTTAAAACGCTGCTTTTCGTCAAATCCAGATTTTTCCCCGGGACTTTCGCCATCTATCCCACTCATCCATGCCCCCCTCCAGGTGTTAGACCCCTTAAAACATCTTTTCCATCACTTTTGTGGCCAGCATAAATGTTTCTAGTTTTCAAAGTTCGCATCACCATTGAAGTCTATTGGGGTTCGTGAAAGTTTGCGCAAACCGAACCTTTTGCGGAAGTTCGCAAACAGGGTGCACGAACCCAAAATCGGAGGTTCGGGCCATCTCTATTCAAGATATTATATTGTGATGTAGAAGCTGAAACACTACACAGAAGTAGCAGCGGGTCAGAATGAATTTATGCTGGCACACACAACAAAGCCTGTCACTGAACGGGAACTCTGGCCGGCATCATGGTAGATCCATTCTGATCACCATAAGATTTTTCTGGGAAATGATTGTTCACTCCCCACAGCTCTCCTTGCAATTTAACTGCAGCAACATTTTCAGTGTGATGCTTCTTAAGGTGGCCAACACGATACACGATCCGATTTTACAGCAATTTGATAAAAACGATCGGATCTCCCGACAAAATAGAAAGCTTTTTTTTTATTCGACTGAAAAATCTGATCGGATTTTCCCTTTTCTTCGATTTTTATCGATCCAGAATGCCAGACATTTTTCTTCAATCTTTCTAAAGATTGTATGGTGTGTGTTAGATTGTCAATTTATTAATATTCACACCCTAGCAATTTTGTCAAAGTTTCCAATCATTTTTATCATAATTGGGGAAAAATTGAACACACGTGTGCGGTACATTGGTCATATTTTTGAAATGTTACAATTAGTCAGAAATTGATTGCAATTCTTAAATTGAACAGATATTTAAATAATTGTATGGTGTGTGACCACCTTTAGTTTTGTTGGATTAGAGATTGCTTTCACATTCACAACTTGAGAAGGCACAGGTGTTTGTACACAGCACAAGTTCTTTATGGCACCGTACAGGTCAGAGCTCGTCGGCAGGTATTAGTTTTTGAATTACCACAGTTGTCAAACTAACATCAGAAAAAAAAATACATTTGTAGAATTTTTTAAATAATAACTTAGCAATTTTAAATTAATAAAAAAAAAAAAAACACCTGGAGGGGGACATGGCGGAGTGGGATAGACGCCAAAAAACACGGGAAAAAAAATTCTGGATATGACGCACAGCAGCATTTTAAGGGCAGAATTCACATTTTATTGCTAAATTGGAGGCCTACATTGCTTTAAAACATCTTGCATGTGTATATGTTACGGCCAGAACCCGAAGTTTGGCCACTTCTAGTTCTGGCCGGCCACTTCGGGTTCTGGCCGGCCAATTCGCGAAGTGCCCGCTGCGCTGCGGCCAATGTTAGAAACGGATCGTTTACTCTGATATGAATGTATCTTCTGGCCGCAGCGCAGCGGCCAAACGTATTAATTTGTTGCAATTAAGCCAGCGGCAATGTAACGATTCAAGCCGCCGGCTTTTTCATCTGCCTCTCTCTCTCTCTCTCCTCTTATGGCCAGCCGGCGGGGGGGGGGGGGGACACGCGAGTCCCCCAGAGTCGTTCGTCGCAGCAGGGGCAGCAGAGCGGGGAGGCTGCAGACATTGCTTCTGCCAGCACCCGCTCTGCATGAACGGCAGGCTTCCCTGCCGCGACGAACGACTCCGGAGGGTCACGCGTGTCCCCGCCCGGCTGCCCATAAGAAAGAGAGAGAGAGAGAGAGAGAGAGAGAGAGAGGGGGGGGGGGAGGAGAGAGAGGCAGATGAAAAAGCCGGCGGCTTGAATCGTTACATTGCCGCCGGCTTAATTGCAACAAATTAATACGTTTGGCCGCTGCGCTGCGGCCAGAAGATACATTCATATCAGAGTAAACGATCCATTTCTAACATTGGCCGCAGCGCAGCGGGCACTTCGCGAATTGGCCGGCCAGAACCCGAAGTGGCCGGCCAGAACTAGAAGTGGCCAAACTTCGGGTTCTGGCCGTAACATATACATCAATCAGGTAGTGTACACTGGCGTAACAATAGGGGATGCGACCCCTGCTGCCACGGGGGGGGGGGGGTGCCTCTAGGGCCTGCTCAGGGACTTTTGTGGGGCAGGAGGGGTCAAAGCATAAGAGGAGAGCGTGGCCGCAGATTGGTGGGGAGGGGGGACATTCCCCCCCATCCCCCTCACCTCGGGCTCTCCTCAGCGTTTTCCCTCCTGCAATCATTGGTGGCAGCGGCGTCGGCTGAACACATTACCTCCTTCTTGCTGGAGGTCTTCCGATCTCTGAGGGCCCATTTCAACTATCGCAAATTCGCATGCGTTCTTCACATGCAAATTCGCATAGCAATACAAGTGAATGGGACTGTTTCCACTTGTCAGGATTCCTTTGTGTTTTTCTGTGCAGAAAAAATTAGCACGGCAAAGCCATCAGAATTTGCATACCGCATACCGCTATGCGAATCGCATACAATGTATTTAATAGGAAATTCGCATACGATTTGGGTATGCAAATTTTCATGTAAATTCGCATGCAAATTTGCATAGAAACAATGGAAAATCACACCAGCACTACCATGGTTAAATTCGTATACATCGTCATCCATGAAAATTCGCATAGACCCGCATGCGAAATTCGCATCCGCATGGAAATTTTTCCCGCGACTATTCCCACCGCACAAGTGGAAATGCAGCCTAAGAGCTTCATGCAGTAGACAGCAGAGAGTACCATCATGCCTCCCAAAATTCCTTTTCCACTGAAAAAAAATTATCATTGAGGTAAGCAATCTATATTAACAAAATGCATATTTTTGGGGGGTACTGTTTCTGACTGTGCATTTCTTTAATCTTTATATGTCCCATCTAAAAGCATATTATAGGTGTTGTAGAGAGTTGTTTTTAGTTTATCTCTTTAACTTTGCTTGTACCAGTACTGTTAATAGTAGAGAGTGAGACACATTCACACTGTTTTTTGCAGAGTGTTAGTGATATGATGCAATTATATTGTTGTAACTAGCTGACCTAAGCCCGTTTAAAAACGGGCTCTAGGTCTTTCACCGCCGCCCGCCAAGCGCTCAACTGTCGTGAACACGCGCTTGCACCAACCCGCCCCGCACGCACCCGCCCACCATGCGCACACCCGCCCGCCGTATGCACGCGCACCCTCTCGGCCGTCCTGCCTCCTTCCCCGTCCTGCGTCCTGTACCAACGGCTGTGTCGGTGCAGGACATGCGCAGTAGCACAAAAGCTCTGACACAGGGACAGGATGCAGGGACACCTGTATTTTATACATAGAGATAATTTTATACATAGAGACAGTACTGCTGAACACACCAAGCCTTCTAACAGCTGACCTGAAACAAGACCCTCAACCTCTCTGAAGACTTGATTGCCTGTGATTGCCCTCACTCCACCCTGTGAGTAATCCTTTATTCATTATCCAAGGCATATGCACCAAGTGACTATTTTCCACATTTATGTTATCATTTATCATCTAACTCTAAAACAAGGAACTTTACTTAAAATAAATCTATGATCCAACTCTGTGTAGGAATGAAAGGAGTTTGCACAGATCCCCTTTGATCTCAGCAGGACTCCAGAAGTACAAGCTATCTGAACAAGTCTATTGTCTCTAATGTCAACATACAAATACTCATCAAAGGACCTTCTCTCTGCCTGCCCTCCCAAGGAACAATTACAAATTAACACCTCTCTCTCCGCTTAAAATCCTTTGGGATACTCAGGAAATGCAGAAGGGGGCGGAGAGGTAGTGGATCCAAGTATAAAAAACATATTTGCCCTCAGAAAAGCTTAATCACAGCTACACTCTGCAATGCCAGATCGATAAATAATAAGACTGCAACTATACATGACCTAATAGAGCTCTCTGATTTGACCTTTTTGACAGAGACCTGGCTTGGGAAGCATGCAGGCCCAACTCTTGAAGCAACCGTGCCGGCCAATTATTCAATCTTGCACTGTGAGAGACAAGTCAGCAAGGGTGGGGGGGTTGCCATATGCTTCAGATCCTCTTTGAACATAAGGCCCCTGCCCATAGGCCCCACTGAAACCTTTGAATGTCTTGCAGCTCAACTGTCAGCAGAAGTAAACATCAACATATTGCTCATATACCGCCCCCCAAAAAATGGTCCAGCCTTTCTTAAGGAAATATCTGAACTCTTATCCTGCGTAACAGTGGAACACCCTAGATGGATCATCCTGGGAGACTTCAATGCATGGGTGGATGATCACGACTCCCAGCTAGGAAGTGAACTACTTCTCCTAATGAGTGAACTGGGTCTCTCTCAGGCTGTCAACCTCCCCACCCACACGAAAGGGCACACCCTGGATCTTATATTTCATTCCGGACTTTTAATATCACACATGGATATAAACCCAGTGGTATGGTCAGACCACCACACCATCCACTTCTCTCTGACAGCACCAGCGATAAAACACAGAGGGAAAGAACTCATAAAATACCGTTCACTGAAAGATGTCTCACCCCAGCACGTTCAGAATATCCTCAACTTCGACGCATTAACCAATCATTGCGCAGACCTAGACTCCATGGTCCTGATATACAACCACGCAGTGTCATCTGCCTATGACGCCCTCGCTCCAGTTCGCATCAAACGATCTACACCACTTCACCATGCACGGTGGTTTGACAGCTCACTAAAGGACATAAAGAAAGAAGTGTGCAGACTAGAAAGGAAGTGGCGAAAATCTCAGACTTCAAAAGATAAACACACCCTTGTCTCTCACCTGGAAAGCTACCAAAATGCGATCACCAAGAAAAAATCCTCCTACCTATCACAGGAGATCGCAAAGGCCGCCAACAGACCAGCCCAACTATTCCGCACAGTTGATAGACTATGTAATCCATCCTGTCTAAAACCCACTATAACTCCCTCAAAGGAGCTATGTGAGAAATTTGCTTGCTACTTTGCTGACAAAGTATCTTCTATTCGGTCTCTCATTCAGTCCACAGCACCCAAGACTCATGCAACTAATGGAAATAGCTGCAAAAACAACCTAACACCCTGGACTGACTTCAAAAGTATTAGTGAGGAAGAGATCTCAGACATCCTCTGTCGTCTCCGCCAGACAACCTGCGACCTGGACCCTGGACCAACTAAACATATGCTGAAATGCCCTGACCTGCTTGGTCCAGCATTTCACAAAATAGTAAATTGCTCTCTGCAAGCAGGGAGGTTTCCTACCTCTCTAAAAGAAGGAATCATCAAGCCCCTTCTTAAAAAACCTTCCATGGATCCAGATGCTATGAGCAGCTACAGACCTGTCTCCAACCTCCCCTTCTTAGGTAAAGTTATTGAAAAGGCTGTCTATCTGCAACTTGAAACCAGGCTGTCAGTAAACAACATCCTGGACCCTCTACAATCTGGCTTTAAGAAACACCACAGCTGTGAAACAGACCTCATCCAAGTCTGCAACGATCTGCTCATGGCAAGGGACAGAGGGGAATGCTCCATCCTAATCCTATTGGATCTCTCAGCTGCTTTTGATACAGTTGACCATAAAATCCTGCTTAACAGACTGCAGGAGTACTGTGGCATCAGTGGATCAGTCCTCCAGTGGTTCAGATCATTCCTGACTGACAGAACACAGAGAGTATCCCTAGGACCTATAATGTCCAAACCTGCACCTCTACAATTCGGAGTGCCACAAGGATCAATCCTATCCCCTCTGCTGTTTGCAATCTACATGTTGCCAATCGGTACACTTATCCAACGACATGGCCTGACGTACCACTGCTACGCCGATGACACACAGCTATACCTGTCCTTCAAACCTGGTGGAACAGACCCTCTCCCAAAAATAAACTTTTGCTTAGCTGAGCTTCAGGCATGGATGAATGATAACTGGTTGAAACTGAATGCTGACAAAACTGAGGTCCTGTTTGTCCAAAGCCAGTGTTCGCCATCAAAACAGCTCTATCCTAAAGCAACACCAATCAGGATTGGGAATTCAGACATAAACAGCTCCAACCTTGTGCGCAGCCTTGGCGTACTAATCGATGGGGAATTGAGTTTCAGAAACCAAATTTCATCTGTAGTTAAATCTTCCTTCTTTCATCTGAAGAACATTGCAAAGATTAAACATCTGATTCCCCCAGAGGATCTTCAAACCCTAGTCCACGCCTTCATCACATCACGGCTGGACTACTGCAATGCCCTTTATGCTGGCCTCCCCAAAAAGGACCTGCGTCGCCTGCAATTAGTGCAGAATGCTGCTGCCAGATTGCTAACAAACCAGCCTCGCCACTGTCACATTACACCGATCCTTCGCTCACTGCACTGGCTACCAATAGAATGGAGAATACTCTTCAAGATTGGACTGCTGACATTCAAATCCCTGCACAATCTGGGCCCTGGATACATGAAGGACTTGCTGAAGCTGCACCACACCTCTCACAACCTCAGATCAGCAAGTTCTATAAACTTGGTCACTCCCAGAGTGCACCTCAAAAAATCTGGAGACAGAGCCTTCTGTCATGCTGCCCCTACTCTTTGGAACTCCCTACCACACCCAGTAAAGACAGCACCATCCCTGGAGCTATTCAAATCCAGACTGAAAAGCCACCTGTTTAGCCTGGCATTTCCAGATTTATAAAATTCTTCCTCTGTACCACGATGGTCGGAGCCATGCTTATGCGCTTTGAGTCCCACGGGAGAAAAGCGCTTTACAAATGTTATTTGTTGTTGTTGTTGTAGTACTGTTAACCAGGGCCGGGGCCCGGGACAAGTTCCGCCACCAACAGAGGCTGCAGTGCCCAAGTGCATGGGTGTGGCCATGAACAGATGTGGCTGGAGCTAATTGTAATGTAACAGCGTAAGGCAAAGACAGTGGGCCTTAGTTTTCTCCCAAAACACAGGCAAGAGACCCTAAAGGTAATTACACAATGTGCCCTCCGCACCCACAAACAAGGGAAAGGGACAGCAGGCAGACCCCTTCAGTCAGGAAGACATGTAATGCAGCAGATTTTCACCGGAAAATACGTATAATGCGTCAACGTACGTTTCCACAGACAATTCACATAAATGGTGCAGCTTTTCCCCAGATAATTCTAGTGGGGTGGTAATTCAGTCAGATCCATGTGGTCCCGCTCACCCTTCACATTTCCATTCAATTATATATTTGAGGCCTGCTGTCACAGGATCTTCTCTGTCAGTCAAATCACACATGAAATGAAATGATGTAGTTAGGCTAGCAATATTTGTCAGCAGTTATAGGTGGCACTTATATCCTCTTGTAGTCATCGTTGATCCCTAGTATCTGTCCGCAGTCATAATTGGTTGGTTCACACAATTTTTGAACACTGTCATTATGAATAATATTATAATCTTTTACATTATGCTGTAAGTAAGAAGATTCTTAATTAATGTATAATACATTGGTCATTAATATTGTAATATTTCTTTTACAGCAATTTACCAGAGGCCGCTATGACCTCTCCACCCCTGCAGCGAAGAAAGGGATGGTCAGGAGGGTGCAGGGGATACTGCGGACCGAGTTCCGGAGGGTCCTAAGCCCCAAGCAGGTCCAGGTCATGTGGAGTGACCTGAAACGGAGGGACCAGGACCTGCTGAAGCGGGTGGTGGCAGAAATGGGATGTAAGTTAGCAAACTATTTGTTTATGTATGTCTATCTTGGGTATTATATGCTGTATGTATTTATCCTAAAAAAATTCCATGGGCTGTATACTATAGAATTGTGCAGTATGTACAGTTAAAGTATATATCCGTAAGGTATTCACAGTGCAGCAGTTTTCCCACATTTTGTTTTGTTAGGGGCTTATTCCAAAAGGGGTTAAAAAATATTTGTGCTCCTGTGTGGGCATAGTGATGATATTTGTGCAGTATTTGCTAATTGTTAGATTTTGATAGCCACTGATGATCGATCACCAGGCTTTTTTTTAGAAACATTTGATAGGTGCTATCATCCATCAGGACCCTAGATCTTCTCCAGGCCTTATGCAACTTCCTAGGTTTGCCTTGTGGATGATTCGGCTCTGGTGCACAGCCATTTTAAGATCTCGCCAGTTATTCAATTTTATTGATGATTATGCTCTAGGTGGGACACTCAAGGGCATACACAGAGTTGTCTCAAAACCACTTCTTAGATATCTTTGCTGTGTGATTTAGACACACCTGTGGCTTCCTACAGCCCCATGGGCACGGATCACTCCCACGCCACCATCCTCAGTCTTCTCCATCTTCTGCACCGGGTCCCGTTACTTCGGACAGTCACAGTAAGTCTGTGCAAGTCAACTGCGCCCACTACATATCTCCCCAGAGATATGCAAAGAGTGCACTTGTCTTACGTCAGACTTTCCGTGATGGGCCCAAGTAACTGGAGCAGGTGCAGAAGACTGAGGATGGCGTCTCGTGGAAGCGATCTGTCCCCATGGATCTGGAGGAAGCCCCATGTGTGTGTAAATCTTTTAGTTTATTTAATCTCTGGTTTCCCTTTAAAGTGAATTTTTACTGTGACGCCATTAAAAAATATTCACTTAACTGGAACTTCTACCGACCTCTTGAAGATGTATGGTGCAGGCCCAGTACTTGACAATCCTTTAGTCCCCTGCCACGTCTGAGTGTTGTTTTCGAGCCACTGCGCGTCCTTGCACCCGTCACTGTCCTGCACAGGCACAGGTCATTTTTCAGGAGGCTGGTAAAAGCCTCAAGTAAGTTATTTTTTTTTTTTGCCACATTTAAGGTTCACTTTAAATAGGGGTTTTTGAAACATTATTTTCAAATACAAATCAATATAATTGTAGTTTGAGTAAAAAGTTAATACTTTTTACCCATTTTATATGACATATTTAGTTCAGATTACATTATTTATTTTTCTTTATTACAGCTGGAAATGGTCCACCACAACCCCGGGACCAACAGCGACGCCGCGCTGTCAGACCCAGCTGTCAGACCCAGCTCCCGGTCATCCTCTCCGGGGCCTTCTCACCACAGCCAACGGGTGGCCAGGAGGCGCACCGGAAGCCTGTAATATGGTAAAAATCTTGCACTGTATAATTAATATCCCATATTAGGTTAGCTCAAGTCATGGTCCATTTCCATTACATGCGGTACGATGCGGCACACCGCGGGTGTCCTGAAACCATTGCACGGCAGTGGAATAGTTTCTATTGCGTGCAGGTTATGCAGAGCGGTGTAGACTGATCCAAGAATCTGCAGCATGCTGCAGATTCTCGCAGAGCCGCATCCGCGTCCTATCTCTTCTATTTACTTATGCATCCGGAGATGCGGTAGTGAAGGCCAGCAGAAGTGATGCAATGCGGCGAGGTGGCTATCTTCGCATCACTTCTATAGTGGAACAGGGCCCAAAATGTTAGTGTATAAGCTTTACACATTACAGGTTTGTTTGTTTGTTTTACATGTAAAATGTATAATCATTGTATCAATCAGGTTAACCTATTTTCCCCATTCTTTCCACAGTTTCTCTATCTTCTCACTTGCAAGTGAGAAGAGAAGTGAGAAGGCTGAGGCAAAGGTTGAGGAGGCAGGAGCGGGGAGTGCCAGTGCGGGACTTCCAGATCCTGCAACAGCAGGTTCTGGAGCTGAGGGAGAGATCTGTGTGGCAGGAGGAAGAAATTGCCCAACTAAAGGGCACCAGCGGCAGACGGGATGCCTAACTTTTTTTTTTGTAAATAGTTATTTTTTATTTGTGTTGTGGCTTCATAAATGCATTGCTGTATACCTCTAACCGAGTGGTTATTTCTGTCAATGTTGCTCTTCTATCAGCTTGAATCAGTTGGCCCATTCTCCTCTTACCTCTAGGATCAACAAGGCATTTTCACTACTACAGGACTGCTATATACTGGATGTTTTTCCATTTTCAACCCATTCTTTGTAAAAAATGGTTGTGCGTAAAAATCCCAGTAACTGAGCAGATTGTGAAATACTCAGACCGGCCCGTCTGGAACCCGCAGACATCATTTTTCAGGTTACAGCTCTACTTTCTGTAGGAGCCGTGGTTTCAATAGCATTGAGAGCGGGCATACCGGGATGGAGAGGGATTAAGAGAGGGAGTGTAAGTGTATACTCTTCATATACACTTGGGTATACTTAAAAGCATACCCAGCGCCCCTGCTCAGTGTCCCTTTCATTTTTTTTAATGATTTTTTTTTGAGGGGGGGAGGTAGTTTGGACTGGTTTGCAGGCTTTAAAATACTTACCGAGCCTCCAGCGACATTTTGTAGCCTTCATGAAGCTCCTAGCATGCTCCTAGTGGCTTTCCGATGTCCTCTGTGAACGGCAGCAGGCGTATCACTTGACTGTAGGCAGATCAGGTAACACGCCGGCTTCCATGCAAGGAGGATGGCAGAAAGCCACTAGGAGTTTCAGTAAGTATTTTGGAGCAGGTTTGTGTTTTTTCTGCTGGTGGTTCAAGCAACCGACAAGCACATGAATACGGCATCAGGTGATTCCTGCTGGTGGTGGATATTAGGGTCTTAACATATGTATATATATATGTATATATGTATATATATCTATATCTATATATATATATATATATATATATATATATATATATATATATATATATATATATCAGTATATATAAATATAGATATACATCTACATCTGATAATATATCTGTATGCATGTATATCTGATTAGAGATGGCCCGAACGGTTCGCCGGCAAACGGTTACAGGCGAACTTCCGGTGTTTTGCGTTCGCCATTTCACGTGAACTTTTCCGGAAGTTCGGTTCTCCCCCATAGTGCACCATTAGGGTCAACTTTGACCGCCTCATCACAGTCAGCAGGCACATTGTAGCCAATCAGACTACACTCTCTCCTGGAGCCACTCCCCCCCTTATATAAGGCAGGCTTCGCCGGCCATTATACTCACCCGTGTGCCCACAATAGTGAGAGAAGGGACAGCTGCTGGCAGATTCTCATAGGGAAAGATTAGTTAGGCTGTTATAGGCTTGTTAGCTTGCTCCTGGCTGATTCTTATTGCTAAAATAGCATCCCACAACAGCTCTTTTGAGAACTAATCTTGTTCTTGTGATCTATTTTTTTTTTCTGTGTGTCCCACTGACACTTGTGTTGCATAAACAGCCTTGCTAATTCATACTGTGTGTGTGCCACTACCAGGCCCAGCCCATTCAGTGACTACCTGTGTGTGTGACAGCAGGTGCACATTGTAATACCCATCACTGCACATACCTAGTACCTGTTGTGTTGAGTGAACCCACCTCATCACTGCATATACCTACCTTTTGTGTTGAGTGAACCCACCTCATCACTGCATATACCTACCTTTTGTGTTGAGTGAACCCACCTCATCACTGCATATACCTAGCTGTTGTGTTCAGTGAACCCACCTCATCACTGCATATACCTAGCTGTTGTGTTCAGTGAACCCACCGCATTACTGCATATACCTAGCTGTTGTGTTCAGTGAACCCACCTCATCACTGCATATACCTAGCTGTTGTGTTCAGTGAACCCACCTCATCACTGCATATACCTAGCTTTTGTGTTCAGTGAATCCACCTCATCACTGCATACACCTACCTTTTGTGTTCAGTGAACCCACCTCATCACTGCATATACCTGGCTGTTGTGTTCAGTAAACCCACCTCATCACAGCATATACCTAGCTGTTGTGTTCAGTGAACCTACCTCATCACAGCATATACCTAGCTGTTGTGTTCAGTGAACCCACCTCATCACAGCATATGCCTAGCTGTTGTGTTGAGTGAAACCACCTCATCACTGCATATACCTAGCTGTTGTGTTCAGTGAACCCACTTCATCACTGCATATACCTAGCTTTTGTGTTCAGTGAATCCACCTCATCACTGCATACACCTACCTTTTGTGTTCAGTGAACCCACCTCATCACTGCATATACCTGGCTGTTGTGTTCAGTGAACCCACCTCATCACAGCATATACCTAGCTGTTGTGTTCAGTGAACCCACCTCATCACAGCATATGCCTAGCTGTTGTGTTGAGTGAACCCACCTCATCACTGCATATACCTAGCTGTTGTGTTCAGTGAACCCACCTCATCACTGCATATACCTAGCTGTTGTGTTCAGTGAACCCACCTCATCACTGCATATACCTACATTTTGTGTTGAGTGAACCCACCTCATCACAGCATATACCTAGTGTTGGGCGAACACCTAGATGTTCGGGTTCGCGAATGTTCGCCGAACATCGCCGCGATGTTCGGGTGTTCGTGCCGAACTCCGAACATAATGGAAGTCAATGGGGACCCGAACTTTCGTGCTTTGTAAAGCTTCCTTACATGCTACATACCCCAAATTAGCAGGGTATGTGCACCTTGGGAGTGGGTACAAGAGGAAAAAAATATTTGAAAAAGAGCTTATAGTTTTTGAGAAAATTGATTGTAAAGTTTCAAAGGAAAAACTGTCTTTTAAATGTGGAAAATGTCATGTTTCTTTGCACAGGTAACATGCTTTTTTTCGCCATGCAGACATAAATGTAATACAGAGAAGAGGTTCCAGGAAAAGGGACCGGTAACGCTAACCCAGCACCAGCAGCAGCACACGTGATGGAACAGGAGGAGGCGCAGGAGGAGAAGGCCACGCTTTGAGACACAACAATACAGGCCTTGCATGAGGACAAGAAGCGTGCGGATAGCATGCTTTGTACCGCCATGCAGTCATAAATGTAATAAAGATAAGTGGTTCAATAAACAGGGACCACGCGGCAACGCTAACCCAGCAGCAGCAGACGTGATGGAACAGGAGGAGGCGCAGGAGGAGAAGGCCACGCTTTGTGAGACACAACAACCCAGGCCTTGCATGAGGACAAGAAGCGTGCGGATAGCATGCTTTGTACTGCCATGCAGTCATAAATGTAATAAAGATAAGAGGTTCCATAAACAGGGACCGGCAACGCTAACCCAGCAGCAGCAGCAGCACACGTGATGGAACAGGAGCAGGCGCAGGAGGAGAAGGCCATGCTTTTTGAGACACAACAACCCAGTCAGACGGTCTGCATTTTCTGTGGAGAGGCGGATACGCCGATCTGTGACGATGCCTCCGGCAGCACTGAAACAGCGTTCCGACATAACGCTGGCTGCCGGGCAAGCCAGCACCTCTATTGCGTACATTGCCAGTTCGTGCCAGGTGTCTAGCTTCGATACCCAATAGTTAAGGGTGCAGATGGATTGTTCGACACAGCTACGCCATCTGACATGTAGTCCTTGACCATCTTCTCCAGGCGATCAGTGTTGGAGGTGGATCTGCACGCTTGCTGTTCAGTGGGCTGCTGCTGCATGGGTGTCAGAAAATTTTCCCACTCCACGGACACTGCCGATACCATTCCCTTTTGGGCACTAGCTGCGGCTTGCGTTGTTTGCTGCCCTCCTGGTCGTCCTGGGTTTGCGGAAGTCAGTCTGTCGGCGTACAACTGGCTAGAGGAGGGGGGGATGTCAATCTCCTCTCTAAAGTCTCCAAAAGGGCCTGCTGGTATTCTTCCATTTTGACCTGTCTGACTCTTTCTTCAAGCAGTTTTGGTACATTGTGTTTGTACCGTGGATCCAGAAGGGTATAAACCCAGTAATTGGTGTTGTCCAGAATGCGCACAATGCGTGGGTCGCGTTCAATGCAGTCTAGCATGAATTGAGCCATGTGTGCCAGAGTCCTACCAGAATCCTCATCATCCTCTTGTGAGCGTTGTGATAGTTGTTGTGATGCATCATAGTCGTCACCTTCCTCCTGGTCTGCTTCTGCTGACCATTTGCGCTGAATTGTGGAAGTCCAACGTGCACCGCTCTGGCCCTCGTCAGTGGTGGCATGAAATTCCTGCTCCAACTCCAGCTGTTCCTCCTCCTCTTCTTCGTCATAGCTGCTGGGGCCAGCGTTTCCTGAGGCGGATGGCCTGATGTTGGTACCATCACGCTGATCGTTTTCTCCTTCAGATTCCCCCAGTTGCATCATGACAGCTGTTTCCTTGATTTTCAACATTGACCTCTTCAGTAAACACAGCAGTGGTATGGTAATGCTGACTGAAGAGTTGTCACTGCTCACAAGCAACGTGGATTGCTAAAAATTTTGGAGGACTTGGCAGAGGTCCAACATGTTGGCCCAATCGGATCCACAGAAGCTTGGCAGCTGTCCGGATGCGCCGTCATGTACTGGACCACTGCACTCTTCTGCTCACAAAAGCGGGCTAGCATGTGCAGCGTAGAATTCCAGCGCGTAGGGACATCACACAGCAAGCGATGGTGGGGGAGATTGAAGCGCTCCTGCATCTTGGCGAGTGCCCCCGAAGCAGTACTGGAATTTCTACAATGTTTGGCCACTCGACGCACCTTCAACAGAAGATCGGCCACGCCTGGGTATGTCCTCAGGAACCGCTGAACTACTAGGTTCATCACGTGCGCCAGGCAAGGGATGTGTGTCAGCTTAGCCAACCTTAAAGCGTGAATGAGATTACTCCCATTATCACACACAACCATGCCCGGTTTCAGGTCCAGCGGTGCCAGCCACAAATCCGTCTGTTCCTTTATTCCCCTCCAAATTTCCTCCCTGTGTGCTGCTTATCCCCAAGGCAGATCAGCTTCAGCAACGCTTGCTGACGCATGCCAACAGCTGTGCTGCACTGCTTCCACGATCCTACTGCTGCTGGTGCTGGGTTAGCGTTTCCGGATGAGGTACAGCTTTGAGATGCGTTGGAGGAGAAGGAGTCAGAGAGGTAGGTGCTGCTGTTGTTATCCAGTGGGAGGGACGGCGGTGCAGCTGTTTGCGGCGTGGGCAACACCCGCACCGTAGCAGGTGAGGAATCGCTGCCAGGCTCCACAAGGTTCACCCAGTGCGCGGTAAGGGAGATGTATCGACCCTGGCCGAACGCACTCGTCCAGGTGTCAGTGGTGAGGTGAACCTTGCAGGCAACGGCATTCTTCAAGCTTCGGGTTATTTTGCTGACCACGTGCTCATGCAACTCAGGCATTGCAGAGCGCGCAAAGTGGTAGCGGCTGGGAACCACGTAACGTGGGATGGCCACTGACATCATGCCCTTGAAGCTGTTTGTCTCCACCACTCGATATGGCAGCATTTTGGCAGAAGCTTGGCTATGCTGGCTGTTACCGCCACGGCCCGGGGGTCATTTGCTGGCAATTTCCTCTTGCGCTCAAACATCTCCGACACAGACAACTGAACCGTAGCGCTGCACACGGAAGGGCTGTTGGTTGTTGTGTTTGATGAACACTGGGAGACCTCAAGAGCACTACTCCGGAAAGTGACAGTGTCAGCGTCGTCTGATGTTTGTGAATGTTGTGAACCACGCAATGGCTGGGCTACTGCTGCTGCTGAGGCGGGTCTGGTGGTGAGTCTGGTGAACCCAAGGGAGGCAGTGTTGCTGGTACCCTGTCCTGCCGCGTTTGCCCACAGAGTGGGATGTTTGGATAGCATGTGGCGGCTCATGCTGGTGGTGGAGAGGTTGTTAATACTTTTCCCCCTGCTCAGGCGGGTCTTGCACACCTTGCAAATCGCCATGGTAACATCCTCAGTGCAGTCTTCAAAGAAAGCCCAGACTTTGGAGCACCTGCCTTGCTGGCGATTTCTGTTTGCTCCTCTTTTGCCTCTCACTTGAACTTCCACGCTTGTGGTGCCTGAAATTGCGCGCCGCCTACCTTGTGGCACAAGGCGAACTCGTGCAGCAGTGGGTTCTTCAACAGACTCATCTGTGCTGCTGCTACGACGGTGATGTTCTCGTTCACAAACAAAATCTGGGTCTATGTCCACATTGTCCATACCCTCCTCTTCCATCTCCTCAAACTCGTCATATGTCATTGTGGGGAGCCGCCGCCGTGGAGTAGAGCTCCCCAGAACAACCTCTGCGCAGCTCACTCCAACGTCGTCTTCCAGAGCTTCTCGGCCGACCTCCTGCAATTGCAACCCCTCCTGCCCAACTTGCTCTGGGGGTTTCAAAGTCCTCGGACTCGCCTTGTATTTCAGTGCCCGGTGCATTTCCCACAGTTAATGGTTGTGAACCGGGCACAACATTTCTGGCTTTTCCTCCATTGACCTTTCAAAGGTGGAAGTTTGTTGGCCTGGGAATAGCTCCTGCGAATACCCCATTATGTCCTGAGGTAATTCATCGGACTGGTTATCTGGCAGTTGTGTGCGTGGTGTCGCTGACGGTTGTGTCAGCTTTGTGCCCACTGGCTCCTTGTAACTGGCTGAGGACTCGGACCTCGTGCGTGATGTGCTGGAGCTGCTTAACCTCCCTGGCGGTAAGCCCGAGCTGAGCTCGGGCTATGCCGCGCAGGGGGAGATCTCAGCCCCCGGTGGGGCGATTTTCGTTCTGTAAATTGCTGTGCGCGCAGCCAGCACTTTGCTAGCCGCGCGCACAGCTTGATCGCCGCCGCTCTGCGGCGATCGGCCGCACGCAGCGGCTGAAGAGGGCCCCCCCCGCCAGAGCCCTGCGCTGCCTGGATCAATGAGTTCCGGGCAGCGCTATGGGCTGGATCGGGTGTGCCTGACGTCAGGACGTCGGCTGACGTCCATGACGTCATCCTGATCGTCGCCATGGCGACAGGAGAAGCCAAACAGGGGAACACGTTATATACGCGTTCCCCTGTTTGCTATAGATGCCGGCGACGATCTGACTAGAGGGCCACATGCGCCCTCTAGTGGTGTTTCATGTAGCTACCACTCTGGTAGCTTTACATGAAACATTAAAAAAAAAATAAAAAAAAATTGGAATTCTGCAATTTTTGCAGAAAAAATTAACCGCCAAGGAGGTTAACCCACTGCTGGACGATTGAGAGGTCATCCAAGTAATTATCTGGTCCTGTTCTTTTACACAGAGTGGCAGTACACACAATGCTATATAGTCTGGCTGAGCGGTGTACACAGAGTGGCAGTACACACAATGCTATATAGTCTGGCTGAGCGGTGTACACAGAGTGTCAGTATACACAATGCTATATAGTGTGGCTGAGCCATGTACACAGAGTGGCAGTACACACAATGCTATATAGTGTGGCTGAGCCGTGTACACAGAGTGGCAGTACACACAATGCTATATAGTCTGGCTGAGCGGTGTACACAGAGTGGCAGTAAACCATGCTATATAGTGTGGCTGAGCCGTGTACACAGAGTGGCAGTAAACAATGCTATATAGTCTGGCTGAGCGGTGTACACAGAGTGGCAGTACACACAATGCTATATAGTCTGGCTGAGCGGTGTACACAGAGTGGCAGTACACACAATGCTATATAGTCTGGCTGAGCGGTGTACACAGAGTGGCAGTACACACAATGCTATATAGTCTGGCTGAGCGGTGTACACAGAGTGGCAGTACACACAATGCTATATAGTCTGGCTGAGCGGTGTACACAGAGTGGCAGTAAACAATGCTATATAGTCTGGCTGAGCGGTGTACACAGAGTGGCAGTAAACAATGCTATATAGTCTGGCTGAGCGGTGTACACAGAGTGGCAGTACACACAATGCTATATAGTCTGGCTGAGCCGTGTACACAGAGTGGCAGTACACACAATGCTATATAGTCTGGCTGAGTGGTGTACACAGAGTGGCAGTACACACAATGCTATATAGTCTGGCTGAGCGGTGTACACAGAGTGGCAGTAAACAATGCTATATAGTCTGGCTGAGCGAGGTACACAGTGGCAGTACACACAATGCTATATAGTCTGGCTGAGCAGTGTACACAGAGTGGCAGTAAACAATGCTATATAGTCTGGCTGAGCGAGGTACACAGTGGCAGTACACACAATGGTATATAGTCTGGCTGAGCGGTGTACACAGAGTGGCAGTACACACAATGCTATATAGTCTGGCTGAGCGGTGTACACAGAGTGGCAGTACACACAATGCTATATAGTCTGGCTGAGCGGTGTACACAGAGTGGCAGTACACACAATGCTATATAGTCTGGCTGAGCGGTGTACACAGAGTGGCAGTACACACAATGCTATATAGTCTGGCTGAGCGGTGTACACAGAGTGGCAGTAAACAATGCTATATAGTCTGGCTGAGCGGTGTACACAGAGTGGCAGTAAACAATGCTATATAGTCTGGCTGAGCGGTGTACACAGAGTGGCAGTACACACAATGCTATATAGTCTGGCTGAGCGGTGTACACAGAGTGGCAGTACACACAATGCTATATAGTCTGGCTGAGCGGTGTACACAGAGTGGCAGTAAACAATGCTATATAGTCTGGCTGAGCGGTGTACACAGAGTGGCAGTACACACAATGCTATATAGTCTGGCTGAGCGGTGTACACAGAGTGGCAGTACACACAATGCTATATAGTCTGGCTGAGCGGTGTACACAGAGTGGCAGTACACACAATGCTATATAGTCTGGCTGAGCGGTGTACACAGAGTGGCAGTACACACAATGCTATATAGTCTGGCTGAGCGGTGTACACAGAGTGGCAGTAAACAATGCTATATAGTCTGGCTGAGCGGTGTACACAGAGTGGCAGTAAACAATGCTATATAGTCTGGCTGAGCGGTGTACACAGAGTGGCAGTACACACAATGCTATATGGTCTGGCTGAGCGGTGTACACAGAGTGGCAGTACACACAATGCTTTATAGTCTGGCTGAGCGGTGTACACAGAGTGGCAGTAAACAATGCTATATAGTCTGGCTGAGCGGTGTACACAGAGTGGCAGTACACACAATGCTATATAGTCTGGCTGAGCCGTGTACACAGAGTGGCAGTACACACAATGCTATATAGTCTGGCTGAGTGGTGTACACAGAGTGGCAGTACACACAATGCTATATAGTCTGGCTGAGCGGTGTACACAGAGTGGCAGTAAACAATGCTATATAGTCTGGCTGAGCGAGGTACACAGTGGCAGTACACACAATGCTATATAGTCTGGCTGAGCAGTGTACACAGAGTGGCAGTAAACAATGCTATATAGTCTGGCTGAGCGAGGTACACAGTGGCAGTACACACAATGGTATATAGTCTGGCTGAGCGGTGTACACAGAGTGGCAGTACACACAATGCTATATAGTCTGGCTGAGCGGTGTACACAGAGTGGCAGTACACACAATGCTATATAGTCTGGCTGAGCGGTGTACACAGAGTGGCAGTACACACAATGCTATATAGTCTGGCTGAGCGGTGTACACAGAGTGGCAGTACACACAATGCTATATAGTCTGGCTGAGCGGTGTACACAGAGTGGCAGTAAACAATGCTATATAGTCTGGCTGAGCGGTGTACACAGAGTGGCAGTAAACAATGCTATATAGTCTGGCTGAGCGGTGTACACAGAGTGGCAGTACACACAATGCTATATAGTCTGGCTGAGCGGTGTACACAGAGTGGCAGTACACACAATGCTATATAGTCTGGCTGAGCGGTGTACACAGAGTGGCAGTAAACAATGCTATATAGTCTGGCTGAGTGGTGTACACAGAGTGGCAGTACACACAATGCTATATAGTCTGGCTGAGCCGTGTACACAGAGTGGCAGTACACACAATGCTATATAGTCTGGCTGAGTGGTGTACACAGAGTGGCAGTACACACAATGCTATATAGTCTGGCTGAGCGGTGTACACAGAGTGGCAGTAAACAATGCTATATAGTCTGGCTGAGCGAGGTACACAGTGGCAGTACACACAATGCTATATAGTCTGGCTGAGCAGTGTACACAGAGTGGCAGTAAACAATGCTATATAGTCTGGCTGAGCGAGGTACACAGTGGCAGTACACACAATGGTATATAGTCTGGCTGAGCCGTGTACACAGAGTGGCAGTAAACAATGCTATATATAGTGTGGCAGAGCGAGGTACACAGTGGCAGTAAACAATGCTATATATAGTGTGGCTGAGCGAGCGGTGTACTACTGTTTCCAGCAGTGACACACAATGACTGGGGGGGACCCTGGCTAGCGTGGCTGGAGAGCGAACTACCCTGCCTGCCTACCCAAGCTAAACCCACAGAGAAATGGCGGAGATATGACGTGGTTCGGGTATTTATTTACCCGAACCACGTGACTGTTCGGCCAATCAGAGCGCGTTCGGGTCCGAACCACGTGACCCGTTCGGCCAATCACAGCGCTAGCCGAACGTTCGGGGAACGTTCGGCCATGCGCTCTTAGTTCGGCCATATGGCCGAACAGTTTGGCCGAGCACCATCAGGTGTTCGGCCGAACTCGAACATCACCCGAACAGAGTGATGTTCTGCAGAACCCGAACAGTGGCGAACACTGTTCGCCCAACACTACATATACCTAGCTTTTGAGTTCAGTGAACCCACCTCATCACTGCATATACCTAGCTGTTGTGTTCAGTGAACCCATCTCATCACTGCATATACCTAGCTGTTGTGTTCAGTGAACCCACCTCATCACTGCATATGCCTACCTTTTGTGTTGAGTGAACCCACCTCATCACTACATATACCTACCTTTTGTGTTGAGTGAACCCACCTCATCACTGCATATACCTACCTTTTGTGTTGAGTGAACCCACCTCATCACTGCATATACTTACCTTTTGTGTTCAGTGAACCCACCTCATCACTGCATATACCTACCTGTTGTGTTGAGTGAACCCACCTCCTCACTGCATATACCTACCTGTTGTGTTCAGTGCACCCACCTACCTATGTGAGTGCACGCAGTGTGATATACCACTCCGTGCATACCTGTTAACTGCACCTGTGTGACTGCACATTGTATTAGTCAAATCAGTGCATACCTTTCACTTCATCCCCTCCGAAATGGACAAAACTGACAAAACAGGTAGACGAAGAGGTAGAGGCAGACCGAGAGGAAGGCCACCAAGCACCGGCAGGTCTGTGCAAGGTCATGGGGATGTGATTTTGTGTGGCCCTGGCCCAAAGTAGAGTGTTCAGAAGAAGGCACATGCATCAAGTCCCAAGTTTGTCAGGACGTGGTTGACTATTTAACACAGAACACCTCATCTCCTTCAGCCACCCGCGCTACTACAAGCACCACATCTGCTGCATTTGACACTTCGCAGGAGTTATTTGGTGGTGAAATCACTGATTCCCAGCCACTACTGCAACAACAAGATGAAGGCACTAAGCAAGTTACACCACCTCATATATGTGAGTTAGGCGACACTATGGACATAAGGTGTGAGGAGGAGGATTATGAAGTACCTACTGTTGGTGCTGCTTTGGAGGTGTCTGAGGCAATCAAAGCTGGGAAGGATGATTATGATTATGATGATGACGATGATACGGATCCCACATATGTTCCCAATAGAGGAGATGAACAGGGGGACAGTTCAGAGGGGGAGTCAGAGAGGAGTAAGAGGAGATGAGTTGCTGAAAGAAGCAGGGGGAGCTCGTCATCAGAAACAGCTGGTGGCAGTGTCCGGCGCCATGTATTACCACCTATGGACAGCCAGCCAGCCAACATGCCCTTCAATGTCAGCTGCTGAGGCCACCATAGTGCCATCACCCCAGGAGGCCTCAGCGGTTTGAAAATCTTTTAGTGTGTCTGCCTCAGATCGGAGCAAAGCAATCTGTTCTCTCTGCCTCCAAAAATTGAGCCATGGAAAGGCCAACACCTCAAGTAGTGACAAGTGGAAAGGTGCTGAATTTTGCCATTGGCTTTTATTGGGCTTACTATTTCACTTTCAAAAATCTCAAATCTTTTCAAAGGGTGATGGCTCAGCAGTGGCACATTTTCTAGCATGGTAGGGACTCTGAGGGGGATCATGACTGGTGAGTTTTGGGCCCCTAGGCCAAAGAGGTCATAGCCTAGGGTCACAAAAACCTGTTTATTTAGGCAATGTTAATGGTGGCGATTCTAACAAACATAAATCGCAGCCATGCCCGTTAGCAAAGTCTGAATCTCACGACATGTCTCATGCAGGTAGAAGGCATATTGTTGTACTTGCACTCCAATGTTGGGTTCCCTACATCTCTGCAAACCAGAGATACGGTGGTACAAAAGTGCTAAAATTCCCCATAGGCTTTCATTGGGCTTCCTATTTCACTTTCCAAAATCTCACATTTTTTCAAAGGGCGATGGCTCAGCAGTGACACATTTTCTAGCTATGTAGGGACTCTTAGGGGAATCATGACTGGTGAGTTCCGGGCCCCTAGGCCAAAGAGGTCATAGCCTAGGGTCACAAAAACCTGTTTATTTGGGCAATGTTAAATGGTGGTGAATCTGATGAACATAAATCGCAGCCATGCCCATTAGCAAAGTCTGAATCTCACGACATGTCTCACGCAGGTAGAAGGCATATTGTTGTACTTGCACTCCAATTTTGGGTTCCCTGAATCTCTGCAAACCAAAGTTACGGGGTGCAAAAGTGCCAAAATCCCCCCTAGGCTTTCATTGGGCCTCCTATTTCACTTTCTAAAATCTCACATTTTTTCAAAGGGCGATGGCACAGCAGTGGCACATTTTCTAGCAATGTAGGGACTCTTAGGGCCCTTTTCCACTAGCGGCGTTTGCGATGCTGAATCGCAAAAACGCAAACCGCTAGCGATTTTACAATCGCTACGGTTTGCTTTTTAACATGGGAATCGCGGTAGGTCATTTCCACTACCGCGATTCGTTTTTGCGGGGAACGCGAACGCGCGGCGGAGCGATAATTGCCGCGATTTTGCTATGCAGTGCATAGCATAGCAAAATCGCGGCCGCAAACGTCGGGGGAATCGCCGGTTTTGCGATTCAGCAATCGCTAGCGTTCAGCGTGAACGCTAGCGATTGCAGGTGGAAAAGGGCCCTTAGGGGGATCATGACTGGTGAGTTTCGGGCCCCTAGGCCAAAGAAGTCATAGCCTAGGGTCACAAAAACCTGTTTATTTTGGCAATGTTAATGGTGGAGATTCTGACGAACATAAATCACAGCCATGGCCGTTAGCAAAGTCTGAATCTCATGACATGTCTCATGCAGGTAGAAGGCATATTGCTGTACTTGCACTCCAATTTTAGGTTCCCTACATCTCTACAAACCAAAGTTACAGGGGTGCAAAATACCAAAATCCCCCCTAGGCTTTCATTGGGCTTCCTATTTCACTTTCCAAAATCTCACATTTTTTCAAAGGGCGATGGCTCAGCAGTGGCAAATTTTCTAGCAATATAGGAACTTTTAGGGGGATCATGACTGGTGAGTTTCGGGCCCCTAGGCCCAAGAGGTCATAGCCTAGGGTCACAAAAACCTGTTTATTTTGGCAATGTTAATGGTGGAGATTCTGACCAACATAAATCACAGCCATGGCCGTTAGCAAAGTCTGAATCTCACAACATGTCTCATGCAGGTAGAAGGCATATTGTTGTACTTGCACTCCAATTTTGGATTCCCTACATCTCTGCAATCCAGAGTTACGGGGGTGCAAAAGTGCTAAAATTCCCCCTAGGATTTCATTGGGCCTCCTATTTCACATTCCAAAATCTCACATTTTTTCAAAGGGCAATGGCTCAGCAGTGACACTTTTTCTAGCAATGTAGGGACTCTTAGGGGGATCATGACTGGTGAGTTGGAGAGGAGATCGCAGCACCAATATAGTTGAAGTGCCACTCAGCCAAGGAGGAGGAGGAGGACGACAGTGAAGAGGATGTAGCAGGAGGAGAGGAGGTGGCAGGAGGCCTGCCTGCAAGCCGTGGAGGTGTCACAAGTTGGTCCGCTGCACAGCCACGTACTCCCTGCTTGCCACCGGTCACCAGGTTGACCCAATGGGCTGTGTAAGTTATGTACCTGCCCTGACCGTGCTTGGCAGACCAAGCATCCGTGATCAGGTGGACCCTTGACCCAACGCTGTGTGCCAGAGATGACACCACTTACCTCTCAACTTCACGGTACAGTTTGGGTATCGCCTTTTTAGAAAAATAATTGCGGCCTGGTATCTTCCACTGCGGTGTCCCAATGGCCACAAATTTACGGAAAGCCTCAGAGTTCTCCAGCTTGTATGGTAACAGCTGGCAAGTTAACAGTTCCGCCACACCAACTGTCAGACGCCGGGTAAGGGGGTGACTGGCAGAAATGTGCTCCTTCTGCTCAAAGATTTCCTTCACGGACACCTGGCTGCTGTGGGAAGAGGAGCAGAAACCGCTCAAGGGTAGAGGCGGAGTGGAGGAGGGTAGCTGTGAAGGTGCAAGGGAGGAAGCAGCTGAAGATGCTGTACCTGAAGGAGGAAGAGGAGAAGGAAGGTGGCTTTTCTTTTGTGTGCTGCTTTTGCTCAGGTGCTCTTCCCATTGCAGTTTGTGCCTTTTCTCCATGTGCCTTCGTAAGGCACTTGTCCCTACGTGAATGCTGGCCTTTCCACTGCTCAATTTTTTGGAGACAGAGAGAACAGATGAAAACAGACACACTAAAAAGAGAAAAATGAGCTTGCTTAGGCATTTGTAGGATGTCAAAAACAACCTTACAGGCATTGGCTGGGAATCGAACCCAGGTCAACTGCTCTGAAGGCAGCTATGCTCACCACTATACCACCAACACTACATGCTGAAGCTAGCCTAGCAAGTACCATTGTGATATATTCAAGAGAAAAATTAGCTTGCTTAGGGATTTGTAGGATGTCAAAAGCAACCTCACATACATTGGCCAGGAATCGAACCCAGGTTAACTGCTTTGAAGGCAGCTATGCTCACCACTATCCCACCAACGTTACATGCTGAAACTTCTTGGAGCAGGCTTACTTCCTCCCTCCCTCCAAAAGACACACATAGAGATGAGCGTAATGACGTAATTACGATTTCGCGAAATTTCGCGTAATTAGTGTAATTACGATTATGGCCGTAAGTACATAATCGTAATGAAGAAGGATTTCGCGAAATTTCGCGTAAGCGTAATTTTCGCATTACAATGGGTATTTGTTCATGCCGTAAATTCGCATTAAACGCTACCGTAATTTCGCATTAAACCGTAACGCTCCGTATAATATAAAAAAGCCGCCGACTTTAAGGGTTAATAGCAAAGCCCCCTTAAATGTTAAGAGCCTCAAATTTGGAGAATATATTAAGGAGATCAGGAGGAATAAGAGAAACATTTTTTTTTTCAAAAAGACCTTATAGTTTTTGAGAAAATCGATGTTAAAGTTTCAAAGTAAAAATGTATACATTTAAAAACCCGCCGACTTTAACGGTTAATAGCAAAGCCTGCTTAAAGTTTAGGAACACCAAATTCCTAGGGTATATTAAGGGGATCATTGGGAATAAGAGGAAACATTTTTTTTTTCAAAAAGACCTTATAGTTTTTGAGAAAATCGATTTTTAAGTTTCAAAGGCAAAAATGTCTTTTAAATGCGGAAAATGTCCGTTTTTTTTGCACAGGTAACAATAGTGTATTATTTTCATAGATTCCCCCAAGTGGGAAGAGTTTTACTTACTTCGTTCTGAGTGTGGGAAATATTAAAAAAAACGACGTGGGGTCCCCCCTCTCAGACCTCTTTAACCCCTTGTCCCCCATGCAGGCTGGGATAGCCAGAATGCGGAGCACCGGCCGCGTGGGGCTCCGCACCCTGACTATACCAGCCCGCATGGTCCATGGATTGGGGGGTCTCAGAAGGGGAGGGGCAGCCAAGCTTTCCCCTCCCCCTCCGAGCCCTTGTCCAATCTAAGGACAAGGGGCTCTTCTCCACCTCCGATGGGCGGTGGAGGTGGAGGCCGCGATTTCCTGGGGGGGGGGGGGGGGGGTTCATGGTGGAATCTGGGAGTCCCCTTTAAAAAGGGGTCCCCCAGATGCCCACCCCCCCTCCCAGGAGAAATGAGTATAGAGGTACTTGTACCCCTTACCCATTTCCTTTAAGAGTTAAAAGTAAATAAACACACAAACACTTAGAAAAAGTATTTTAATTGAACAAAAAACATAACCACGAAAAAAGTCCTTTAATATTCTTAATTAACCATTAATACTTACCTGTCCCTTTAAATAAATGATCCCTCGAAATAGCCTCGGAAATGTTCTATCAGTTACAATGTAACAAAGTTATTACAATGTAACAACTTTGTTACATTGTAACTACGCCGCACCCGACGTCACTCGCCGCTCAGCCGCCGCATACGCGTCTGCGCTGCACAGACCCAACAGAGCTCTGAGCTATATAGCTCAGAGCTCTCTAAGCATCTTTGAATTTGGGCTCCAAGGAGCCCCATTGGTCCTTAGCAGACCAATGGGGTTCCTTCAAATCAGAAGGAACCCCATTGGTCTGCTAAGGACCAATGGGGCTCCTTGGAGCCCAAATTCAAAGATGCTTAGAGAGCTCTGAGCTATATAGCTCAGAGCTCTGTCGGGTCTGTGCAGCGCAGACGCGTATGCGGCGGCTGAGCGGCGAGTGACGTCGGGTGCGGCGTAGTTACAATGTAACAAAGTTGTTACATTGTAATAACTTTGTTACATTGTAACTGATAGAACATTTCCGAGGCTATTTCGAGGGATCATTTATTTAAAGGGACAGGTAAGTATTAATGGTTAATTAAGAATATTAAAGGACTTTTTTCGTGGTTATGTTTTATGTTCAATTAAAATACTTTTTCTAAGTGTTTGTGTGTTTATTTACTTTTAACTCTTAAAGGAAATGGGTAAGGGGTACAAGTACCTCTATACTCATTTCTCCTGGGAGGGGGGGTGGGCATCTGGGGGACCCCTTTTTAAAGGGGACTCCCAGATTCCACCATGAACCCCCCCCCCCCCAGGAAATTGCGGCCTCCACCTCCACCGCCCATCGGAAGTGGAGAAGAGCCCCTTGTCCTTGGATTGGACAAGGGCTCGGAGGGGGAGGGGAAAGCTTGGCTGCCCCTCCCCTTCCGAGACCCCCCAATCCATGGACCATGCGGGCTGGTATAGTCAGGGTGCGGAGCCCCACGCGGCCGGTGCTCCGCATTCTGGCTATCCCAGCCTGCATGGGGGACAAGGGGTTAAAGAGGTCTGGGAGGGGGGACCCCACATCGTTTTTTTTTATATTTCCCACACTCAGAACGAAGTAAGTAAAACTCTTCCCACTTGGGGAAATCTATGAAAATAATACACTATTGTTACCTGTGCAAAAAAAACGGACATTTTCCGCATTTAAAAGACATTTTTGCCCTTGAAACTTAAAAATCGATTTTCTCAAAAACTATAAGGTCTTTTTGAAAAAAAAAAATTTCCTCTTATTC
The DNA here is from genome assembly GCF_040937935.1 of Hyperolius riggenbachi. NCBI lineage: Eukaryota > Metazoa > Chordata > Amphibia > Anura > Hyperoliidae > Hyperolius > Hyperolius riggenbachi. Next base: position 392,769,079 of record NC_090648.1, read on the forward strand.
CCAATGATCCCCTTAATATACCCTAGGAATTTGGTGTTCCTAAACTTTAAGCAGGCTTTGCTATTAACCGTTAAAGTCGGCGGCTTTTTTATATTATACGGAGCGTTACGGTTTAACGCGAAATTACGGTAGCGTTTAATGCAAAATTACGGCATGAACGAAACGCGAAATTACGCGTTGAAAATTACGCTTACGGTATTTTCAATTACGATTTTAATGGCAATTACGCTACGCTAATTTCGCATCGTAATCGCAAATTTCGCATGCGTGATTATAGTAATGCGAAATTACGAAAATTTCGGCTCAACTCTAGACACACATACATCCCCATAAAATAATTCAACAGCAACTGAATTAACTGCCATTCTGCTGCTGTACAGCAGATGCTTTGTTGTAGGAAAAAGTGAGTGAGACCGCTTAGCCATATGGAAAAATGGGCATTCCTTTGCCTACTTCTTTCTGGTCTTTGTCATCAGGAAAGGATCATAGAAATACATGTAGAGATTTGATATATGCAGGTTTTGTTTAAAACGGCGTTAAACTTCTTGGAGCAGACTTTTTTCCTCCCTCCACAAGACACACATGCATCCACATAAAATCGTTTAGCAACAACTGTGTGCACAGTCTCTGTGGTGCAATCAGTTAGCGTGTTCGGCTGTTAACCGAAAGGTTGGTGGTTCAAGCCCAGAGAGAGAAAGAGATGATTCTACATGGCTATCCGGGGTTCTCTTTGGACAACTGTTGAATGCAAAAGGCAAGGCTGTTCCTGGGTGGGCTTGAACCACCAACCTTTCAGTTAACAGTAGTGTTGATTGAACACCTAAATGTTTGGGTTTGAGTCGGTTCGGCCGAACATCGTCCCGATATTCAGCATGTTCGGCCCGAATTCCGAACCCAATGCAAATCAATGGGGACCCGAATATTTCTGCTTTGCAGGCCAGAATAACCATAAAAAATTAGGGAAACTTCTGCAAAATGGCTTGGGAATAGTGGGGTGGGGGTGGAGGGGGGCAAATGAGTTCCTGGAAAGTGGTCGTAGTACTACAACCCTAACCCTATCATGATAACCCTAACCGTAATCCTGAAAAGCTGTCGTAGTACTATCAATGGGACCGGCAACGCTAACCCCGCAGCACACAGGATGGAAAAGGAGGTGCAGGAGGAGAAGGCCATGCTTTGAGACACAACCCAGACCTTGCATGAGGCCAAATTGGATACTGAAAGCAATGCACTTTGTCGCCATGCATTGAAAAATATAATAAAATTGAAATATTCCTGAAAATGGCACCGGCAACGCATGTGATGGAAGAGGAGGTCCAGCAGAAGAGCAAGGCCACGCTTTGTGACACAACCCAGGCCTTGCATGGCAACAAAATGCATGCGTAAAGCAAAGAATTTTGTCACCATGCAGTGATAAATATAATAGAATGAGATATTCCTTAAAAAGAGAGCGGCAATGCTAACCCAGGACACAGGATGGAAGAGTAGGTACTACAGGAGAGCAAGGCCACGCTTTGTGACACAACCCAGGCCTGGCATGGCGACAAAATGCATGCGTACAGCAAAGCATTTTGTCGCCATGCAGTGATAAATAAATTAGAATTAGATATTCCTTAAAAAGAGAGTGGCAACGCTAACCCAGCACACAGGATGGAAGAGGAGGTACTACAGGAGAGCAAGGCTAAGCTTTGTGACACAACCCAGGCCTGGCATGGCGACAAAATGCATGCGTACAGCAAAGCATTTTGTCGCCATGCAGTGATAAATATAATAGAATGAGATATTCCTTAAAAAGAGAGCGGCAATGCTAACCCAGCACAGATGTTCATGGTGCTGGGTCGTGGGGTGTTGCGAAGTCGTTTCCAATGCACAATTTATTCATTTTAATTTGTGTCAGATGGTCTGCATTTTCTGTGGAGAGGCGGATATGTTGATCTGTAACGATGCCTCCGGCAGCACTGAAACAGCGTTCGGCGATAACGCTGGCTGCAGGGCAAGCCAGCACCTCTATTGCGTACATTGCCAGTTCGTGCCAGGTGTCTAGCTTAGAGACCCAATAGTTAAAGGGGACTGATGGATTATTGAACACGGCTAACCATCTGACATGTAGTCCTTGACCATCTTCTGCAGGCGATCGGTGTTGTAGGTGGAACTGGGCGAATGCTGTTCTGTGGGCTGCTGCCTAGGTGTCAGAAAAGTTTGCCACTCCTTGTACACTGCCGATACCATTCCCTTGTGGGCACTAGCTGCAGCTTGTGTTCTTTGCTCCCCTCCTAGTCCTGGGTTAGCGGAAGTCTGTTGACGTGGCTGGAGGAGGATGCAATTCTCCTCACTAATTTCTCCACAAGGGCCTGTTGGTATTCCTCCATTTTGACCTGTCTGACACTTTCTTCAATCAGTGTGGGAACATTTTCTTTGTAGCATGGATCCAAAAGGGTATAAACCCAGTAATCCACGTCGGCCAGAATTCTGACAATGTGCGGGTCGCGTTCAATGCAGCCTAGCATGAACTGAGCCATGTGTGCCAGAGTCCCACCAGGATGCTCATCATGTTCTGTGCTTGATTGTTGTGATGCACCATCACCAGCACCTTCTTCCTGGTCTTCTTCTCCTGTCCATTCCCGCTGTAATGTGGAAGTCAAACGTGCACAGCCATGTTCCTTGGCAGCGGAGGCATCCAAGTCCTGCTCCAACTCCAGCTGTTCCTCACCCTCTTCTTCATCATATCCGGGACCAGCAGTTTCTGAGGCAGATTGCCTGATGTGAGTATCATCACGCTGATCGTTGTCCTCTCTCAATTCCTCCTCTTCCATCCTGATTGCGTCTTCCTTGATCTGCAACATTGATTGCTTCAGTAAACACAGCAGTGGTATTGTAATGCTGACTAAAGAGTTATCACCGCTCACAAGCAACGTGGATTGCTCAAAATTTTGGAGGACTTCGCAGAGGTCCGACATGGTGGCCCATTCTGACCCACAGACGTTTGACAGCTGACCGGATGCGCCTCGGTACTGCTCCGTCAGGTACTGGACTACTGCACTCCTCTACTCGCAAAGGCGTGCTAGCATGTGCAGCGTAGAATTCCACCGCATGGGGACATCAGACACTAAGCGATGGTTGGGTAGACTGAAGCGCTGCTGCAACTTGGTGAGTGCGGCCAAAGCGGCACTGGACTTTCGGAAATGTTTGGCCACTTGCCGCACCTTCAGCAGAAGATCCGCCACGTTTGGGTATGTCCTCAGGAACCGCTGAACAACTAGGTTCAGAACGTGGGCCAGGCAAGGGATGTGTTTTAGCTTTGTCAACTGTAGGGCGCGAATGAGATTGCTCCCATTATCACACACAACCATGCCTGGTTCCAGGTGCAGCGGTGCCAGCCACAACTGGGTCTGTTCCTTGATTGCCTTCCAAATTTCTGCACCTGTGTGCTGCTTATCTCCAATGCAGAAAGCTTCAGTAAGGCTTGCTGACGCATGGCAACAGCTGTGCTGCACCGCTTCCATGCGCCTGTTGCTGGGTTAGCAATGCCGGATGAGGTTGAGCTTGGAGAGGCGGTGGAGGAGAAGGAGCCAGAGAGGTCACTGTTGTCATTGACTCGCAGGGAAGTAGATCCGGCAATTTGCGGCGTTGGCAACACCTGTGCCGTAGCGGGTGAGGAGTCATTGCCAGGCTCCACAAGGTTCACCCAGTGCGCCGTAAGGGAGATGTACCAACCCTGGCCAAACGCACTCGTCCAGGTGTCAGTGGTGAGGTGAACCTTGCAGGCAACGCCATTTTTCAGGCTTCAGGTGATTTTGCCGACCACGTGATCATGTAATGCTGGAACGGCACAGCGCGCAAAGTAGTGGTGGCTGGGAACCATGTAATGTGGTATGGCCATCAACATCATGCATTTGAAACTGTCTGTCTCCACCACTCTATATGGCAGCATTTCGCAGGCCAGGAACCTGGCAATGCTGGCTGTTAGCGCCATGGCCCGGGGGTCATTTGCTGGCATTTTTCTCCTGCGCTGCAACATCTCCGGGACAGATAGCTGAACAGTAGGCTCACACACTGAAGGGCAGTTGGTTGTTGTCGATGACTCGGAACAGTCAAGAGCACTACTGTTTAAACACACAGCGGGTGGTACGGATGTTTGTCCACCACGTAATGGTTGGTCTGCTGAGGAGGATCTGGTGTCCACACCGGAGGAAGTGTTGCTGGGGGCTGGAAGCGAGCTGACAGTACCCTGGCCTTGCACGTTTCACCACAGAGTGGGATGTTTGGCTTCCATGTGCCGGCGCATGCTGGTGGTGCTGAGGTTGTTCACATTTTTTCCCCTGCTCAGTGTCTTCCTGCACACCTTGCAAATCACCATGGTTACATCCTTGCTGCTGTCTTCAAAGAAATCCCAGACTTTGGAGGACCTACTGCTTTGCTTGGGAGTTTGGCGCGTGCCTCTTTTGCGTCTCACTTGTGCACTTGTTGTGGCTGATGTTCCCTAACTCCTTTGTGGCACAACGCGAACTCTTGATGCAGTGGGTTATTCGGCGGATTCATCTGTACTGCTATCCTGACGGCGACGTGCTGCTGGTGGCCAATCCGGGTCTGTGCGATCATCGTCAAAAACCTCCTCTTCCATCTCCGAGTCCTCATATGTGTGGGGTGGAGTAGAGCTCATCTGAACAACCTTTGCGCACCTCAATCCCATCTGTTCTTCATGTTCTGTGCAGCCCTCCTGCCATTCCAATTCCTGCGCACATTGCTCCGGGATTTGGGTGTCTTCGTCCTCGCTTTGCCTTTCAGTGATTGGTGCATTTTCATCATCCACTGCCTGTGAATCTGGGCACAAGATTTGTGGCTGTTCCATTGACCTTTCACAGATGACAGTGTGTGTGAATAGCTCCTCCGAATAGCCCACTGTGTTGTACAAGAATTGATGAGACTCTGTATTTGGTTGTTGTGTGCATGTTGTAGCTGCTGGTTGTGTCACCTTTGTGCCCACTGGCTCCATATAACTGGCAAGAGGACCTCGTGCCTAAAAAGGATGGGCTGGTGCTTAATCCGCTGCTGGACGCTTGAGAGGTCAACCAATTCATTAAATCTTCCCGTTCTTGTGGATTAGAGAGTTTTGTTTTTTGACTGGGCCAGATGGGCGGCATTGAGGGGGTTTTCTTAGGTGCGCCACCATGGCCTGTATGTGAAATGTCAGGGGAAACACCTCTTCCCCTGCCCCTCCCTCTTTCACTGGATTTCTACATAGTGGTCGTTACTTAGTCGTTACTTGTCACAAAGATGAAATATTTTTTTAATGAACAATACGCAGCAAAAGTCACTGAAGATAGGTGTGGATTTGTGGTACGTAAGTGATCCCACTTGGCGGCACTGAAAGTGTTTTTTTAATAAACAATACGCAGCAAAAGTCACTGAAAATACGTATGGATTGGTGGTATGCAAGTGATCCCACTTGCCGGCAGCACTGAAAGTGTTTTTTTAATAGACAATACGCAGCAAAAGTCACTGAAAATACGTGTGGATTTGTGGTACGCAAGTGATCCCACTTGGCGGCAGCACTGAAAGTGTTTTTTTAATAAACAAGAAGTTTTAAATCAGGATGATACCATTTATTGGCTAACTACAAATGAATAAGAATAAACAAGCTTTCGGCCTTGCAGCCTTCGTCAGGTTTGCATCCTGTTAGTTTGCAAGCTGGTGGTACAGACAGCTTATATACATGCAACATCAAAAGGGAAAACAGATATTTTTTTCAAGCATAAATACATCATTAAGATGCCTTAATACAAACAGACCATCTAAATGGGGTAAGATAAGGATCCTTGTTTACTTTATTGCTCACAGACCTGGTATTAGGATTGACCCAGAGGTATCGTAAATTCTTAGTTCACAAGTTCAGCTAGGGTGGCTGAGACAGTTCATATATCATCAATCTCATACCAATATAGAAAGTTGTTGTCCTTATTCAAACCCTTCTGCACAGCTTTGAAACAATTTATAAATTTTGTTTCTGCTATTAATCGGTCATTTGACGTTTTGAAGCCGCCCTTCAGGGCAGTGACACGAAGATCATCCATGCTGTGTCCGTTGGACCGAAAGTGTGTAGCAACTGGGAGTCCAGATTTGGTATCATTAATAGTGTGCCTGTGTCCATTCATACGTTTGCGCAGTTTGTCCAGTTTCTCCCACGTACATAACATTGGGGCATTTAGCACACATGATCAGATATACCAGATTGGTGGACCCACAAGAAAATTTACCTTGTACTCTGTACTCCTGTTGTGAACCTGGTATCGTTACCCTGTCAGTGGAGTAAATGTGTCTGCAGGTCCCACATATTTTTTGTCGGCAGGTGATGTTCCGTTTTGATGAGGCCTATTCAAAGAGCTCCTGACAATCATCTGTTTTAGATTGTGTGGTTGCCGATATGACAAGAGTGGAGGTTTAGGGAATATCGTTCTCAGTCTGTGATCCTTGTGTAAAATGGGATGAAGTTCCTTAGCAATCCTCCTTAAGATTTCCAGGTGTGGGTTGTAGGTGACAACCAAAGGGACACGTTCCTCTTTCTGGTTTTGCTTATATTTCAGGAGTTCAGTCCTGGGGATGTTGCTGGCTTTCCTGATTTGGGCCTCAGCCATAGGAGGACTGTAACCTTGTTTAATGAAAGTGTTCTTAAGGTGATCCAGGTGCTTGTCTCTGTCCATCCTGTCAGAACAAATCCGGTTGTACCTTATAGCTTGGCTGTAAATTATAGAGTTCTTAATGTGCTTGGGATGAAAACTGTCATATCTTAGGTATGTGGGACGGTCTGTAGGTTTGCGATACACAGAGGTTTGTATGTTGTTACCCCTGATGTATATGGTGGTGTCCAGAAAGTTAATCTCTGTGTGAGAGTAGGTAAGTTTCAATTTGATTGTAGGATGGAAGGCATTGAAGTTCCTGTGGAACTGGAGAAGATCATCCTCACTTGCGGACCAGATGATTAAAATATCATCAATGAAGCGGAAGTAGGCCAAGGGTTTTATGCCACATGAATTGAGGTATTCCTCTTCGATTTTGGCCATGAATAGATTTTCATACTGTGGAGCGAATCGCGAACCCATTGCCACGCCCATCTGCTGTAAATAGAGGTCCTGTCCAAAAGTGAAATAATTATGAGTGAGAATGAATTTGATCAGTCCAGTAATAGGCTTTACAGGTATGCCCTGACCCTGAAGATATTTACGGCAGGCCGCAATACCATCATCATGGGGAATGTTCGTGTACAGGGACTCCACGTCCATCGTGGCCAGTATGGTTCCCTCAGGTACTGGGCCGATGGCTGACAGTTTGTTCAGGAGGTGGGTGGTATCCTGTAAGTAGCTGGGTCTTTTACAGACAAGAGGTTTCAAGATGTTTTCCAGCCACCCTGAGATGTTCTCTGTAAGAGTTCCGCTCCCTGAGATTATGGGCCTGCCTGGGTTTCCCTCTTTGTGGATCTTGGGAAGCATGTAAAAGCAGGCTGTTCTAGGCTCTTCAGGGATAAGGGTCCTTACATGTAGTCTGATGTTTGCAGGCAATCTGTTAACCATCCTATTAAGTGCCATCCTGTAGCCTTTTGTGGGGTCCCCCTGTAATTTGGCATAGTGAGCGGTGTTGGATAATTGTCTTTGTGCCTCCTGGATGTAGTCACTGGTGTTCATTATGACTATGGCACCACCTTTATCCGCTGGTTTAATAATAATGTCCTTATTCTCCTTAAGGGATCTGATGGCCTGTCGCTCCTGTGGTGTTACGTTCTGGGCCAGTGTCTTTCTTTTACTCAGGATCCTGTCAGAGATTCTGCGTCTGAATTTGTTTATGTATTTATCCAGGGCCGGGTTTTTTCCTTCTTTGGGGGTCCATCTTTTTTTCTTTTTTTTCTTTTTAGATCTGGTGCGTTTTGGTCCATTATCCATTGTATCACAGGCTTCCTTATCATGGTAGTGTTCCTTGAGTCGTAGCTTTCTGAAAAATTCCTCCATATCTCCACAGAGTGCAATCCTGTCTATGGGTCTCGCAGGGCAGAATGACAGGCCTTTGGAGAGTACTGACATTTCAGCTTCAGTAGCCTGATAAGAGGAAAGATTCAGTACACCTGTGGGTTGCTCTTTTTCTGCTGCTTGTGCATCCAGGCGTCCACTCTTAATTCTAAGTCTCTGAAGTTTTTTCTTTTTGTTGTTAATTAGGAATCTCTGTAGTTTCACATAGAAGGTCTGTAGTTGATCCCATGTATATCCAGTGTGGTCATCATTCAGAGACAGTTTCAGGCTCTGTATCTCATCCTTTGTAATCCTCTTACGGTTATAGCAGACTCTTAAAAGGTTATTCCGTATTCTCTCCGAGCTCCTCCTGCAGATTTCTTCTGCAAACCTGCTATTGTATGTATGCAGGGTGGGATTCTGTATCCTTAGTCCTTGAGGTATAAGTTTTTCCTTTTTGCATGTAGTCAAGAAAAAGATGTCGCTGTCCAGTTGTGCAAGTTTCTTCAGGTCTTTCTTTAGTTCCAAGAAAGTGCGGTACATTGCGGTATCTTCAAGCATAGTAGTAGCAGTAGGGTATTGTACAGTGTTAGCCATCAGTAAAAGCAAGAAGTTTTAAATCAGGATGATACCATTTATTGGCTAACTACAAATGAATAAGAATAAACAAGCTTTCGGCCTTGCAGCCTTCGTCAGGTTTACATCCTGTTAGTTTGCAAGCTGGTGGTACAGACAGCTTATATACATGCAACATCAAAAGGGAAAACAGATATTTTTTTCAAGCATAAATACATCATTAAGATGCCTTAATACAAACAGACCATCTAAATGGGGTAAGATAAGGATCCTTGTTTACTTTATTGCTCACAGACCTGGTATTAGGATTGACCCAGAGGTATCGTAAATTCTTAGTTCACAAGTTCAGCTAGGGTGGCTGAGACAGTTCATATATCATCAATCTCATACCAATATAGAAAGTTGTTGTCCTTATTCAAACCCTTCTGCACAGCTTTGAAACAATTTATAAAACTTCTTGCTTTTACTGATGGCTAACACGGTACAATACCCTACTGCTTTAATAAACAATGCGCAGCAAAAGTCACTGAAAATACGTGTGGATTTGTGGTACGCAAGTGATCCCACTTGGCGGCACTGAAAGTGTTTTTTTAATAAACAATATGCAGCAAAAGTCACTGAAAATACGCGTGGATTGGTGGTACGCAAGTGATCCCACTTGCCGGCAGCACTGAAAGTGTTTTTATAATAAACAATACGCAGCAAAAGTCTCTGAAAATATATGTGGATTTGTGGTACGCAAGTGATCCCACTTGGCGGCACTGAAAGTGTTTTTTAACAAACAATACGCAACAAAAGTCACAGAATATATGTGTGGATTGGTGGTACGCAAGTGATCCCACTTGGCAGCACTGAAAGTGTTTTTTTAATAAACAACAGCAAAAGTCACTGAATATACGTGTGGATTGGTGGTATGCAAGTGATCCCACTTGCCGGCAGCACTGAAAGTGTTTTTTAATAAACAATACGCAGCAAAAGTCACAGAATATACGTATGGATTGGTGGTACACCAAAGTGATCCCACTTGGCGGCACTGAAGATGCTTTTTTAATAAACAATATGCAGCAAAAGTCACTGAAAATACGTGTGGATTGGTGGTACGCAAGTGATCCCAGTTGCCGGCAGCACTGAAAGTGTTTCTTCAATAAACAATACGCAGCAAAAGTCACAGAATATACATGTGGATTGGTGGTACGCAAGTGATCCCACTTGGCAGCAATGAAAGTGTTTTTTTTAAATAAACAATACGCAGCAAAAGTAACTGAATATACGTGTGGATTGGTGGTACGCAAGTGATCCCACTTGCCGGCAGCACTGAAAGTGTTTTTTTAATAAACAATACGCAGCAAAAGCAGTGTTGCCAACTCATCCCTTTAATTACTGACACAGGTTTTGTGGCTAGGTAGATGCAGTTAAGGCACTGATTATGTGCAAATAGCCCCAGAACCTGTATAACTTAGATGTGTCAGTAATTAAAGGGATAAGTTGGCAACACTGAGCAAAAGTCACAGAATATACATGTGGATTGGTGGTACGCAAGTGATCCCACTTGGCCGCACTGAAAGTGTTTTTTTAATAAACAATACGCACAAAAGAAATCAAATTTCCGGGCACCAATGGTTTGCAGTCACCCTTTATTCAGTTCCCGACACCTTTCCAAACGTAAATCAATCTTAGGCCTTACAGCCGTTTCGCAGGATGACCCGCTTCTTCAGAGGCAAGATAATTATCTTGCCTAAGATTGATTTACGTTTGGAAAGGTGTCGGGAACTGAATAAAGGGTGACTGCAAACCATTGGTGCCCGGAAATTTGATTTCTTTTGTGCACATTGATCCACTTCAGCCGGCGGCACACTGGTGCTGCACCCAAGGTTCCCGACCTGCCGGTCTAAGCAACTGGTGCTGGGTTTTCAACTTCTATTTGGATACATTAATAAACAATACGCAGCCGGCAGCAATGAAAGTGTTTTTTTAATGGACAAAACGCAGCAAAAGTCACTGAAGATATGTGTGGATTTGTGGTACGCAAGTGCAGGGGCGCTTCTAGCCTTTTTGTCACTCCAGGCAAGACATCCTTCGGTGCCCCCCCCCCCCCCCCCCGCCACACACACACACACACACACACACACACACACACACACACATATAATAAGAAATACACCGACGGTCTCCTGGCTTATTTAGGTAGGTTTGGTGGGACCTTGCATCCACCAGGCCCCTAGACTCGCACCAGGCCCTAGGCAGCTGCCCTGTGGATGATCCAGCTCTGTATGCCATACAGCACATGCTGCCACTATGTGCCTCAAAAAAAAAAAAAAACAGCACGCGCACTACAAGTCCCAACATCATGTCCCCACAGAACAATGTAAGGTATCATGTCATTCACATTGCAGGATCAGATTATCAAGCAAGACGGTCTTCATTTCAGAACACTTTTTCACAACCATTATGGGATATGTACATATGTTACCACCTGTTAGGCTAGGACTGGAGTGGGTGTATCAGGACACTGAAATGCTACAATATTAATATTTACTTTCCATGTACTTCTTATTTGAACTGGGTCCATCAAATGCGCTTCCTGCCATTTTTAAATGGCCCAGTACCAAACAGTATAGAATATGCAATTACGTTTATTGCATTTTATCAACTACAACACATCCCATTTGATATAATGCCATGAAAATGTCATTAAATAAAAACAGCCAAATCAGCAGATAACATCACCTCAAAACATGTTTGGATATACCATGTCCCCACAAATCCATTGCAGTTACCATGTCCCCACTGATCAGATGCAGACACCATTTTCCCACAGATCAAATGCAGATACCATGTCCCCACAGATCAAATGCAGATACTATTTCCCCACAGATCAAATGCAGATACCATTTCCCCACAGATCAAATGCAGATACCATGTCCCCACAGATCAAATGCAGATACCATTTCCCCACAGATCAAATGCAGATACCATGTCCCCACAGATCAAATGCAGATACCATTTCCCCACAGATCAAATGCAGATACCATGTCCCCACAGATGAGATGCAGGTATCATTCATGTCCCCCACAGATCAAATGCAGATATTGTGTTCCCACAGCTCAATTGCATGCACCATGTCCCCTACAAATCAAATGCAGATACCATGTCAGAACAGATCAAATGCAGACACCATGTCCCCACAGATCAAATGCAGATACCATGTCCCCACAGATCAAATGCAGATACCATTTCCCCACAGATCAAATGCAGACACCATGTCCCCACAGATCAAATGCAGATACCATTTCCCCACAGATCAAATGCAGATACCATGTCCCCACAGATCAAATGCAGACACCATGTCCCCACAGATCAAATGCAGATACTATTTCCCCACAGATCAAATGCAGATACCATGTCCCCACAGATGAGATGCAGGTATCATTCATGTCCCCCACAGATCAAATGCAGATATTCTGTTCCCACAGCTCAATTGCATGCACCATTTCCCCTACAAATCAAATGCAGATACCATGTCAGAACAGATCAATTGCAGATATCCTGTCACCTGTGGGAGGCGTCAAGGTGAGAAAGTTCACCAGTGGGTGCTGCTGGGATGTGTGAGAGGACATTGTGGCTGCTGCTGGGGGAAAAGAGTGGTTGAGGTGGCTGATGGGGGTGGGTGGGAAGAGGTCACTGTGGTCTCTGTAACAGTGGGAAAGGGTCACTTTGTGCTTCCAGGGTGTAGGGAAATGTCTTGCGGGGGGGGGGGTGGAGGGATGGAGAGGTCACAGGATACTGCTGGGCATAGAAAAAAGGGTAGATGGAAGAGCTGGCTGGCACTCGGGGATAGCTGTGGATGACTGGCATAAAACGTGATGCAACCAGTACAACTATGTGCTCAAGACAGAAAGCAATAGGTTTGCAAAAAATGGGAGGAGCAAGAGATGTCTGGCACTATAGTTTAATGTGCAGCATACAAAAAGACGTGTTGTGTGATAAACAACATGGTAGAAACATTGCAAGTGGAACACTCAATGCAACAAAACACGTGTACTGTGAATGACGTCTTTAGCTGTACCTGGGTGCATGGGAGGTAGCTGGTGTGGGCGCCAAGAGGTGCACGGTCCTTACGACCGTTTCGCAAGGCGGCTGCCAAGCTTCTTCTGAGGTGTGCACACCTCAGAAGAAGCTTGGCAGCCGCCTTGCGAAACGGTCGTAAGGACCGTGCACCTCTTGGCGCCCACACCAGCTACCTCCCATGCACCCAGGTACAGCTAAAGACGTCATTCACAGTACACGTGTTTTGTTGCATTGAGTGTTCCACTTGCAATGTTTCTACCATGTTGTTTATCACACAACACGTCTTTTTGTATGCTGCACATTAAACTATAGTGCCAGACATCTCTTGCTCCTCCCATAGAAAAAAGGGTCACTGGGTGCTCCTAGAGGGAGGGGTCACTAGGTTATGCCAAGGAGTGGGTGGTCACTGGGAGGAGATGGTTGGGGGGGAGGTCACTAGTTGCTGCTATGGAGTAGGAAGAGGTCACTGGGTGCTGCCAAGGGATGGGGGAGGACACTGGGTGCTGCTGGGGGGAGAGGTCACTAGGTGCTGCTGAGGGGTAAGAAGGAGAGGTCACTGGGTGCTGCCAAGGGGTGGGGGAGGACACTGGGTGCTGCTGGGGGGGGGAGAGGTCACTGGGTGCTGCTGGGGAGTAAGAAGGAGAGGTCACTGGGTGCTGTCAGGGGTGGGGGGAGAAGGTCACGGGGTGCTGTTGGGGAAGGGGGAGAGGTCACAGGGTGCTGTCAAGGGTGGGGGGAGAAGGCCACGGGGTGCTGCCGGGGAAGAGAGAGAGGTCACACGGTGCTGTCAGGGGTGGGGGGAGACGGTCACGGGGTGCTGCCGGGGAAGGGGGAGAGGTAACAGGGTGCTGTCAGGGGTGGGGGGAGAAGGTCATGGGGTGCTGCCGGGGAAGAGGTCACAAGGTGCAGTCAGGGGTGGGGGGAGAAGGTCACGGGGTGCTGCCGGGGAAGGGGGAGAGGTCACAGGGTGCTGTCAGGGGTGGGGGGAGAAGGTCACGGGGTGCTGCCGGGGAAGGGGGAGAGGTCACAGGCTGCAGTCAGGGGTGGGGGGAGAAGGTCACGAGGTGCTGCCGGGGAAGAGGTCACAGGGTGCTGTCAGGGGTGGGGGGAGAAGGTCACGGGGTGCTGCCGGGGAATGGGGAGAGGTCACAGGCTGCTGTCAGGGGTGGGGGGAGAAGGTCACGGGGTGCTGCCGGGGAAGGGGGAGAGGTCACAGGGTGCTGTCAGGGGTGGGGGGAGAAGGTCACGGGGTGCTGCTGGGGAAGGGGGAGAGGTCACAGGGTGCTGTCGGGTGGGGGGAGAAGGTCACGGGGTGCTGCCGGGGAATGGGGAGAGGTCACGGGGTGCAGTCAGGGGTGGGGGGAGAAGGTCACGGGGTGCTGCCGGGGAAGGGGGAGAGGTCACAGGGTGCTTTCAGGGGTGGGGGGAGAAGGTCACGGGGTGCTGCCAGGGAATGGGGAGAGGTCACAGGGTACTGTCAGGGGTGGGGGGAGAAGGTCACGGGGTGCTGCCGGGGAAGGGGGAGAGGTCACAGGGTGCTGTCAGGGGTGGGGGGAGAAGGTCACGGGGTGCTGCCGGGGAATGGGGAGAGGTCACAGGCTGCTGTCAGGGGTGGGGGGAGAAGGTCACGGGGTGCTGCCGGGGAAGGGGGAGAGGTCACAGGGTGCTGTCAGGGGTGGGGGGAGAAGGTCACGGGGTGCTGCTGGGGAAGGGGGAGAGGTCACAGGGTGCTGTCGGGTGGGGGGAGAAGGTCACGGGGTGCTGCCGGGGAATGGGGAGAGGTCACGGGGTGCAGTCAGGGGTGGGGGGCGAAGGTCACGGGGTGCTGCCGGGGAAGGGGGAGAGGTCACAGGGTGCTTTCAGGGGTGGGGGGAGAAGGTCACGGGGTGCTGCCAGGGAATGGGGAGAGGTCACAGGGTACTGTCAGGGGTGGGGGGAGAAGGTCACGGGGTGCTGCCGGGGAAGGGGGAGAGGTCACAGGCTGCAGTCAGGGGTGGGGGGAGAAGGTCACGGGGTGCTGCCAGGGAAGAAGTCAAAGGGTGCTGTCAGGGGTGGGGGAGAAGGTCACGGGGTGCTGCCGGGGAAGGGGGAGAAGGTCACGGGGTGCTGCCGGGGAAGGGGGAGAGGTCACAGGGTGCTGTCGGGTGGGGGGAGAAGGTCACGGGGTGCTGCCGGGGAATGGGGAGAGGTCACGGGGTGCTGTCAGGGGTGGGGGGAGAAGGTCACGGGGTGCTGCCGGGAAAGGGGGAAAGGTCACAGGGTGCTGTCAGGGGTGGAGGAAGAATGTCACGGGGTGCTGCCGGGGAAGGGGGAGAGGTCACAGGCTGCAGTCAGGGGTGGGGGGAGAAGGTCACGGGGTGCTGCCGAGGAAGAGGTCACAGGGTGCTGTCAGGGGTGGGGGAGAAGGTCACGGGGTGCTGCCGGGGAAGGGAGAGAGGTCATAGGGTGCTGTCAGGGGAAGGGGGAGAAGGTCACGGGGTGCTGCCGGGGAATGGGGAGAGGTCACAGGGTGCTGTCAGGGGTGGGGGGAGAAGGTCACGGGATGCTGCCGGGGAAGGGGGAGAGGTCACAGTGTGCTGTCGGGTGGGGGGAGAAGGTCACGGGGTGCTGCCGGGGAATGGGGAGAGGTCACGGGTGCTGTCAGGGGTGGGGGGAGAAGGTCACGGGGTGCTGCCGGGGAAGGGGGAGAGGTCACAGGGTGCTGTCAGGGCTGGGGGGAGAAGGTCACGGGGTGCTGCCGGGGAATGGGGAGAGGTCACAGGGTACTGTCAGGGGTGGGGGGAGAAGGTCACGGGGTGCTGCCGGGGAAGGGGGAGAGGTCACAGGCTGCAGTCAGGGGTGGGGGGAGAAGGTCACAGGGTGCTGCCAGGGAAGAGGTCACAGGGTGCTGTCAGGGGTGGCGGAGAAGGTCACGGGGTGCTGCCGGGGAATGGGGAGAGGTCACATGCTGCTGTCAGGGGTGGGGGGAGAAGGTCACGGGGTGCTGCCGGGGAAGGGGGAGAGGTCACAGGGTGCTGTCAGGGGTGGGGGGAGAAGGTCACGGGGTGCTGCCGGGGAAGGGGGAGAGGTCACAGGGTGCTGTCGGGTGGGGGGAGAAGGTCACGGGGTGCTGCCGGGGAAGGGGGAGAGGTCACAGGGTGCTGTCAGGGGTGGGGGGAGAAGGTCACGGGGTGCTGCCGGGAAATGGGGAGAGGTCACAGGGTACTGTCAGGGGTGGGGGGAGAAGGTCACGGGGTGCTGCCGGGGAAGGGGAAGAGGTCACAGGCTGCAGTCAGGGGTGGGGGGAGAAGGTCACGGGGTGCTGCCAGGGAAGAGGTCACAGGGTGCTGTCAGGGGTGGGGGAGAAGGTCACGGGGTGCTGCCGGGGAAGGGGGAGAAGGTCACGGGGTGCTGCCGGAGAAGGGGGAGAGGTCACAGGGTACTGTCAGGGGTGGAGGGAGAAGGTCACGGGGTGCTGCCGGGGAATGGGGAGAGGTCACAGGGTGCTGTCGGGTGGGGGAGAAGGTCACGGGGTGCTGCCGGGGAATGGGGAGAGGTCACGGGGTGCTGTCAGGGGTGGGGGGAGAAGGTCACGAGGTGCTGCCGGGGAAGGGGGAGAGGTCACAGGCTGCAGTCAGGGGAGGGGGAGAAGGTCACGGGGTGCTGCCGGGGAAGAGGTCCCAGGGTGCTGTCAGGGGTGGGGGAGAAGGTCACGGGGTGCTGCCGGGGAAGGGGGAGAGGTCACAGGGTGCTGTCAGGGGTGGGGGGAGAAGGTCACGGGGTGCTGCCTGGGAATGGGGAGAGGTCACAGGGTGCTGTCAGGGGTGGGGGGAGAAGGTCACGGGGTGCTGCCGGGGAAGGGGGAGAGGTCACAGGGTGCTGTCAGGGGTGGGGGGAGAAGGTCACGGGATGCTGCCGGGGAAGGGGGAGAGGTCACAGTGTGCTGTCGGGTGGGGGGAGAAGGTCACGGGGTGCTGCCGGGGAATGGGGAGAGGTCACGGGGTGCTGTCAGGGGTGGGGGGAGAAGGTCACGGGGTGCTGCCGGGGAAGGGGGAGAGGTCACAGGGTGCTGTCAGGGGTGGGGGGAGATGGTCACGGGGTGCTGCCAGGGAATGGGGAGAGGTCACAGGGTACTGTCAGGGGTGGGGGGAGAAGGTCACGGGGTGCTGCCGGGGAAGGGGGAGAGGTCACAGGCTGCAGTCAGGGGTGGGGGGAGAAGGTCACGGGGTGCTGTCAGGGGTGGGGGGAGAAGGTCATGGGGTGCTGCCGGGGAAGGGAGAGAGGTCACAGGGTGCTGTCAGGGGTGCGGGGAGAAGGTCACGGAGTGCTGCCGGGGAAGGGGGAGAGGTAACAGGGTGCAGTCAGGGGTGGGGGGAGAAGGTCACGGGGTGCTGCCAGGGAAGGGGTCACAGGGTGCTGTCAGGGGTGGGGGGAGAAGTTCACTGGTTGCTGCCGGGGAACGGGGAGAGGTCACAGGGTGCTGTCAGGGTTTAGGGGGAGAAGGTCACGGGGTGCTGCCGGGGAAGGGAGAGAGGTCACAGGGTGCTGTCAGGGGTGGCGGAAAAGGTCACGGGGTGCTGCCGGGGAAGGGAGAGAGGTCACAGGGTGCTGTCAGGGGTGGGGGGAGAAGGTCACGGAGTGCTGCCGGGGAAGGGGGAGAGGTCACAGGGTGCAGTCAGGGGTGGGGGGAGAAGGTCACGGGGTGCTGCCGGGGAAGGGAGAGAGGTCACAGGGTGCTGTTAGGGGTGGGGGGAGAAGTTCACTGGGTGCTGTCGGGGAAGGGGGAGAGGTCACAGGGTGCTGTCAAATTGGGGGGGAGAAGGTCACGGGGTGCTGCTGGGGAAGCGGGAGAGGTCACAGGGTGCTGTCAGGGGTGGGGGGAGAAGTTCACTGGGTGCTGCCGGGGAAGGGGAGAGGTCACAGGGTGCTGTCAGGGTTTGGG
Organism: Hyperolius riggenbachi; assembly: GCF_040937935.1. Lineage (NCBI taxonomy): Eukaryota > Metazoa > Chordata > Amphibia > Anura > Hyperoliidae > Hyperolius > Hyperolius riggenbachi. The sequence goes on from NC_090648.1 coordinate 392,786,638, forward strand.
GGGGGGAGAAGGTCACGGGGTGCTGCTGGGGAAGCGGGAGAGGTCACAGGGTGCTGTCAGGGGTGGGGGGATAAGGTCACAGGGAGGCAGCATTTTACCTGCCTGGGCTTCCCCACTTATATAGCTCCAATGTTCCTGTGGCAAGCTTTTACGAGGTGTGGGCAGAGCTTTCACCAGGCGGGGAGGCGGAGCCTAATATGGATGGAGGCGGAGCTTTCACGGCAGGGGGGCGTGGCTTCGTCCATGACGGGCGATTTTGACTTAATGTTCAGGCATGATCTGCAGTTAAAATGGCCCTCCTGCAAGTCCACCGGGTAGAAGGACTCACTGTATGCTCATTGGAGCCAGGGTGAGCCATGCCTGCAGAGCGCCTCTCTTCTCTCTCTCCATTCCCTGCCTCACAAGCATCCTTCCCCGATCTCCTCCGACAACACGTGCAGAGGGCGGAGCCTAACACCCTTTTCACTGATTGGCCAGCGGCAAAGGTAACATCCGTCGGCTTGAGAGGGGAAGTGTATGCACGCAGCCAGCGTGTGACCCGCCGAAGGAGCTCTCCTGGCTTAAAGGGGCCATGTCATGAGAGGATTAAAGGTCAAAATACATTGCCCTTTGACCTTTGTGGCGGTCTAGGCACAGAGCTGTCCTGCCTATGCTCAGGAGCGCCCCTGCGCAAGTGATCCCACTTGGCGGCACTGAAAGTGTTTTTTTAATAAACAATATGCAGCAAAAGTCACTGAAAATACATGTGGATTGGTGGTACGCAAGTGATCCCACTTGCCTGCAGCACTGAAAGTGTTTTTATAATAAACAATACGCAGCAAAAGTCACTGAAAATATATGTGGATTTGTGGTACGCAAGTGATCCCACTTGCCGGCAGCACTGAAAGTTTTTTTTTAATAAACAATACGCAGCAAAAGTCACAGAATATACGTATGGATAGGTGGCACGCAAGTGATCCCACTTGGCGGCACTGAAGATGCTTTTTTAATAAACAATATGCAGCAAAAGTCACTGAAAATACGTGTGGATTGGTGGTACGCAAGTGATCCCACTTGCCGGCAGCACTGAAAGTGTTTTTTTAATAAACAATACGCAGCAAAAGCAGTGTTGCCAACTCATCCCTTTAATTACTGACACAGGTTTTGTGGCTAGGTAGATGCAGTTAAGGCACTGATTATGTGCAAATAGCCCCAGAACCTGTATAACTTAGATGTGTCAGTAATTAAAGGGATAAGTTGGCAACACTGAGCAAAAGTCACAGAATATACATGTGGATTGGTGGTACGCAAGTGATCCCACTTGGCGGCACTGAAAGTGTTTTTTTAATAAACAATACGCAGCAAAAGTCACTGAAAATACGTGTGGATTGGTGGTACGCAAGTGATCCCACTTGCCGGCAGCACTGAAAGTGTTTTTTTAATAAACAATATGCAGTAAAAGTCACTGAATATACATGTGGATTGGTGGTACGCAAGTGATCCCACTTGCCGGCAGCAATGAAAGAGTTTTTTTAATGAACAAAATGCAGCAAAAGTCACTGAAGATACGTGTGGATTTGTGGTACGCAAGTGATCCTACTTGGCGGCACTGAAAGTGTTTTTTTAATAAACAATATGCAGCAAAAGTCACTGAAAATACGTGTGGATTGGTGGTACGCAAGTGATCCCACTTGCCTGCAGCACTGAAAGTGTTTTTATAATAAACAATACGCAGCAAAAGTCACTGAAAATATATGTGGATTTGTGGTACGCAAGTGATCCCACTTGGCGGCACTGAAAGTGTTTTTTAACAAACAATACGCAACAAAAGTCACAGAATATATGTGTGGATTGGTGGTACGCAAGTGATCCCACTTGGCAGCACTGAAAGTGTTTTTTTAATAACAATACGCAGCAAAAGTCACTGAATATATGTGTGGTTTGGTGGTATGCAAGTGATCCCACTTGCCGGCAGCACTGAAAGTGTTTTTTTTAATAAACAATACGCAGCAAAAGTCACAGAATATACGTATGGATTGGTGGTACGCAAGTGATCCCACTTGGCGGCACTGAAGATGCTTTTTTAATAAACAATATGCAGCAAAAGTCACTGAAAATACGTGTGGATTGGTGGTACACAAGTGATCCCAGTTGCTGGCAGCACTGAAAGTGTTTCTTTAATAAACAATACACAGCCAAAGTCACAGAATATACATGTGGATTGATGGTACGCAAGTGATCCCACTTGGCAGCACTGAAATTGTTTTTTTAATAAACAATATGCAGCAAAAGTAACTGAATATACGTGTGGATTGGTGGTACGCAAGTGAACCCACTTGGCGGCACTGAAAGTGTTTTTTTAATAAACAATATGCAGCAAAAGTCACTGAAAATAGGTGTGGATTGGTGGTACGCAAGTGATCCCACTTGCCGGCAGCACTGAAAATGTTTTTATAATAAACAATACGCAGCAAAAGTCACAGAATATACGTATGGATTGGTGGTACGCAAGTGATCCCACTTGGCGGCACTGAAGATGCTTTTTTAATAAACAATATGCAGCAAAAGTCACTGAAAATACGTGTGGATTGGTGGTACGCAAGTGATCCCAGTTGCCGGCAGCACTGAAAGTGTTTTTTTTTAAATAAACAATACGCAGCAAAAGTAACTGAATATACGTGTGGATTGGTGGTACGCAAGTGATCCCACTTGCCGGCAGCACTGAAAGTGTTTTTTTAATAAACAATACGCAGCAAAAGCAGTGTTGCCAACTCATCCCTTTAATTACTGACACAGGTTTTGTGGCTAGGTAGATGCAGTTAAGGCACTGATTATGTGCAAATAGCCCCAGAACCTGTATAACTTAGATGTGTCAGTAATTAAAGGGATAAGTTGGCAACACTGAGCAAAAGTCACAGAATATACATGTGGATTGGTGGTACGCAAGTGATCCCACTTGGCGGCACTTAAAGTGTTTTTTTTAATAAACAATACGCAGCAAAAGTCACTGAAAATACGTGTGGATAGGTGGTACGCAAGTGATCGCACTTGCCGGCAGCACTGAAAGTGTTTTTTTAATAAACAATACGCAGCAAAAGTCACTGAATATACATGTGGATTGGTGGTATGCAAGTGATCCCACTTGCCGGCAGCAATGAAAGTATTTTTTTAATGAAAAAAATGCAGCAAAAGTCACTGAAGATACGTGTGGATTGGTGGTACGCAAGTGATCCCACTTGGCGGCACTGAAAGTGTTTTTTTAATAAACAATATGCAGCAAAAGTCACTGAAAATACGTGTGGATTGGTGGTACGCAAGTGATCCCACTTGCCTGCAGCACTGAAAGTGTTTTTATAATAAACAATACGCAGCAAAAGTCACTGGAAATATATGTGAATTTGGGGTACGCAAGTGATCCCACTTGGCGGCACTGAAAGTGTTTTTTAACAAACAATATGCAACAAAAGTCACAGAATATATGTGTGGATTGGTGGTACGCAAGTGATCCCACTTGGCAGCACTGAAAGTGTTTTTTTAATAAACAATACGCAGCAAAAGTCACTGAATATATGTGTGGATTGGTGGTATGCAAGTGATCCCATTTGCCGGCAGCACTGAAAGTGTTTTTTTTAATAAACAATACGCAGCAAAAGTCACAGAATATACGTATGGATTGGTGGTACGCAAGTGATCCCACTTGGCGGCACTGAAGATGCTTTTTTAATAAACAATATGCAGCAAAAGTCACTGAAAATACGTGTGGATTGGTGGTACACAAGTGATCCCAGTTGCCGGCAGCACTGGAAGTGTTTCTTTAATAAACAATACACAGCAAAAGTAACTGAATATACGTGTGGATTGGTGGTACGCAAGTGATCCCACTTGGCGGCACTGAAAGTGTTTTTTTAATAAACAATACGCAGCAAAAGTCACTGAAAATATGTGTGGATTGGTGGTATGCAAGTGATCCCACTTGCCGGCAGCACTGAAAGGGTTTTTTTAATAAACAATAGGCAGCAAAAGTCACTGAAAATACGTGTGGATTTGTGGAACGCAAGTGATCCCACTTGGCGGCACTGAAAGTGTTTTTTTAATAAACAATATGCAGCAAAAGTCACTGAAAATAGGTGTGGATTGGTGGTACGCAAGTGATCCCACTTGCCGGCAGCACTGAAAGTGTTTTTATAATAAACAATACGCAGCAAAAGTCACTGAAAATATATGTGGATTTGTGGTACGCAAGTGATCCCACTTGGCGGCACTGAAAGTGTTTTTTTAATAAACAATACGCAGCAAAAGTCACTGAATATATGTGTGGATTGGTGGTATGCAAGTGATCCCACTTGCCGGCAGCACTGAAAGTGTTTTTTTAATAAACAATACGCAGCAAAAGTCACAGAATATACGTATGGATTGGTGGTACGCAAGTGATCCCACTTGGCGGCACTGAAGATGCTTTTTTAATAAACAATATGCAGCAAAAGTCACTGAAAATACGTGTGGATTGGTGGTACGCAAGTGATCCCAGTTGCCGGCAGCACTGAAAGTGTTTCTTTAATAAACAATACGCAGCAAAAGTAACTGAATATACGTGTGGATTGGTGGTACGCAAGTGATCCCACTTGCCGGCAGCACTGAAAGTGTTTTTTTAATAAACAATACGCAGCAAAAGCAGTGTTGCCAACTCATCCCTTTAATTACTGACACAGGTTTTGTGGCTAGGTAGATGCAGTTAAGGCACTGATTATATGCAAATAGCCCCAGAACCTGTAACCACTGAAGATGCTTTTTTAATAAACAATATGCAGCAAAAGTCACTGAAAATACGTGTGGATTGGTGGTACACAAGTGATCCCAGTTGCCGGCAGCACTGAAAGTGTTTCTTTAATAAACAATACACAGCAAAAGTCACAGAATATACATGTGGATTGGTGGTACGCAAGTGATCCCACTTGGCAGCACTGAAATTGTTTTTTTAATAAACAATACGCAGCAAAAGTAACTGAATATACGTGTGGATTGGTGGTACGCAAGTGATCCCACTTGGCGGCACTGAAAGTGTTTTTTTAATAAACAATACGCAGCAAAAGTCACTGAAAATATGTGTGGATTGGTGGTATGCAAGTGATCCCACTTGCCGGCAGCACTGAAAGGTTTTTTTTAATAAACAATACGCAGCAAAAGTCACTGAAAATACGTGTGGATTTGTGGTACGCAAGTGATCCCACTTGGCGGCACTGAAAGTGTTTTTTTAATAAACAATACGCAGCAAAAGTCACTGAAAATATGTGTGGATTGGTGGTATGCAAGTGATCCCACTTGCCGGCAGCACTGAAAGGTTTTTTTTAATAAACAATACGCAGCAAAAGTCACTGAAAATACGTGTGGATTTGTGGTACGCAAGTGATCCCACTTGGCGGCACTGAAAGTGTTTTTTTTAATAAACAATATGCAGCAAAAGTCACTGAAAATAGGTGTGGATTGGTGGTACACAAGTGATCCCACTTGCCGGCAGCACTGAAAGTGTTTTTTTAATAAACAATACGCAGCAAAAGTCACTGAATATATGTGTGGATTGGTGGTATGCAAGTGATCCCACTTGCCGGCAGCACTGAAAGTGTTTTTTTAATAAACAATACGCAGCAAAAGTCACAGAATATACGTATGGATTGGTGGTACGCAAGTGATCCCACTTGGCGGCACTGAAGATGCTTTTTTAATAAACAATATGCAGCAAAATTCACTGAAAATACGTGTTAATTGGTGGTACGCAAGTGATCCCAGTTGCCGGCAGCACTGAAAGTGTTTCTTTAATAAACAATACGCAGCAAAAGTAACTGAATATACGTATGGATTGGTGGTACGCAAGTGATCCCACTTGCCGGCAGCACTGAAAGTGTTTTTTTAATAAACAATACGCAGCAAAAGCAGTGTTGCCAACTCATCCCTTTAATTACTGACACAGGTTTTGTGGCTAGGTAGATGCAGTTAAGGCACTGATTATATGCAAATAGCCCCAGAACTTGTATAACTTAGATGTGTCAGTAATTAAAGGGATAAGTTGGCAACACTGAGCAAAAGTCACAGAATATACATGTGGATTGGTGGTACGCAAGTGATCCCACTTGCCGGCAGCACTGAAAGTGTTTTTTTAATAAACAATACGCAGCAAAAGTCACTGAATATACATGTGGATTGGTGGTACGCAAGTGATCCCACTTGCCGGCAGCACTGAAAGTGTTCTTTTAATACACAAAACGCAGCAAAAGTCACTGAAGATACGTGTGGATTTGTGGTACGCAAGTGATCCCACTTGGCAGCACTGAAAGTGTTTTTTTAATAAACAATACACAGCAAAAGTCACTGAATATATGTGTGGATTGGTGGTACGCAAGTGATCCCACTTGCCGGCAGCACTGAAAGTGTTTTTTTAATAAACAATACGCAGCAAAAGTCAATGAATATACGTGTGGATTGGTGGTACGCAAGTGATCCCACTTGCCGGCAGCACTGAAAGTGTTTTTTTAATATACAATACGCAGCAAAAGTCACAGAATATAGGTGTGGATTGGTGGTACGCAAGTGATCCCACTTGGCGGCACTGAAAGTGTTTTTTTAATAACCAATACGCAGAAAAAGTCACTGAATATACGTGTGGATTGGTGGTACGCAAGTGATCCCACTTGCCGGCAGCACTGAAAGTGTTTTTTTAATAAACAATACGCAGCAAAAGTCACTGAATATAGGTGTGGATTGGTGGTACGCAAGTGATCCCACTTGGTGGCACTGAAAGTGTTTTTTTAATAAACAATACGCAGAAAAAGTCACTGAATATACGTGTGGATTGGTGGTACGCAAGTGATCCCACTTGCCAGCAGCACTGAAAGTATTTTTTTTTAATAAACAGTACGCAGCAAAAGTCACAGAATATCGGTGTGAATTGGTGGTACGCAAGTGATTCCACTTGGCGGCACTGAAAGTGTTTTTCTAAAAAACGATAACGTAGCAAAAGTCACTGAAAATACGTGTGGTTTGGTGGTACGCAAGTGATCCCACTTGCCGGCAGCACTGAAAGTGTTTTTTTAATAAACAATACGCAGCAAAAGTCACTGTGTGGATTGGTGGTACGCAAGTGATCCCACTTGCTGGTAGCACTGAAAGTGTTTTTTTAATAAACAATACGCAGCAAAAGTCACTGAAGATACGTGTGGATTTGTGGTACGCAAGTGATCCCACTTGGCGGCACTGAAAGTGTTTTTTTAATAAACAATACACAGCAAAAGTCACTGAATATATGTGTGGATTGGTGGTACGCAAGTGATCCCAGTTGCCGGCAGCACTGAAAGTGTTTTTTTAATAAACAATACACAGCAAAAGTCACTGAATATACGTGTGGCTTGGTGGTACGCAAGTGATCCCACTTGCCGGTAGCACTGAAAGTGTTTTTTTTAATAAACAATACGCAGCAAAAGTCACTAAAAATATGTGTGGATTTGTGGTATGCAAGTGATCCCACTTGGCGGCACTGAAAGTGTTTTTTTAATAAACAATACGCAGCATAAATCACAGAATATACGTGTGGTTTGGTGGTACACAAGTGATCCCACTTGGCGGCACTGAAGGTGCTTTTTTAATAAACAATATGCAGCAAAAGTCACTGAAAATACGTGTGGATTGGTGGTACACAAGTGATCCCACTTGGCGGCACTGAAAGTGTTTTTTTAGTAAACAATATGCTGCAAAAGTCACTGAAAATGAAAATACGTGTGGATTTTTAAAAGCCCTGTGGGTGCAGCAGCTGCTGTCAGCGGTTAGGCTGGAGGCTGGGGCCCTGTGGCTGGCCTAGCTGGCAGTGAGGCCCTGTGGGTGCTGCTATCAGTGGTGAGGCTGGGGCCCTGTGGCTGGCCTGGCTGGCAGTCTGCTGTCAGCGGTGAGGCTGGGGCTCTGTGGCTGGCCTGGCTAGCAGTGAGGCCCTGTGGCTGCTGCTGTCAACGGTGAGGCTTGGGCCCTGTGGCTGGCCTAGCTAGCAGTTAGGCTCTGTGGGTGCTGCTGTCAGTGTGAGGCCTGGCTAGCAGTGGTGGTTGGTCACTGTGGTTGGCCTGGCTAGCAGTGAGGCTCTGTGGGTGCTGCTGTCAGCGGTGAGGCTGGAGGCTGGGGCCCTGTGGCTGGCACTGGCAGACAGTGCGCTACGCTAAACTCCCTACCTACCCAAAGCTAAACCCCAAAGCAAATGGCGCCGATCACACGCGTTTGGGTATTTATGCACCTGAATACGTGACCCGCTTGGCCAATCACTGCGCGAGACGCGCGTTCGACCGAACGTACGGCCACGTTCGGCCGAATGTTCGGCCAAGGACAAGTTCGAGCCGCGTGGCCGAGCATCCATCACGGACACTGAGGTGTCCGGATGGTGTTTGCCGCGAACTCGAACAGCACAAAATTTGCCGAATCCCCAAAAGTGGCGAACACTGTTCGATCAACACTACTGGGGGCCTCCAGGGGGATGTCATTTCAGCCCATTTCTTCTAATCACTACCTAATTACGTGAATGCGTTCCGAATATTCTTATTCATGGATATTCTTATTCACGGAATCCCGTGGCCGATTTCTGTGATCCAGAATCTTTTCACGGCGTCGTATAACGAAGCCGAATAGTTAAAAAATGCTTGCGAATCACGGCTAATCCGTGATCATGGAAATTATCTTCCCAACACTGACTTTTATTCTTTTGGTGCCTCTGTATTCCTGTAACATTATAATCGGCTAAAGCTAGAATTTAAAGCTCACTTCCTCATCTGCTAACCCCTTTGTCTACTCCCCCAGTGTATTTTATTTACCCCACTAATTTCTAGATTGTAAGATTCCAGGGGTAGGATCTCCCCCTTTTGTCTTCTGTTTCTGTGCAATTTATCAAATGAACATCTATCAGTATTGGTGATGTTATTCAAACTACATATCATTGTATATATTTGTGTCACTGGTTCTCCTGATTGTACAATATGTTGAACTGCTTATGTATCTATGCTACCCATTATTGTATGTTTTGAACATTGTACAGCACTACAGAATGTTGAGGCTCTATAAATAATAATAACAATAATAATATACACACTCTTACTGAGCATGCACATATGCACCCCCAGGAAAGGACAAAAATCAAAAATCCAACTTTCGTATCAGAATTTAGTTGAGTTGAAATTAAATTCTGATGTGTAAATTCCATAAGTTACTTTAACCACTTCAGGATTCTGCGTACGCTTAAGTACGCCCCTGAATCCTGAAGTGGATTCCATGGAAACGGAGCGGCCGTTCCATGTCAGCTCACGGAGGGTGTCTCCGTGAACACCCTGCGAGCCGATCGGCGGCTTGCAGGGTAAATGTAAACACACGGGGAAGATCTTCCCCGGTGTTTACATGTATACGGTGCTGCTGCGCAGCAGCGCCGTAGAGGAGATCGGCGATCCCCGGCCTCTGATTGGCCGGGGATCGCCGGCATCTGATAGGCTAAAGCCTATCCCATCAGGCGCAGGACGGAAATCTGTCCTGCGCCGCTCACAGAGGAAGGGAGATGGAGGGAAGGAGGCCAGAAAGCGCTGCGGAGGGGGGCTTTGAAGAGCCCCCCCCCCCCCCGCTAGCGCAAGCAGCTGGTGGCGATCAGACCCCCCCAGCAGGACATTCCCCTAGTGGGGAAAAAAGGGTGGCAGTCTGATCGCCCTGGCTGCCAGCTGATCGGTGCTGCGGGCTGGAGAGCCCACGCAGCACCGATCAGCAAAAAACACTGTGGTACAGAAGTGGTTAAACTACATTTGTATAATGCATAAAAGTTGTTTTCAAATACCGGTATATAGTGATACAATATCTATTTGGAGGTGCTCAAGGGACAAGTGCAAAAAATTCTAAGCAAAAAAGCAAAAAATGTGAAGTGAAATTGTAACCTATTAACAGATTTGAGTCTGTCAGGAGAAAAACACAATTTAATTATGTGTCTATATTTGCAAATGCACTATGGTTAGTGTAAAAAACTATTCACAAAAAAATTACAGTTTTTTGTTTTCACAGTGCAAACTTGGGATCTGTGAAACATGTTCAAAATTCCATGTAAAACTTTTAAAATTTCAAAAGATTCAGAATTCATTAATTCCTACCATCCCTAGTGTATACCAGGTAAATGTAACAGTTATAGTTATTTATTTCTGCATGAGTTGTGCAAAAAATAATGCATTAGCATTACACCTATCTAAGAATTCTATCTAAAAAGTGTTTTGAAAAGAAGACTATTAATTTTAATCTTTTTGAAATAATCAATTACTCCTGTCTTCATTTTTCTAAACTGTAATGAAAACAAAACTGTGGTGTTTTGAAAACTAAATGTAAAGATGATCATAAACCAGAATTTAAGCTCCATGGATTATTCATACCAACCCATTTAGTTTTGCCATTTCTATTATGAGTACATTTACCATAAGCATTTAATGGACATCTAAAAGGGAATTCATTAAAGCAAGAGCTGCTGGCAGCACTTATGGGTTTCAGACTGTTTTATGCTTTCCTTTAATAGTGAAGTATCATAAATGTGATTTATAGTGTTGATCCTGTTAGTAGTTTACATACAAATATGAAAGAGGCATCAAATTCTGTATTTGAGAGCAAGGCCATAATTAAATGAATCATCTTTTTTCTTTCTTTTTGCAAATAGTTTTATTTAAGATAGTTAATTAAATTGTGCAGTATTCACATGTTCTACCCTATACTAAATTTGCTTTTTTAGAATTACTATAATTATTAGCATTGGTGTATATCTTCTTCCCTTAACTCCAGTCACAAAGGAAGAGTTTAAACAACTTTGTGTTGCCAGGATGAAATCAAATAGCCGTACATGAAATATAATTGCTTTCCTTACAATCATCAAATATTCTTTGAAAATTGCTGTATTACAAACGTTTTTATTCTTTCCGATATTTACTACTTCTTCCATATCCTGAAAATGCCTTATTTTAACCACCACGGCATTCTGATTCCCTAGGATTTCTGTGCAAAAAGTGGTACAATTAATTTTCAGAACCTTTTTCCCTGTAACTTACCAAAATGAGCCAAGCAATAGTTTAGTATACACTACGGTGGCGTAGTGGTTAGCGCTCTCGCCTTGCAGCGCTGGGTCCTCGGTTCAAGTCCCAGCCAGGGCACCATCTGCAAGGAGTTTGTATGTTCTCCCCGTGTCTGCATGGGTTTCCTCCAGGTACTCTGGTTTACTCCCACATGCCAAAAACATACAGATAAGTTAATTGGCTCACCTAGACTACATTACTTACACTACGTAATACATACATAGACATATGATAATAGTAGGGATTAGATTGTGAGCTCCTTTGAGGGACAGTTAGTGACAATATCTATATATACTGTACAGTGCTGCGTAAGATGTCGGCGCTATATAAATAATAATAATTATGAGTATAATAAAAGTGTCAAACACAAAAATTAAATAAAATTTATCAATGACAAACAGAAATAGCTTGCATTTTTAATCAATGCAGAAATATTGAGAAAATGCAGAAATAAATACTTAAAGAGAACCCGAGGTGGCCTTGTATTACGTAAGTGGGGCACAGAGGCTGGTTGGTCACACTAACACCAGCCTCTGTTGCCCCATCGTGTGTGTCAAAGACCCCCCTGCTCGCCGCTATACCCCCGCAGAGCTGGCGACACGCAGCGTGTCGCCAGCACAATGTTTACTCTAGCGCTGTCTGTCAGCGCCGCTCCGCCGCCTCTTCCGCATCGCCGCTACCCGCCCTCGTCCCTTCCCTCCCGCTGATTGGAGGGAAGGGACGAGGGCGGGTAGCGGCGATGCGGAGGAGGCGTGGGAGCGGCGCTGACAGACAGCGCTAGAGTAAACATTGTGCTGGCGACGCGCTGTGTGTCGCCAGCACTGCGGGGAGTTTAGCGGCGAGCAGGGGGGTCTTTGACACACACGATGGGGCAACAGAGGCTGGTGTTAGTGTGACCAACCAGCCTCTGTGCCCCACTTACGTAATACAAGGCCACCTCGGGTTCTCTTTAAGGCAGAAAAAAAATACAGTACAGAGGTTTACTCCTAAAAGACCTCCTTTGTATGGTACACTTTGAAACATGGTATTGCACAAAGTGCCACATCGCAGTCCGGGCAATAGACACTGGTCTCCTTGCGCATTGTTTTGCCGTCTTTGCCTTTTTTTGCGCAGCAGACCACACACCTTCTTGTAGGGTTTTGTTTCAGTGAGGTTGGTGGCAAGTGTTCTGGAAAGTGGCGTCCAGAAAGTCGTGCCAGGTTCACAACGTATGACGCCCTGGTCTAGCTGCTGACTCCGGTGGGGGATGTTTCACACATATGGCTTCCGTAAGCTGCCAGACAAAGTCGTGGTGGGGTACAAGCCTTTCACAGTTTTCTTTATACAGCACATAGGCTTTCCACAAACACTGTTCCAGCAGGTGGTGGAAATTTTTTTTGTAATACTTCTGCTGCTGTTTGTGGACAGCCGGATAAAAAGTAATTGCTCCATCAGCCCTGTCCACACCCCTCATCGTACGGTTATAGTCCAACACTGCTTTGGGCTTGTCCACCTCCTGTCTACTTCTCGTAGTGGTGCGGACAGTCTCTGCAATGTGCACCATGCTGAGGATGCACACGTCCCGCTTGTCCCTCCATCTCAGAGCCATAATTTTGCCTTTCTGCCGGGCAACAACCTCTCCCTTCTTCAGCCTCCTGGCAGAAAAGGTCGGTGGCATATGGAGATGGTTAGCCCTCACCGTACCATATGCATCTGTCTTGTGCTGGATCAGGTGGTCAAACAGTTCCTAGAAGCTATAAAAATTGTCTGTCGTAAGACAGTACCCCTGATCCAGCAATGGCTCAATAAGTGTAAGTACAGAGGAGGTAGCACACCCAAACTCTCTGTACTGAGGTGCAAATTTGGTGCCTTTGCCTGTATAAATAAGACAGTTCCAGATGTACCCGGACTTGGCCTCACAGAGCATAAACGAGTTCACCCCAAAGTGTGTCCTTTTGGATGCAATGAATTGCACCCAGCTGAGTCTCCCCTTGTATGCCATGAGGCTTTTGTCCACGATGACGTCTCGCTCCGGAACGTAGACCCCCTTGAAATTGGCAACAATAAGCTGGTAGATCTTGCAAATTTTCTTCAGCTTGGGAGCGGGATGGGTGGCCTCATCAAAGTCCTCATTGTTGCCGAAGTGCAGGTACTTCATGATGAGGGTGAAGCGGGGCTCGGACATAACGGATCCAAAGAAAGGCGTACTGAGGATCCTGTTAGTGGTCCAGTACCACTTCTGCAGCGGCTTACCGACAACTCCCTGGAGGATGATGAGGCCCAGGAACACCCAGATGTCGTCGCAAGTGATAGGTTCCCATTTCCTGCTCCGAGAGAACCTGGGTAGAGGAGCATCCTGCTGCTGATGCGCTGCATACTGATTGGTCTCCTCAACGATCTTCTGGATGACCTCATTGGTAAGAAATAGCTCCAAGTAGGACAGCAGGCTGTGGTCACATGCAATCTTCTGCCCAGGTGCCCCTGTGAAAGGGAACCTGGGTGGCGGAGCTTGAATGGGGCTCTCCAGCTCACACCAAGTGTGTGCGACACCGTCACTGCTCTCTGACTCCGAAGACGGGTCACCGGGAACCTCGCTGTCCGTAGACTCCTCAACGAGCTCCTCCTCACTGTTGCTTCCCTCCAGGACATCCAGCAGCTCCTGGTCACACAGACGCCTCCGGGAGGACGAGGCCATGACCCCAAACTGGATACGGGGTCAAAGGTCAGCAACAGGAAAAAAAAAATATATATCCAGCAAAAGCAAGCACACAGAGATCACAGTGTCTTTATAAAGACAAGCAAAACTGCAATATGTATGTAGCAAAGGCTGGAAAAGGCAGGAAATCACTCAAAGCACAGAAATCACAAAAGCAGAGCTGACAAGCAGACTAAGCTATTGGACACTGGGACTCTGAAAGAGGGAGGATCTGTAACGGTTCTGCCCTTTTATAATGTGTACAGGTGTTTGCAAACAACTTTGATTTGCTACAGCATGATTGGATTACATTAGTTTTGTGTACTGATGTAATCCAATGATGCAATTGATGCGACAACCAGCAGGGGGTGCATGATCGGCGTCAGGGGAAGTGGCTAGGCAGCGCCATCTTCCCTGCACAGCCGATCAGACCGGGGAGGGGGAGACCGGGAGGGAGAAGCCTGCAGCTCGCAGCAGCCCAGAGAGCAGGCTGGAGGCGGCGGAAGCGCCGCAGACGGCAGCGGTGAGTGGGGGAACTGCTGGACAAGCTAAGCTCATCCAAAATGTTTATAGGAAGTTTAGTCTGGACGAGCTCAGCTCGTCCGTAACGTTAGGCAGGTTAAAAAGTAAGTTTTCTTAGTTAGCTTAGTGAATAAAATTGGTCATTCTTTACAATGTTTATTTGTAAAATTGCTTAATTGTTCACCCATTGTAAAATCTTACCTCACCCTCATTTACATTTCTTAATTTTAACAGTGATGCCAGAATACTTTCTGGTGGCAAAGTGAAGCATGGTGGGATATATTTTTTTTTTCCCCTTTTGTGAAATAACAGTAGGGATGAGTGAAATAATTTATGACATGCTCACAAAAATTACCTCTAACTACCAATGGTTCTGAAAAGTTTTGTCAAGCCAGTTTCACAAAACAGGCATTAAAATGGCACCTGTGCATTTGTAGTGCTTCAGTAGTGAGCAGTGTGCTATATGTGTACTATATAATTATGGTCATTCATGTGTATTTAAAGCACTCACATTGAGCACGGTATTTTTAAACTGTGTCCAGTCATCTCACTACTAACTGTCCTTCTGAGGAGGTCACAATCTAAGGCCTCTTTCACATCTATCAACGTTATATGCCCTGCGGCGTGTCATCGGGAATCTGCGTTGCGGCGCAATCAGCGGCGGTAGCTATTAATTGAACCCAACAGTGCGTCGAACCGCAACGCACCGAAACGCAGCGTCGGGTGTGAAAGGTAAAATGAAAGTCTATGGACTTTCATTTTACCTTGGATAATGCAAAGACTTGCCTTTGCGTTAAAGCACATGAAAGGGCTCTGGTGTGAAAGAGCCCTAACCCCTACCATAGTCAGTCATTGTCTAATGTTTCTTTTGCAATCTAAGACTTTTTTTTAATTTTATTTTTTTGGGTTGGGAGCACCAATTGACCAGTTTGTTGGATATAGGAGTTGGAGGAAACAAGAGTGTGCGAAGGAAAGTCAAACAAACATAGGAAGAACTTACAAACAGATAGTGTGTCCAGAATGCCACAAATGCCCAAGTGGCTTTGAACATCGATCTTATCCTGCACCTTAACCACTTGAGGAGCACAGGCTTACAGCCCCCCTAGTGACCAGGTGATTTTTTACATATCAGTACACTGCAGCTTTAACAGTGTGCTGCACGGCAATACAACTTACCACTCAAATTAATCTTGCCTCCTTTTCTTGCCACCAAGAGAGATTTTTGTTGGTGACATCTTATTGCTGCTGTGATTTTTTTTTTATTTTCTTCTTTTTTTTTTTTTTTTAAATATATTTTGTTATATTCTTTTTATTCACATCCCGCCCCCCTCCCTCCCTTCCTCCCCCCTGAAATACAATCACTGATTCCCTCTCATAGGCATCAGCCTATGAGAGGGGATTACATTGAGAGCCACTCGAGGGGAAAACTGTCACTAAGTTGTCCCCTGTACAGTGTGCTGCTAGATCACAGAGCTATACAACTGAAAGAAACTGTTATTTTTTATTTCAGCCTGCCAGCCCTGATCATGGCTGACCTCAGAGCTCCACTCTGTCACTCAGCGGGAATGCGCGCTCATCCGCACGTGCATTCCCCACTAGTCTCCGCAGCCAGGCATTAGGCGGTCCTGGGTGTGCCACCCTCCCGTTGACAATCGTCGGGAGTTAATGACATTGAAAATAGTCATCACAGAAATAACTTCCAGGTCAGGGGTATTCCAGAGTCCATCACCACATTGTTTTCTTCAGTGGTGAAGAAAACATTCTGGGCTTGATTCACAAAGCGACGCTAAGTGTTAGCGCTGCTGTGAAAAGCCTATTAGTGCATCTTAACTAGCTTTGTGCGCAGTAATAGCAGCGCAAAGCTACATCATGCACAGGGCCCCCCACATCACGTACAGCGCGGCTGGACAGTAATAGTGCATGGCACGACGATAACGTTGCACCCGTTGCCCTCTAAACGTCGCACCCAGTTCAACAAAAACGGTGCATCGGATGCCCCCGAAACGGCGCATTAATGTGCCATTTCAAGGGCATCTGACGCGCCGTTTTCAGGAAAACAGGTGGAACGTTATCGTCGCACCGCGCACTATTACTGTATAGCCGCACTGAGCGGCGCTGTACTCACTGTGTGGGCACAAACCACCTGACGCCTTGGTTTGCGCCCACAAAGCATTAAGGCACACTAACTAAACTTAGCGCCGGTTAGTGAAACAAGCCCTCTGGAAACCGATTATGTAATGAGTGACATGGCTCATCCTTGCATTTGCTGGGTCTGAAAAGCATGGATCCCAATTAATCAATAGACAACATCTGTAGAATACATTCAAGATGAGATTATGGCAACCGCAAGAGATCAAGATGCCATCAGCTTCAACAACTTGATTATTTTACTACTTGATCTATCAAGAAAAATATTGGAGCTACATACAGTAGAGTACTAAAACTCTTGACACAGATGCTCTTGGAAGGTGACATCAAATATTGTTTGGGCTAACCCTTCCAACTGATTGACTTCTGAAATGAAAAAGACACCATCTTTCAAAAGCTGGGAGACCTACCTAATTTTCTTGAAACTTTTTTAGCTTCCACAGGTTCAGCTACTGGAATGGCACGTTAAAGAGACTCTGTACTCTAAAATTCTTACAATAAAAGCATACCATTCTATTCATTAAGTTCTCATGGGCCCCTCTTTGCTGTTTCTGCCACTCCCTGCTGTAATCCTGGCTTGTAATTGCCCGTTTTAGGCAGTGTTTACAAACAAAAAACATGGCTGCTAACCAGCATGTGATAGGCTGAGAGAAGCTTAGTCTGTGATTCATACAGAGCATGGAGGGGGCATGGAGAGGTGTGTATAACTTCTACCTATCACAGCAGAGCAGCACATTCCTGCCTGAGCCGACAAAGCTGACAAAGGAAAGAAGATTAGATTATATAACAGAGATAATACAGCCACTATTGCAGCATCAGGAACTACTTGATGACGGAGCAAGCATCTGCCACCTCCTTCACTGCTCTGTGTGTCCGCGGTGAAGGGTAGGGGGGGGAGGGGGGGGTTGAGAGGAGTGTTGTAAGTTATTGTGCGTGTGGAGTTGGAAGGGGTATGGGAGAAATGTACTAACTTACTGGGGAGGGAGAGGGAAGTGGGGGGATTTCACTTATTCTGTGTGTGGTGTCACACTTGCTGTGTGTGTATGTATGTGTGTGTTGGGTAGAGTTGTCACTTACCATGCGTGTGTTTGTTTGGTGCCACTTACTGTGTGTGTATGTTTGGTGTCACTTGGCTCACACTGAGCATGCACGGGATTTTGGAGGCAAGGGGGCGGAGAGGGGAGTGTAGAGCAGCTTACCTGTCAGCCTGAGTAATGATTACAAGCTCAATATGGCCGCTCTCATTGTATCACAGGAATAAATAATGACATACTGTTTAAGCTGTTTGCAGCCAGATTTGCTGTGTAAATCTAAACTTTAGATAAGATGTATAGACAAGTTACTTGTTATAGTTAATTTTTCACCTCGGATCCGCTTTAAGGGTGATGTCACAGCACAACAGAATAAAGGTGCCACTGCCAGTAATCTTCCTCCTCCTATATCCACGCAGGCAAGGACAGGACGCTCTAGCGATCTC
The DNA here is from genome assembly GCF_040937935.1 of Hyperolius riggenbachi. Lineage (NCBI taxonomy): Eukaryota > Metazoa > Chordata > Amphibia > Anura > Hyperoliidae > Hyperolius > Hyperolius riggenbachi. The sequence goes on from NC_090648.1 coordinate 392,804,543, forward strand.
ATGGTGATGTGGACATGCGGACATTCTTTAGTCCAACTCCTCGCCTTAGCCCTGCCGGATCCACCCTCCACTAACGCCTCGACCGGCAGGTAGCCGACTACCTGGCCTTAACTGTGGATGCAGACACTCTGAGCAGTGATGAACCTCTGGACTACTTGGTGCGCAGGCTTGACCTGTGGCCAGAGCTGTCACAATTTGCCATCCAACTTCTGGCTTGCCCTGCCTCAAGCGTCCTGTCAGAAAAGACCTTCAGCGCAGCTAGAGGCATTGTCAGTGAGAAGAGATGTCGCCTAGGTCACAAAAGTGTTCAGTACCTCACCTTTATCAAAATGAATGAGGCATGGATCCCGGAGGGCTACTGCCTGCCTGAAGACTAAGTCGGTCCCCACGCACCATCTCTCCCTGCAGGCCACTTGACTGCCTTCTCTGCCACCACCAACAGGGTCCAGGACTCCAGGTGGATTCCTGAATTTTTAAGGCCGCTGCTAGCAGCGGCTGCTAGCATAATTTTTCCTGGTGCGTGTACATGCCTGCCTAATTGTTCTTGCTGCACGGCGACTGCAACAACAAAACAAAAGGCATGTACATGTGTCAATTCCCCTTCATGATTATTACCTTGCCGCGGTGAAGGGGCTTGCATATCACAATGAAGCAATGACCGGCTATATGAGTGTGTGGAGGGCACACCTGACCCAAGAAGATAATAAGGTCGTTGCTTCATTGTGGACAGACCAAATTCAATCAGCTGGACACTCAGTCACTGTTGTTCTGTCACTGAGCTACCTGATCCCGACTAGAGATGTCCCGAACGGTTCACCCGCGAACGGTTCCAGGCGAACTTTAGGTGGTTCGTGTTCGCCGGCGAAGGCGAACTTTTGCGGAATTTCGATTCACCCCATAATGCTCTATTGAGCAGAACTTTGACCCTCTACATCACATTCAGCAGGCACATTGTCACCAATCAGACTACACTCACTCTTGGAGCCCCACCCCACCCCACCCCACCCCACCCTTATAAAAGACAAGGTTCTGCAGTCGTTTTACTCACTCATCTGTCTCCAATAGTTAGTTAAGGGACAGCTGCTGACAGACTCTGCTAGGGAGAGTTTAGTTAGGATCTTTGAGTCCTATGGGAGAAAAGCGCTATAGAAATGTTATTGTATCTTGTAGATTTGTTCCTAGCTGATTGTTATGCCTTATACTCTCTCCCTCCTCCCCAACTCCCTCCTCCCAGAGGGAGGAGGGTCTCATCTTCCAGGAAATTGTAGTATTTCAAAAGCCAGCTTACATTCCGTGGCTGGGAATTGAACCCAGGTCTCAGTGTGCGTTAGGTAACTCATTTAACCACTATACCACCAACAACACTACATGCTGAAGCCAGCCTAGCATGTACCATTATGATCAATCCAAGAGAAAAATTAGCTTGCTTAATCCATGGAATTGTACTATATCAAAAGCCAGCTTGCATACCGTGGCTGGGAATTGAACCAAGGTCTCAGTGTGCGGTAGGTAACTCATTTAACCACTATACCACCAACAACACTACATGCTGAAGCCAGCCTAGCATGTACCATTATGATCAATCCAAGAGAAAAATTAGCTTGCTAAATCCATGGAATTGTACTATATCAAAAGCCAGCTTATATACCGTGGCTGGGAATTGAACGCAGGCTGGGCTGGGAATTGAACCCAGGTCTCAGTGTGCGGAAGGTAACTCATTTAACCACTACACCACCAACATCACTACATGCTGAAGCTAGCCTAGCATGTACCATTATGATCAATCCAAGAGAAAAATTAGCTTACTTAATCCACGGAATTGTACTATATCAAAAGCCATCTTACATACCGTGGCTGGGAATTGAACCCAGGCTGGGCTAGGAATTGAACCCAGGTCTCAGTGTGCGGTAGGTAACTCATTTAACCACTATACCACCAACAACACTACATGCTGAAGCCAGCCTAGCGTGTACCATTATGATCAATTCAAGAGAAAAATTAGCTTGCTTAATCCATGGAATTGTACTATATCAAAAGCCAGTTTACATACCGTGGCTGGGAATTGAACCCAGGTCTCATTTAACCACTATACCACCAACAACACTACATGCTGAAACTTCTTGGAGCAGACTTACTTCCTCCCTCCAAAAGACACACATACATCCCCATAAAATCATTCAACAGCAACTGCATGCACAGTCTTTGTAGTACACAGCAGTGTGGTACAATTGGTTAGTGCGTTTGGCTGTTAACTGCAAGGTTGGTGGTTCAAGCCCACCAAGGCATGGCCTTGACTTTTGTGTTCAACAGTTGTCCGAAGAGAACCCCAGATAGCCAGGTAGATTCATCTCTCTCTCTCTCTAGTAGGGATGGTCACCGCCGTATTTTCCACAATTTTGGATGTAAATTGGTCATTCCGTTCCGCGGAATTCCGAAATTGCCTGTGAAATTCTGCCGGTATCCGTTGATGGTTTTAAGCTGAAAATTCACTTCAATGGTATCAAGTCCTAGAGAGAGAGAGAGAGAGAGATCATTTTTCTCTTGGGTATATCACAATGGTACATGCTAGGCTGGCTTCAGCATGTAGTGTTGTTGGTGGTATAGTGGTTAAATTAGTTACCTACCGCACACTGAGACCTGGGTTCAATTCCCAGCCACAGTATGTAAGATGGCTTTTGATATAGTACAATTCCGTGGAGTAAGCAAGCTAATTTTTCTCTTGGATTGATCATAATGGTACATGCTAGGCTGGCTTCAGCATGTAGTGTTGTTGGTGGTATAGTGGTTAAATGAGTTACCTACCACACACTGAGACCTGGGTTCAATTCCCAGCCATGGTATGTAAGCTGGCTTTTGAAATACCGTATATACTCGCATATAAGCCGACCCCCCCCACACTTTTACCTAAAAAAAAAACAGGAAAGAATGATTGACCCCTAGCATGTACCATTATGATCAATCCAAGAGAAAAATTAGCTTGCTTAATCCACGGAATTGTACTATATCAAAAGTCATCTTACATACCGTGGCTGGGAATTGAACCCAGGCTGGGCTAGGAATTAAACCCAGGTCTCAGTGCGCGGTAGGTAACTCATTTAACCACTATACCACCAACAACACTACATGCTGAAGCCAGCCTAGCGTGTACCATTATGATCAATCCAAGAGAAAAATTAGCTTGCTTAATCCATGGAATTGTACTATATCAAAAGCCAGTTTACATACCGTGGCTGGGAATTGAACCCAGGTCTCATTTAACCACTATACCACCAACAACACTACATGCTGAAACTTCTTGGAGCAGACTTACTTCCTCCCTCCAAAAGACACACATACATACCCATAAAATCATTCAACAGCAACTGCATGCACAGTATTTGTAGTACACAGCAGTGTGGCACAATTGGTTAGTGCGTTTGGTTGTTAACTGCAAGGTTGGTGGTTCAAGCCCACCCAGGCATGGCCTTGCCTGTTGTGTTCAACAGTTGTCCGAAGAGAACCCCAGATAGCCAGGTAGATTCATATCTCTCTCTCTCTCTCTAGTAGGGATGGTCACCGCCATATTTTCCGCAATTTTGGATGTAACTTGGTCATTCCGTTCCACGGAATTCCGAAATTGCCTGTGAAATTCTGCCGGTATCCGTTGATGGTTTTAAGCTGAAAATTCACTTCAATGGCATCAAGTCCTAGAGAGAGAGAGAGAGAGAGATCATTTTTCTCTTGGGTATATCACAATGGTACATGCTAGGCTGGCTTCAGCATGTAGTGTTGTTGGTGGTATAGTGGTTAAATTAGTTACCTACCGCACACTGAGACCTGGGTTCAATTCCCAGCCATGGTATGTAAGCTGGCTTTTGAAATACCGTATATACTCGCATATAAGCCGACCCCCCCCCCCCCACTTTTACCTAAAAAAAAGGAAAGAATGATTGACCCCCATATAAGCTGGGGGTAGGAAATGCTGGCCGCCTTATTCCCCTAGTGTGTCCCAGTATAGCTAGTAAAGTGCACAGTATGGGTAGGTAGTGCCCCAGTATAGCTAGTATAGTGCCCAGGCCAGTATGGCTAGTATAGTGCCCAGTATGGGTAGGTAGTGCCCCAGTATAGCTAGTATAGTGCCCAGTATGGGGAGGTAGTGCCCCAGTATAGCTAGTATAGTGCCCAGTATAGGTAGTATATGTATTGCAAACCACAGACCACATGACTCGCATACAAGCCGACCCCTAACTTTTGACCCACTTTTTGGGGGTCAAAAATTCGGCTTGTATGCGAGCATATACAGTACTATAATTCCCTGGAAGATGAGACCCTCCTCCCTCTGGGAGGAGTGAGGGAAGAGGGAGGATTCCTGATGTCATAAAGTAGTGTAGGCCTGCAATTGAACATTCAATTAGATTTCTGACCTTAAAACACTGCTCTGTGTTAAATCCAGATTTTTTTCTGGGACTTTTGATGTGTATTTCACTCAACCATGTCTTCCTCCAGGTATTAGACCCCTTAAAACATATTTTCTATCATTTTTCTAGTCAGCAGAAATGTTTCAAAATTTTTAAGTTCGTCTCCCTATTGAAGTCTATTGCGATTCGCGAAAGTTCGCGCGAACCAAACTTTCCACGAAAGTTCGCGAACCGAAAATCGGAGGTTCGCAACATCTCTAATCCTGATCATATGGGCTTGAAAACCGCCATCGCCTGCACTCTTGCCATGGCGCGCACCAGTCCAGCACGACCCTCACTTTGCAGGTATTTAGTTAGTGTTCAGCCTCAGGGATGCAGCGTTTTAGTTAGGGCAATGATGTTAAAGAGATTTTTAAAATAAAAACCTGAATGTTGGACTTCAGAGTCTCTTTAAACCTAAGAAAAAAAATCAGTTTTACTCAACTGGGGCTTCTACCAGCCCCTGCAGCTGTCCCGTGCTCTTGCAGTCCTTCTGTCCCCTGCCTCCAGCTACTCTCACTTTCGGCCGACAGGCTTACTGCATCTGCACAGGCCTGGCCACGAGTCTCCTTCTACACATTCCCATCTACAATAGCGGCCTGTGCAGGTGCAGGATGCTATTGCAGACGGGAACGCGTAGAAGGTTACGTGTGGCCAGGCCTGTCGGGCCTGTCGGCAAAGTAAAAGTAGCTGGCATCGGGGGACAGGAGGATCCAATCATGACTGCAAGAGCACGGGACAGCTGCAGGGAGCTGGTAGAAGCTCCAGGTGAGTAAAACTGATTTTCTTTCTAGGCTTAAGGGTCTCTTTAAGGTCCCACTGCCTATTATCTCTTCTAGGACTAAGTGACAATCAACTCCTGCTTAGAGAAATAACAAGAGCAAGGGGTTCCAAGCTTTTCAATACACGAGTAGCAAGACACAGAAAGCAGTGACCTGAAATGTAACAGTATTCTTATTAGGCACAGACTAACCAGCAAGCTCATGGTGACTCAGAACTCATTGGAGTGTGTAAGGGACTACAATGGTCCTAAAAGCCCCCTTACTAAGATGTTAAGAAAAACAAAAGTTTGCTTTCCTAAAACAGAAAGAATTTGCGATAATTCAGGTTGGAGTGAGCTTGAGATGTCTCCCAGAGCAACACTGCTGAATATATGCAAATTAACCCTTGTACCCTTAGAAGCTAAACACACCTCCAGAACCGCTGGAATGCAATGGTGTGTCAGTTTGTTAATTTGTACAGAGCCATAATAATCCAACATCCATACAGACTGTTTCGGATTGTTTGATCCTCATCAGTGCATGGCATGGATTAATTTGGCTCTATGGAGTAGGGCTTATTAGTATTCTTATTAGTAGATTAGTTGCATAGGCTAATCCTAGATTCACTTTTCATTATAGATTCACTATTATTTTATCATAGATTCACTTTTTATTATTATTATTATTTAGTATTTATATAGGGACAACATTTTCAGCATTGCTGTACTGACTATTGTCTTGTCGTTTAACTGTCCCTCAGAAGAACACACACTCTAATCCCTACCATAGTCATATGTCTATGTATGTGTTGTGTAGTGTACATATTGTAGTCTAGGGCCAATTTAGGGGGAAGCCAATTAACTTATCTGTATGTTCTTGGGATGTGGGAGGAAACCAGAGGTCCCAGTAAAAGTCAACACAGACCTGGGGAGAACATATACACTCCATGCAGATAGTGCCCTGGCTTGAATTAAAACCAGGGACCCAGCGCTGCAAAGCAAGTATGCTAACCACTATGCCACTGTGCTGCCCACTGTTCCACTTCATAATTAATGAATGCTTGAATGTATGAATTTACACATAATTACCTCGTAATTTTGTGCCGGCGGTGAATAGCAAAGTCTCCATGCATGCTATTGCTACAAAAATCTCTACATATGTTAAGAAGAATAGTGGGTGCAAGTAAAAAAAAAATCATTTTTCAAAAAGACCTTGTAGTTTGAGTAAATATGTTTTAAAAAGCAAAGAAAAATAATGAAAATTGATATTCTCAAAAACTACAAGGTCTTTTTGAAAAATTCTTCTGACAATTAGTAGTGCTCGAATGGCTCTAGGTGCTGGTCTTGGTACATATATATAAAAAAAAAAAAAAAGCTAGCTATATCTAAATTATTATTTTTTAAGGATGGACGATATATATATATATACATATATATATATATATATATACACACATATATATATATATATATATATATATATATATATATATATATATATATATATATATACATATACACACACACATATATATATATACACACATAGATATAAATGCATATATATACAGTATATATATATATATATATATATATATATATATATATATGTAACCCTGTGTGTGTGTTATTGCAACAGACACACACACCAAGGGTTACAGATGCATTGACTTTTTGTGGAAAGTGCTGCTGTAAAGGGAGCCTGCAGGTGCCGCAGAGGGAGCCCATGAGCAGGAACGAGGAGAGTGAAGCTGGGCATGTGCAGGGAGGAAGTAAGAGTTGAGTTTTTACAGTTGAAGGCTAGTGAGGGGGAGGAGCCAAGTAGCCGTGGAGACTGAGCTGATGAGGCAGCAATAGTTTTTTTTGTGTCACGATACTATACTGTACTGCAGCAAGAAATACACTTGATTTGTGAGAAAATAGAGGAGAGACACAAGAAGAGACCAGCCATTGGTGAGACAGTCTGAGCAAGGCAGAGCCACAGACAAGGGAGCACTTACTGAAAACTAAACTAAGGAAGAGAAAGAGAGCTGCAGACATTACAGTAGAGGAGAGAGATCACTCACAGCTACAGGCCAATACAGAGCAGCGATACTGGAGAGATAAGCCAGAAGAGAAACAGTAAGCAATAAGAAAGAAAGACAAAGATATTAAAATGTACCTGTAACAGAAAGAGATAACAGAAACCAGCAGAGACATTACAGTGACACAGAGATAATAGGAGTCAGGACAGCAAAGCACACAAGAGTGAGACAGAGAAACAAGTGACAGGATTAAAGAAAAGCAGTGAATATTGCAGTGCAGTGCCTGAAGAGATTGTGTGATAACAGCTGGCAGACAAAATACAGTGGAGACAGCAGTGCTTCTTAAATGTTAAGTGATTATTCACTATCTTCAATTTCACATGTTCTGCCCCATCCTGGATGTTGCTAGGTAACCGCCAGACATTTCTCTACGTTTCCTTCTGTCCTGTGCAAGAATTCAGGTCCACTTTAAAAAGACAGCGGTGAAGAAGTGTCAGATAGCGGAGCGCTGTGTGAGGAAAATTCTGGCAAGTTAATGCAAATAAACTGTATCACATATATGATTCCTGAACTAGCCCTGACCCTAGCAGGTGGATGTATACAGAGGCCTACCTATACTCATCTGCTAAGAAGAAGTTTATGAATGTGTTTTGTCACTGAATTTTTTTATCTATATGATTTAATACAAGTTTTTAGTAAAAAGAATTTGATTGGTGTCTGGAGGATTTCTTTACAGTTAAAGCATTTCAGAGGTGTTACATTTGGCGTAGTCGGCAGGATATTACCTAAGTGCCTTAAAACTGGAAGATGGAATCTCAGCCTACACTATCCACCAGAAATGATGCTTCAGCTACTCAGGCTGCAGGAGAATGGTCAGCAAGCTACACATCAGTGTTTACCATGACCGCTATTGGGATGTTAGCTGCATATCTACCAAGGTTCAATGGTTATAATATGGCCCTGAGAGAGTGGAGTGAAAGAATAGAGAGTGCTGTGCAGGCTTATAAAGTGCCCATAGAGCTGCATATGGAAATAGCGATGATAACCTTGGAAGGAGATGCTCAACGAACAGTAATTAATGCTAAATTGCCCACACCAGTATCGCTGAAACAAATTATCAAGGTATTGGAAGACATATATGGAGATCCTACAGACCTGCATTTGTGGAGAAAGAGATTTGTTGACAGAATTCAGAAGGATAACGAAAATATTCCTAAGTTCGCCAATGCCTTACAAGAAATAATGAGTGGATTACAGATAAAAGAGGAAAAGGAAAGAGGACAAACTACCACAGATTCTGCTGTGTGGCTGAGAGATCAGTTTATATGGGGATTAAGGAGCAACTTTATTAAAAGATTCTTAAAACAGAAAGTAGAATATCATCCAAGTTTGAATTTTCAGAAACTTCAAAGCTTAGCCATCAAGCTCAGTCAGGAGGAAGAAGCCAATCAGCTGGGAACACTGCAACAAAACACCTCTATGATTACTCATAAGAATTCAGCAGTTGAAGTCAAAACCAATAATACTGAGGGGGAATTGAGAGAAGTAAAAACAACACTCAAAGAACTAAGTGAAGAGTTGACCAAAGTGAAACTATACATGGAGAAAAATGGATTTAAAAGAGATTATCCAAGGTGGAGATATAGAAACACAAAGGAATCTGGATGTTGGATCTGTCACCATAGTGGCCATATTGCTAGAGACTGTGCACGAAGCTTTCAGAGAAAATTAAAGAATGCTGCAGTGGTAGCCCGCATGGCAGGACAAGACAAGAAGGCCTCAGAGAAATGGAAGGATAATGCATTAAAGAGGAAAAATAAGGTCATCGCACCCAAAGTTCTAGGAACTGTTAAATGGTTTCATGTGCGAAATGGCTATGGATTTATAAATCGGAATGACACCAAAGAATATGTGTTTGTGCACTGGTCAGCCATTAGGAAGAACAACCCCAGGCATTATCTTCACAGTCTAAGACATGGAGAATCAGTTGAATTTGACATTGTGAAAGGAAGGAAAGGAACAGAGGCCGCTAATTTAACTGGTCCTGGTGGTACTCCAGTTCAAGGTAGCAAGGATGCAAGATGTTGGATTCCATATAAGCCTCGGGGAAACTATGGTGATTATCACTTGAAGAGCTTCTTGTACAGCAAGAAACAAGGTGGAGCAAAATACCCTGTACAACCTACTTTATATGAAGAATTTAGACAAAGGTGTGATCAGGATTCATCTGTTCCTCAACCAGGAAGAACAACAAGTGATACTGGAAGCTTTCTGGAAGCTGGAACTAATGAAGGAAAGAAAAATAAGACTCCAGAGGAACTTATTATTTATGCTCAGGGTAGAGCACCAGAAGATTTAGGCCATGAGAAGGCTGAAGAAAGTAGTTGGATAAATAAAGAAATACCAGGACCTAGTCAGAAAGTAATGATTAATGACTTCTTAGTAGGAGATGAAGTATTACAACATAGAACAGATACTTCTCAAAGAAAGGAAGTGGAATCGTATTGGCAACCGATGCCACAACCTCAACGGCTCAAGCGTTCTAAACGGACACAGTGTTCATTGGAAACCATTCAGCTTACAAATGTCAAGGTAGCTCAAGACAAAGAGTTTGAGAAGTCAGAGAAGGGAGAGCAAAGGTGCTCTACGCAAACACAACTAGACCACGAGTCACGATGGAAAAATACTCAACATTCCCCGCTTCCTGAACAGTTCGGATTATATATAGACACTGTGACTTGGTTAAAAGAAAAATTGTAGGGACTGCAATTTGAAAAAAAGGGGGTGAATGTAACCCTGTGTGTGTGTTATTGCAACAGACACACACACCAAGGGTTACAGATGCATTGACTTTTTGTGGAAAGTGCTGCTGTAAAGGGAGCCTGCAGGTGCCGCAGAGGGAGCCCATGAGCAGGAACGAGGAGAGTGAAGCTGGGCATGTGCAGGGAGGAAGTAAGAGTTGAGTTTTTACAGTTGAAGGCTAGTGAGGGGGAGGAGCCAAGTAGCCGTGGAGACTGAGCTGATGAGGCAGCAATAGTTTTTTTTGTGTCACGATACTATACTGTACTGCAGCAAGAAATACACTTGATTTGTGAGAAAATAGAGGAGAGACACAAGAAGAGACCAGCCATTGGTGAGACAGTCTGAGCAAGGCAGAGCCACAGACAAGGGAGCACTTACTGAAAACTAAACTAAGGAAGAGAAAGAGAGCTGCAGACATTACAGTAGAGGAGAGAGATCACTCACAGCTACAGGCCAATACAGAGCAGCGATACTGGAGAGATAAGCCAGAAGAGAAACAGTAAGCAATAAGAAAGAAAGACAAAGATATTAAAATGTACCTGTAACAGAAAGAGATAACAGAAACCAGCAGAGACATTACAGTGACACAGAGATAATAGGAGTCAGGACAGCAAAGCACACAAGAGTGAGACAGAGAAACAAGTGACAGGATTAAAGAAAAGCAGTGAATATTGCAGTGCAGTGCCTGAAGAGATTGTGTGATAACAGCTGGCAGACAAAATACAGTGGAGACAGCAGTGCTTCTTAAATGTTAAGTGATTATTCACTATCTTCAATTTCACATGTTCTGCCCCATCCTGGATGTTGCTAGGTAACCGCCAGACATTTCTCTACGTTTCCTTCTGTCCTGTGCAAGAATTCAGGTCCACTTTAAAAAGACAGCGGTGAAGAAGTGTCAGATAGCGGAGCGCTGTGTGAGGAAAATTCTGGCAAGTTAATGCAAATAAACTGTATCACATATATGATTCCTGAACTAGCCCTGACCCTAGCAGGTGGATGTATACAGAGGCCTACCTATACTCATCTGCTAAGAAGAAGTTTATGAATGTGTTTTGTCACTGAATTTTTTTATCTATATGATTTAATACAAGTTTTTAGTAAAAAGAATTTGATTGGTGTCTGGAGGATTTCTTTACAGTTAAAGCATTTCAGAGGTGTTACATATATACCGTATATTCCGGCGTATAAGGCGACCCGGCGTATAAGTCGACCCCCCAACTTTTCCTGTTAAAATAAAGAATTTGGCATATGCTCGCCGTATAAGACTACCCCTTTTCACATCATGCCTCCTCCATCCTCCTGGTCCACCCCTGTATACACCTTTGGATATTACTGCATGCCGCAGTCATCCAGGGGAGGGAAAAGAGATCAGGGTGTGATTTTTTTTTTAAGAGCGGGGTGTCAGTATTGTGGCAGGCAGAGCAGAGCTTACCGGGTGCAGCAGCCTTGAAAGGTCCGCTCGTGTCCTCGGTCCTTCTATGTCCTCCACTGTCCTCCACATCATTTATGTCCACGTCCCCTGTGTTTGAAAATGCAAAGCTGCAATATAATAGCATCTTGCGAGCAGCCGCTCGCATGGATAATACGGCAGCTTCCTGATTCCGGGTCACCTGACTGGTGACCCGCATAGGAAGAGGAAGACACTGAATTGTGGAGCGCACGTCACCAGTCAGGTGACCCGGAATCAGGAAGCTGCCGTATTATCCATGCGAGCAGCTGCTCGCAAGATGCTATTATATTGCAGCTTTGCATTTTCAAACACAACAGACGTGGACATAAATGATGCGGGGGACAGTGGAGGACATAGGACACGAGCGGACTTTTCTGCCAAGGCTGCTGCACCCGGTAAGCTCTGCCTGCCACAATAGTAACACCCCGCACCTGACACCCGGCGTATAAGACGACCCCCCACTTTGCAGAAGATTTTCAGGGTTCAAAAAGTGGTCTTATACGCTGGAATATACGGTATATAAAATCGGATGTGTGTGTGTGTGTATGTATGTGCCGCGATCACTCGAAAACGGCTTGACCGATTTGAACAAAACTTGGTACACAGATCCCTTACTACCTGGGATGATAGGTTCTGGGGGTCTCGCGGCCCCCCTGCACACCTGGGCGGAGCTACAAACAGCAAATCAGATTTCACCCATTCAAGTCAATGGAAAAAATGTAAAAGGCTGCCATTCTCACAGTAATCAAGCCACAGTCCCCACACTTGGCACAGGTGGTCACTTGGTGACCGAGGTTACAAATCCAGGAAAAGTGGGCAGAGCATAAAACAGCCAATCAAATTTCAGCCGTTCATTTTAAATGGGAAAATGTAAACTGCAGCCATTCTTAGAATGTTAATCGCAGAGTTCTCAAACTTGCCACAGTTGGTCACTGGGTGAATGCGATTAAGATTCAAGAAAATGGGTGGAGCCTACAACAGCCAATCAAAATTCACTTATTGATTTTCAAGGGGAATATTTAAACTGCTGCCATTCTTACACTGTTAATGGCAGAGGCTTCAAACTTGCTACAGTCGTCATTGGGTGACTGGGGTCCAAATTCACTAAAGGGGTGGGTCCACATACAGCCAATCAGATTTCCTTGGTGGATAAACTGCTTCCATTCACGCATTTTTGATGCCAGGAACCTGAAAGCTCACAAATGTGGTCATTGAGTGACTGTGTGTCAAGGTCACAAAAAGTGGGCGGAGCCAAAAACAGCTTTTACTGGGAAAATATAAACTGCAGCCATTCTTACATCGTTAATGGCAGGGTTCTCAAACTTTGCACAGTTGGTCATTGGGTAACTGAGATTAAGATTTTGGAAGGTGGGTGGAGCCTACAACAGCCAATAAAAATTCACCTTTCGATTTTCAAAGGGAATGTTTAAGCTGCTACCATTCTCTTAGGGCCTGTACACACTGCTGCACTTGCGCTGCGCTTTTCAAATCACATGCGCTTTTCAATCGCAAGGTCTTTTCAAAAATAATGAAAATCGTGGAGACCTGTACACACTGGTGCGATGCGCTTTTCCTATTCTCATGAAGGCTTGCGATTTAAAAATCGCATGCGATTTTAAAAGCGCAGCAGTGTGTACAGGCCCTTATACTGATAAAAGCAGATGCATCAAACCTGGTACAGTCAGTCACTGGGTGACTAGGGCCCAAACTCAGAAAGGTGGCGGAGCCACAAACAGCCAATAAGATTTGTTTATTTTTCAATGGGAATATACAAAGTATTGATACCAAGGACCCCAAAGCTGATAAACTTGATAATTGAATGACTGTATGTCAAGGTTAGAAAAAGTGGTCAGTGCCAACAACTAAATTTTTAACATGGCAGGGTTCCCAAACTTTACACAATTGGCCACTGGGAGACTGGGATGAATATTCAGAAATGTGGGTGGAGCCTACAACAGCCAATCAAAATTTACCTATTGATTTTCAAGGGGACTATTCACATTGCTACCATTCTTACACTGTTGATGGCAGAGGCCTCAAACCTGATACAGTCAGTCATTGGGTGACTGGGGTCCAAATTCACTAAAGGGGTGGAGCCACAAACAGCCTATCAGATTTGTTAGATTGATTTCAGCCATTCTGTTATTGGCAGGGTTCTCAAACGTGACACAGTTGGCCACTGGGTGACTGGGACTAATATTCAGGAAAGTGGGTTTAGCCTACAGCAGCCAATCAAAATTCACCTTTTGATTTTCAAGGGGAATATTGCAACTGCAGCCATTCTTACACTGTTTAATGGCAGAGGCCTCAAACCTGCTACAGTCGGTCGTTAAGTGTCTGGGGTTCAAATTCAGTAAAGGGGCGGAGCCAAAAACAGCCAGATTTCTTTACTGGATAAACTGCCTCCATTACCACAATTTTGATGCCAGGAACCCAAAAGCTCACAAACTTGGTCATTGTGTAGTGACTGTGTGTCCAGGTTACAAAAAGTGGGAGGAGTTAAAACAGATTTTTCTGGGAAATTGTAAACTGCAGCCCTTCTTCACTGTTAATGGAAGGGTTCTCAAACTTAGCATAGCTGCTTACTGGGTGACTGGGCTTAATGTTCAGAAAAGTGGGTGGAACCTAAAAATGCCAATCAAAAATCACATGTCGCTTTTCAAGGAGAAAATTACAATTGCTGCCATTCTTGCACTGTTAATGGCACAAGCCTCAGACCTGGTACAGTTGGTCATTGGGTCACAGGGGACCAAATTCAGAAAAGGGGACAGAGCCACAAACAGTGAATCAGATTGGTTTAATTTCATGGGAAAATACAAATTATTGATGCCAAGGACCCCAAAGCTCACAAACTTGGTCATGCCAAAAACAAATTTCACTGGGAAAGTGTAAACTGCAGCCCTTCTTAAACTGTTTATGGCAGGGTTCCCAAACTTTGCCCAGATGGTCACTGAGTGACTGAGATTAATATTCAGGGAAGTGGGTGGAACCTATAATAGCCAATCAAAATTCACCTGTTGATTTTCAAGTGGATAATTTCAATTGCTGCCATTTTTCCACTGTTAATAGCAGATGCCTCAAACCTGCTACAGTTGGTCATTGGGTGACTGGGGTTCAAATGCTGGAGAGGGGGTGAAGCCACAAACAGCCAATCTGATTTGTTTAATTTCTATTGGAATATACAAATTATTGATGCCAAGGACCCCAAAGCTCACAAACTTGGTAATTAAGTGTTTGTCCATTAGGGTTATAAAGTGGCCGGAGCTAACACCAGCCAAATACATACACGGGCAATGCCGGGTCATCAATGGGTGGAGACAAATACAAATTTCACTGGGAAAATGTAAACTGCAGCTATTCTTACACTGTTAATGGCAGGGTTTTTAAACTTTGCACAGTTGGTCACTGGGTGACTGGGATTATTATTCAGAAAAGTGGGTGGAGCCTACAAAAGTGTATCAAACTTCACCTATTGCTTTTCAATGGGAATATTTAATTGCTACTATTCTTCACACTGTTAATGGCACAGGCCTCAAACCTGGTACAGTTGGTTATTGGGTGGCTGGGGTTCAAATTCAGAAAAGGGTGTGGAGCCACAAACAGCCAATCAGATTTTTTCATTTCAATGCAAATTATTGATACCAAAGACCGCAAAGCTCACAAACTTGGTCAGTGAGTAATTGTGTGTTAGGGCTAGAAAAATTATGCAGAGTCAACACCAGCCAAATACATACCCGGGCAACGCCGGGCAATCAGCTAGTATATATATATATATATATACACACACATATATATGTGTGTACATATATACAGTATGTATATATATATATATATATATATATATATATATATATATATATATATATATATATATATTAGGGATGGGACGAATCCACAATTTCTTCGAATCCGAATCCGGATCCGAATCTAAAAAGGTTCTCGAATATCTCGAACCTTTCGAATCCCGAATCTAACGAATCCTGCACATAAAAATTGTGCGATCCGTGGTATAGTTGCCCGCAGTATAGGTACCCAGGCATAGGTAGCGAGGTAAAGGTGCCTTCAGTATAGCTAGCTAGGTATGGGTGCCTTCAATATTGGTAGCTTTCAGTATAGGTAGCAAGGTATAGGGGCCTTCAGTATAGGTAGCAGGGTTTATGGACCTTCAGTATAGGTAGCAGGGTATATGGGCCTTCAGTATAGGTAGCAGGGTATATGGGCCTTCAGTATAGGTAGCAGGGTATATGGGCCTTCAGTATAGGTAGCAGGGTATATGGGCCTTCAGTATAGGTAGCAGGGTATATGGGCCTTCAGTATAGGTAGCAGGGTATATGGGCCTTCAGTATAGGTAGCAGGGTATATGGGCCTTCAGTATAGGTAGCAGGGTATATGGGCCTTCAGTATCGGTAGCAAGGTACATGTGCCTTCAGTATCGGTAGCAAGGTATAGGGGCCTTCAGTATAGGTAGCACAGTACATGTGCTTTCAGTATTGGTAGGTAACTAGGTATAGGGGCCTTCAGTATAGGTAGCAGGGTATATGTGCCTTCAGTATAGGTAGCAGGGTATATGTGCCTTCAGTATAGGTAGGTAGCTAGGTATAGGGGCCTTCAGTATAGGTAGTAAGGTACATGTGCCTTCAGTGTAGGTAGGTAGGTAGGTAGGTAAAGGGACCTTCAGTATAGGTAGCAGGGTATAGGGCCTTAAGTATAGGTAGGTATGTAGGTAGGTAGGTATAGGGGCCTTTAGGTAGGTAGGTAGGTAAAGGGACCTTCAGTATAGGTAGCAGGGTATAGGGCCTTAAGTATAGGTAAGTATGTAGGTAGGCAGGTATAGGTGCTTCCCTGTTCCCTCTAGTGGCCGGACCGGCTCTTACTAATGACGTCATTGTAAGAGCCGGTCACTAGGGGGAACCAGGAAATCGGCGAGAGGTCTGCCGCTCTGCGCTCCGCTATGGATAGGTGAGTGGATGCGGGCAGGGGGGGCTAGCGGAGGAGGCGCGGGGGGGTCGGAGGAGGACGAGTGCGAGCGGCGGATGCGCGGCGATGCGGCGTCGGGATTCGGCGGATTCGTATAGTGGAAAATGGCGTCGGGATTCGAATCCACGAATCTCGAATATTTCCTAATATTCGAGGGATTCGTGGATTCGCCGGATTCGTCGTCCCACCCCATATATATATATATATATATATATATATATATATATATATATACACATATACAGTGGCTTGCAAAAGTATTCAGCCCCCTTGAAGTTTTCCACATTTTGTCACATTACTGCCACAAACATGAATCAATTGTATTGAAATTCCATGTGAAAGACCAATACAAAGTGGTGTACACGTGAGAAGTGGAACGAAAATCTTACATGATTCCAAACATTTTTTTTACAAATAAAAAACTGCAAAGTGGAGCGTGCGTAATTATTCAGCCCCCTGAGTCAATACTTTGTAGAACCACCTTTTGCTGCAATTACAGCTGCCAGTCTTTTAGGGTGTGTCTCTAACAGCTTTGCGCATCTAGAGACTGAAATCCTTGCCCATTCTTCTTTGCAAAACAGCTCCAGCTCAGTCAGATTAGATGGACAGCGTTTGTGAAAAGCAGTTTTCAGATCTTGCCACAGATACTCGATTAGATTTAGATCTGGACTTTGACTGGGCCATTCTAACACATGGATATGTTTTGTTTTAAACCATTCCATTGTTGACCTGGCTTTATGTTTAGGGTCGTTGTCCTGCTGGAAGGTGAACCTCCGCCCCAATCTTAAGTCTTTTGCAGATTCCAATAGGTCTTCTTCCAAGATTGCCCTGTATTTGGCTCCTTGCATCTTCCCATCAACGCTGACCAGCTTCCCTGCCCCTGCTGAAGAGAAGCACCCCCAGAGCATGATGCTGCCACCACCATATTTGACAGTGGGGATGGTGTGTTCAGAGTGATATGCAGTGTTAGTTTTCCGCCACACATAGTGTTTTGCATTTTGGCTAAAAATTTCCGTTTTGGTCTCAGCTGACCAGAGCACCTTCTTCCACATATTTGCTGTGTCCCCCACATGGCTTGTGGCAAACTGCAAACGGGACTTCTTATGTTTTCTGTTAACAATGGCTTTCTTCTTGCCATTCTTCCATAAAGGCCAACTTTGTGCAGAGCACGACTAATAGTTGTCCTGTAGACAGATTCCCCTACCTGAGCTGTAGATCTCTGCAGCTCGTCCAGAGTCACCATCGGCCTCTTGACTGCATTTCTGATCAGTGCTCTCCTTGTTCGACCTGTGAGTTTAGATGGACGGCCTTGGCTTGGTAGGTTTACAGTTGTGCCATACTCCTTCCATTTCTGAATGATAGCATGAACAGTGCTCCGTGGGATGTTCAAGGCTTTGGAAATCTTTTTGTAGCCTAAGCTTGCTTTAAATTTCTCAATAACTTTATCCCTGACCTGTCTGGTGTGTTCTTTGGACTTCATGGTGTTGTTTCTCCCAATATTCTCTTAGACAACCTCTGAGGCCGTCACAGAGCAGCTGTATTTGTACTGACATTAGATTACACACAGGTGCACTCTATTTAGTCATTAGCACTAATCAGGCAATGTCTATGGGCAACTGACTGCACTCAGACCAAAGGGGGCTGAATAATTACGCACACGCCACTTTGCAGTTATTTATTTGTAAAAAATGTTTGGAATCATGTATGATTTTCATTCCACTTCTCACGTGTACACCACTTTGTATTGGTCATTCACGTGGAATTTCAATACAATTGATTTATGTTTGTGGCAGTAATGTGACAGAATGTGAAAAACTTCAAGGGGGCCGAATACTTTTGCAAGCCACTGTATATACACACACATATATATATATATATACTGTATATATATATATATATATATATATATATATATATATATATATATATATATATATATATATTGTAACGATCGGTGTAACACAGAGAGGATCTGATTAACGGTGATCTGCAGTATCACCGAGAATACAGATATATACCCGATTATTGATGATCTGCAGTATCCCCGATAATCAGATATACTGTATCTCTAACCTCTGGACACCTGAGTAATATGAGTGTTTGGTGCAACAGTAATACTTTGAGGAAAGCCCCCCGTATAGAGGGTGCAAGGCAGTAAGAGATACTGCCCAAAGAGCAGGCTCCTTCCAAAGGCCTGAGGCTCCCCAAAGGGGAGGAGTAAGGCTGAGAGAGGGAAGGACCAGAGTGTGAGTGACACCAATGGTGGAGTGTCACTGACAGATCTGTGAACTATCTCTAAACAGAGGAGATAGTTCTCGAGGTCGGACAAGCTAGGTCGGCAACAGACAGACAGATTAGATACAGAGGAAAGAGACTGATACGGAATCCTAAGGCAAGCAAGGTCTGGCAACGGAGTATCAGATATAGCAAAGTACCAAATCAGAGATCAGAAGAGAGGTCAGGAAAGCAGAAGGTCATAACAAATAATCAACAATTATCTAGTCTAAAAGGTGTGAGCATCTTGATCATCAACACCCTGGAACTAGTCTCGAGAATAACACAAATTCTGACACTATGTGCTTCCACATAGTGATCGCAACGGCAGACAACCAGAGAGTGACCAGCACCCAGTATATATAGCAAGGCGCTCTCCAGCGCCTCCCCTAAGTGCTGGACCAATGGGAAGTGGTGGAATTGTCAGCTGACCGGCTTGGTCAGCTGACTCCGTTCTGGCTGTCATAAAAGCTCTGCCTCTCAGCGCGCGCGCGCGTCCTTCTGAATCTGTGCGGACTATCAGTCCCAGCCACACCAGACCTGTGCTGTAAACCATCCGCTGTGCTGGGCGCGGAACCAGCCGCACCGCTATTAGAGCATGCGGCGGTTCCCCCGTGATCAGCCATATTGTCAGATGTAGGCCTATGTGTGCAAACTGCCGTGTCGGACGCGGAATCCGCCGCCTTGTTCTCAGGACATGCGGCGGTTTCTCCGCGTTCCGTCATGCCAGCAGATGCAGGCCCATGCGCGCAACCTGCCGCGTTGGACGCGGAATCAGCCGCCTTGCTCTGAGCAACTGCGGCGGCTTTTCCGCGTTTTCTCACAGTACCCCCCCCCCCTGAGGAGTAGACTCCGGACAGCTCCTGCCCGGCTTCTCAGGATGTAGGGCGTGGAATTCCTTCTTTAATTTGTCCGCATGCATGTGACAATCAGGTACCCATGTTCTCTCCTCAATGCCATAACCCTTCCAGTGAACTAAATACTGTACTGAGTTCTGTACAATACGTGAGTCTAAAATCTTTTCCACTTCATACTCAGGTTGGTCATCCACCATCACGGGGGGAGGAGGAGTGGAATCTACATGCACTGCTGGCTTAAGCAGGGACACATGGAACGATCTCGCCCCACGCATACTGGCAGGAAGGTCAATAGCATACTTGACCTTCCTGCCGACCCGCATATAAGCCGACCCCCCAACTTTTCCCTGAAAAAACAGGGAAAAATGATTGAACCCCATATAAGCCGGGGGTAGGAAATGCTGGATTGGTGCAGCCCTCCAGTGTGTCCCAGTATAGCTAGTATAGTGCCCAGTATAGGTAGGTAGTGTCCAGTATAGCTGGTATAGTGCCCAGTATAGCTAGTAAAGTGCCCAGTATAGCCAGTATAGTGCCCAGTATAGCCAGCATAGTGCCCAGTATAGCCAGTATAGTGCCCAGTATAGCGCCCAGTATGCGTAGGTAGTGCCTCAGTTTAGCTAGTATAGTGCCCAGTTTAGCTAGTATAGTGCCCAGTTTTAGCTAGTATAGTGCCCCAGTATGGCTAGTAAAGTGCCCAGTTTAGCCAGTATAGTGCCCAGTATAGCGCCCAGTATGGGTAGGTAGTGCCTCAGTATAGCTAGTATATTGCCCAGTTTAGCTAGTATAGTGCCCAGTTTAGCTAGTATAGTGCCCCAGTATGGCTAGTAAAGTGCCCAGTTTAGCCAGTATAGTGCCCAGTTTAGCCAGTATAGTGCCCAGTTTAGCCAGTATAGTGCCCAGTTTAGCTAGTATAGTGCCCAGTATAGCTAGTATAGTGCCCAGTTTAGCTAGTATAGTGCCCCAGTATGGCTAGTATAGTGCCCAGTTTAGCCAGTATAGTGCCCAGTTTAGCCAGTATAGTGCCCTGTTTAGCTAGTATAGTGCCCAGTTTAGCTAGTATAGTGCCCAGTTTAGCTAGTATAGTGCCCCAGTATGGCTAGTAAAGTGCCCAGTTTAGCCAGTATAGTGCCCAGCATAGGTAGGTAGTGCTCCCCCCGCTCCCCGCTCCCCCCGCGGCCGCCGCTGCTATTACCTGCTTAGGCAGCGGCCGCTTCCTGATCCGCGTTCCCCTTCTGAACTTTCAGAGTGTATCACAGCAGCGCGCCTGGCGCTGCTGCTGTGACGATGGAGAGTGCAGGAAAGAGCGCGGCTCCCTATAGCGGCAATCTGTATCACCATTACCAGGAGAACCGCTCTTTCCTGCCCCCTGCATCATCACAGCAGCAGCGCCGGGCGCGCTGCTGTGATACACTCTGAAAGTTCAGAAGGGGAACGCGGATTAGGAAGCGGCCGCTGCCTAAGCAGGTAATAGAAGCGGCGGCCGCGGGGGGAGCGGGGCGCGGACCACTCACCACCCACCACCCACCACTAGACCACCAGGGAAGACTCGCATACAAGACGACCCCCCAACTTTTGACCCCCCTTTTGGGGGTCAAAAATTCGGCTTGTATGCGAGTATATACAGTAAGTAACATTGTTGATTTTCTTGGTTACTGAGAAAGGACTCACAAATCTGGGTCCTAATTTGGACGAAGGCTGTTTTAAAGTCAAATGACGAGTGGACACCCAGACCAAGTCTCCTGGCCGGAACTTCCACTCAATGGAACGTTTCTTGTCAGCTTGACCTTTCTGACTCTGAAAAGCCTTCTCTAGATTCTCCTTCACAATTCCCCAAATGTTCCTAAATGACTTTTGCCAAGCCTCCAAAGCTGGAAATGGAGTAGAAGCTACTGGCAGTGGGGAGAACTTAGGCAACTTTCCGGTTACCACCTGAAATGGAGAGAATCCAGAGGAAGAACTTTTCAAATTATTGTGTGCAAATTCTGCAAACGGCAAGAACTTGACCCAATCATTTTGCGCATCCACAACATAACACCTTAGAAACTGTTCCAGTGACTGATTAATTCTCTCGGTCTGACCATTGGTCTGTGGGTGGTAGCCCGACGAAAACGACAGTTCCGTGCACAATTGATGACAGAATGCCCTCCAAAATTTAGAAACAAATTGGACCCCACGATCTGACACTATATTTTCCGGAATGCCATGTAGCCGGAAAATGTGCATGATGAAAAGATTGGCCAATTCCTGGGCCGAGGGGAGTCCTTTCAGGGGCACGAAATGGGCCATTTTACTGAATCTGTCGACTACCACCCAAATGACCGACATGCCCTCAGACCTCGGGAGCTCACCCACAAAATCCATGGACAAGTGAGTCCATGGTTCACTCGGGGTGGGCAAAGGCTGCAATGTTCCCACAGGTGCCTGACGGGAGGGTTTACTTTTTGCACATACTGCACATTCTCTCACATACTCCTTGCAGTCAGTTGCCAAAGAAGGCCACCAAGCACACCTAGCAACAAGGTCCTGTGTTCTGGAGGCCCCAGGATGTCCAGCATTTTTGTGGGAGTGGAACATCTGCAATATCTGGAGACGAAACGGCAATGGTACAAACATGACCCCTTCAGGTTTTCCCTCAGGGACATCCTGCTGGAAGGGACTTAAAGTCTCCATCCAGTTCTTCCAGGTCTCTGTGGCAGCCAATACCATTTTCTGTGATATAATAGTCTCTGGGTCTGAGGACTGTGCTGTCTCTGGCTCAAAGCATCTGGATAAAGCATCTGCTTTAATGTTTTTACTACCCGGAGTATACGTAATTACAAATCTGAATCTCGAGAAAAACAGTGACCACCGAGCCTGACGGGGACTCACTCTCTTAGCCCCCTCAATGTATTCCAAATGTTTGTGATCAGTGTAAACTGTAATCGTATGTTCTGCTCCTTCTAGCCAATGGCGCTATTCCTCAAAAACCAATTTAATGGCCAGGAGCTCCCTGTTGCCTATATCGTAGTTTTTTTCTGCTAGTGAAAACCTACGCGAAAAATAGGCACACGGGTGTAATCTTCCCTGCAACCCAGAACGCTGAGACAGCACAGCCCCCACCCCGACCTCTGAGGCATCCACCTCTACGATAAAGGGATAGGAAGTGTCGACGTGTCTCAAAATGGGTGCCGAACAAAACAATTCTTTCAGAGTGGAGAAAGCAGCCAGAGCTTCGGAGGACCAGTGGTTGGTATCTGCCCCTTTCTTTGTGAGACTGGTGAGGGGTGCAATGACTGTGGAGTACCCCTTTATGAACCTTCTATAGTAATTTGCGAACCCTAAGAATCTCTGGAGAGCCTTCAGTCCCACTGGCTGAGGCCACTCCAGGACAGCAGAGACTTTGGCGGGGTCCATAGAAAGGCCCGAGGTAGAAATTATATACCCCAGAAAGGCGACAGATGTTACCTCAAAAATGCATTTCTCCAACTTAGCATAAAGCATGTTTTGTCTTAGCTTGTGCAACACAAATCTGACATGAGCCCTGTGCTCTGTGAGGTTAGCTGAGAAGATTAGTATATCATCTAGATATACCAGGACAAATTTACCCAAAACCTCCCTGAACACCTCATTGATGAGTTCCTGAAAGACGGCCGGAGCGTTACACAACCCGAAGGGCATCACCAGGTACTCGTAATTCCCATCGGGTGTGTTAAAAGCCGTCTTCCACTCATCGCCCTCTCTGATCCGTACCAGGTTGGTCTCTGATCCGTACCAGGTTGTATGCACCCCGCAAATCCAATTTTGAGAAAATCTTAGCATTGGTGACCTGAGTAAATAAATCGTCTATCAAAGGTAATGGATAGCGATTCTTTACTGTGATCTTATTCAGACCCCGACAATCAATGCATGGTCGAAGGCCTCCGTCTTTTTTCTTTACAAAAAAGAAACCTGCTCCAGCAGGTGACCGGGAAGGGCGAATGAACCCTTTAGCTAAGTTTTTTATTCCTGCATGGCCAATTTCTCCGGCCCAGATAAATTGTAGAGGTGACCTCTAGGGGGCATACAACCAGACAGGAGATCGATGGGACAATCGAAAGGGCGATGTGGAGGAAGTTTATCGGCTGATTTAGGACAAAACACGTCTGAAAATTCAGAATACTGATCTGGTACTCCCTCCATGTGAATCTTGGTCTGGCCCAAGGTTACCTTCGCTAAACAATGATGAAAGCAATGGGACGACAAGCTCGTTAGCTGACCAGAGGCCCAATTTATCTGAGGGGAGTGAAGTTGTAACCAAGGCATGCCAAGAATGATCGTGGAGGTTGTCATGTGTAACACAAAAAAAACAAATTTTCCTTATGCAGCACCCCGATAGCGACTTCCACCTCAGGGGTCTGTGACAGAGGACTGTTACCCTGCAGAGGGGAATCATCTACTGCCGTAACTTGAATAGGAGGTTGTACCGGGGTGAGCGATATGTTCAATCTTTTAGCAAATTCGTAATCCATAAAATTAGCCGCTGAGCCTGAGTCAATGAAGGCTTCAGTGACTTCTGACTTATCTTCCCATGAAATAGTATAAGGAAGAAGCAAACGTTTATCATCTAGGGGTAAAAATTGCACGCCTAGGGTACTACCCCCAACTACTCCTAGGCAGTAGTGTTTCCCGATTTCTTAGGGCAATTCTGTACTCTATGACCCCCCTCTGCACAATAAAGACAAAGCTGCTCTGCTATCCTGTGTTTCTGCTCCACTTGAGACAATTTCGACCGACCAATCTGCATTGGTTCAGGTGGAGGCAAAATGGGAGGAGGTGGAGTCACAGGGGGCTCAGCGTGGGATACCATTCTCGTATAGTTCCTACCCCGGGTCTGTCTCTGATAGCGCAGCCGGCGATCTATTCTGATGGCCGATGAAATGGCCTCATCGATGGACTTAGGTTCAGGCTGACTTAAAGTGAACCTCCAGACTAAAAATTGACTCAGCAGCACTGAAAAGGCCTGGTGTTTCTTTAACAGTTTCACAGCATCAGAACTTTGTTTCTCTCTTATCCAAGCCTCATTTTTAGCTGCACAGAAGAAAACTGCCCGGGCTTTTTTCCCCTGATGCTGTGCAAAGCATGATGGGATTTCTGATGTTGTTGCTCTCGTTCTGCTGTTTTGGTGCAAATTTTTTTTTTTCTTACATTTTGAATTTGACATTTGAAGCCTAGCACATGCAGCTGGGAGGGGTTATCAGGACACGGGACAATTGGAACTGTGTCTCCTGCTACTTGTCACCTCCTTTCAACCAAAAAGATGGCTGCCCCCATGACAAAGATGGCAGCCCCCATGAATCACAAACATTTGCCTGTTCTTTTAAAACAGGGTGGGTAAAAAATTATATTACCTATCTATTCTAATTAACATAACTAATGTAACTTAATGACAGTATGTTTGTTTAGGCTGAAGTTCCCCTTTAACATAAGCTCGGAGACCTCATCTGACAACCCTGATAAGAAACAATCTAAAAGGGCAAAGGTATCCCATCTGGCTGATACTGACCACCTCCTAAATTCAGCAGCATACTCTTCAACCGGACTCTTGCCTTGACGTAACAGTTTGAGTTTCCGTTCAGAAGTCGAGGCAATGTCTGGATCATCGTAAATTATAGCCATGGCTTTAAAAAATTCCTCTACAGAGGTTAGGGCCAAGTCTCCGTCAGGCAGACTGTACGCCCAGGTCTGAGAATCACCTGATAACAAAGTTTTAATAAATGTAACCCTTTGGGCCATAGTTCCTGAATAATTAGGTCTCAACTCAAAATATGATAACACTCTACTCCTAAAATTTCGGAAGTCAGATCTGTGACCGGAAAATTTTTCAGGTACAGGCATATGTATGTCTGTGCTAGGAGGAGATCGCACTTCATCCACAGCCGTCTGGAGGGTTTTTATAGACCCGGACAATGCGTTAATTAATGCCCGGTGACTACCCAGCACTTGGTTGATGTTATCCACCGAAGTGGTAAGTGTGCCCAGACGGCCGGTGAGAGCGTCCATTTGCATCTTTTGGTCTGCCGTTCTGTAACGATCGGTGTAACACAGAGAGGATCTGATTACCGGTGATCTGCAGTATCACCGAGAATACAGATATATACCTGATTATTGATGATCTGCAGTATCACCGATAATCAGATATATCTCTAACCTCTGGACACCTGAGTAATATGAGTGTTTGGTGCAACAGTAATACTTTGAGGAGAGCCCCCCGTATAGAGGGTGCAAGGCAGTAAGAGATACTGCCCAAAGAGCAGGCTCTTTCCAAAGGCATGAGGCTCCCCCAAGGGGAGGAGTAAGGCTGAGAGAGGGAAGGACCAGAGTGTGAGTGACACCAATGGTGGAGTGTCACTGACAGATCTGTGAACTATCTCTAAACAGAGGAGATAGTTCTCGAGGTGGGACAAGCCAAGTCGGCAACAGACAGACAGATCAGATACAGAGGAAAGAGACTGATACAGAATCCTAAGGCAAGCAAGGTCTGGCAACGGAGTATCAGATATAGCGAAGTACCAAATCAGAGATCAGAAGAGAGGACAGGAAAGCAGAAGGTCATAACAAATAATCAACAATTGTCCAGTCTAAAAGGTGTGAGCTCCTTGATCATCAACACCCTGGAACTAGTCTGAAGTAATAACAGGATGGTAAAGCTAATTCCTAGTCTTGGGTGTGAGTTCCTTGGTCATCAACACCCTGGAACTAGTCTAGAGAATAACACAAATTCTGACAAAAAGGTCTGAGTGCTTCCATGTAGTGATCGCAACGGCAGACAACCAGAGAACGACCAGCACCCAGTATATATAGCAAGGCGCTCTCCAGCGCCTCCCCTAAGTGCTGGACCAATGGGAAGTGGTGGAATTGTCAGCTGACCGGCTTGGTCAGCTGACTCCCTTCTGGCTGTCATAAAAGCTCTGCCTCTCAGCGCACGCGCGCGTCCTTCTAAATCTGTGTGGACTATCAGTCCCAGCCACACCAGACCTGTGCTGTAAACCACCCGATGTGCTGGGCGCGGAACCAGCCGCACCACTATTAGAGCATGCGGCGGTTCCCCCGCGTTCAGGCGTATTGTCAGATGTAGGCCTATGCGTGCAAACTGCTGTGTCGGACGCGGAATCCGCCACCTTGTTCTCAGGAGATGCGGCGGTTTCTCCGCATTCCGTCATGCCAGCAGATGCAGGCCCATGCGCAGAATCAGCCGCCTTGCTCTGAGCACCCGCGGCGGCTTTTCAGCGTTTTCTCTCACACACACACATATATATATATATATATATATATATATATATATATATATATATGTATATATATATATATATATATATATATATACTGTATATATATATATATATATATACACATATATATATATATATATATATATATATATATATATATATATATATATACACATATATATATATATATATATACACACACACATATATATAACGGAAAATTGGATACTTACCTGATGGTAATTTTCCTTTCCAGATGTGTCCATGGCAGCACAATAGGGTTTAGCCCCGCCCCTTAACCCCCATAGGACTTTGTAACTATAAATCACTGTAATAAGCGTTGAGGAGGCAGCTGTGGGCAACCTGGCCGCCGCCACCTCCATTCCGCTGCCCAGTGTGTCTCCCGTGCCTCCGGCGTCTAGCACGCTGAGGACGGGTTGGTCAGCCGCTCATTTGGTCGCATTGTCACGTGCGCGTACGCACAGACAGGACCTTTATGCAGGGAGGAGGCGCGGCAGCTGACCGGCTGGTCGGCTGACGTCAGAGGAGACGTCCGCCGCTCCTCATTGGTTGAGAGTTGTGGGCGTGCCCATGGGGTCTCCTCTCGGCTTCACTAGCAACTCGTCTACTGTTGCGAATACTTCGTGTTAGCCCTCAGACCCTTAGATAGATCCGGTGTGCTTTGATCCGGGAGGAAACCGGGGATTTCACACTAGATAGGATTTATTATTGTTTACTTGCTATTGATAATTTGTGTAGGACTCTGGCTTGCTTCTGACCTCTCTCGTTTACTGACTCTGTACTTCTGCCCATCTGATCCTGCTGCCGACTTTGCTTGTATTACCTCCTTCCCATTACCTTCTGATTTTTTACTGTTATTACCTGTCTGTTGCCGACCTTGCCGGTCTGACCTTGCCTCCCCACCAGAGAGCCAGATCTCTGGTGAGGAGTAGGACTCCTGTACTGATAGTACCTACCAGCTCCTCTGGTGAGGTATAGCTAAATCTATCTAGTACTACTGTTGCACCAAGCACTACACATTAGTATCTCTCCTGTTGGTTGCTATTAGCCATCACATCAGCTGTCTTGTATACTTGTATTATTGGTGATTCTGCAGATCACCATATAATCAGGTATATATCTGCATTATAGGTGATACTGCAGATCACCTAATAATCAGAACTCTGTTCTTGCTGACACAAATCGTTACAGAACAGCAGACCAAAAAAATGTCTATGGAGACACTGTGCAGTCAGGTCGTACTCCTGACAACAGCCGTCAACAATTTGATCACTACGGTAAACACCTAACAGACACAGATTGACCAGCTGTCTGAGACGGTGCGCACCCTACGAACACCCAATGCACTAGTGCCATCCCCTGTAGTTATGGAGCCCCGGATACCTCTCCCTGAAAGGTTTTCAGGGCATAGGTCTGATTTTCGGAATTTAAAAAATCGTTGCCTTGAGTTTTGAGTTACGCCCTGCCTCTTCAGGTTCAGAGAGTCAGAAAGTTACTTTTATTAATACATTATTATCTGGAGATTCACAGACATGGGCCTACAGTCTTTCCACTGGCCTTGAAGCTGGCCTTGAAGCTTTAAACTCGGTTCAAGAATTTTTTAAAACTATGGCAGTTATATATGACGATCCCGATTTAGCAGTGACCGCAGAGAGGAAGTTAAAAACTCTCAGACAAGGGCATAATACTGTTGAAACATATGCTGCAGAATTTAGAAGGTGGGCGGTGTCGGCCAGATGGGGACAGTTTGCCCTTGTTTTTTTATCAGGATTATCTGACGCTGTTGCCGATCTTATGTTGAGTCACCCAGAACCCAAATCTGTGGATGATGCGATCTCATTAGCGGTAAAGATAGATCATCGAGTTCGCTATCAAAGGCAAACTCAAGGTAGAGCGCCACTAAGATCTGCTCCCATCACATTTTCTGCTCCAACTCCTTCTCTTCCCCAGGATGAGCCGATGCAAATCGGACAATCTAAATTGTCTGAGGTAGAGAAAAATAGGAGACGCACTGAGAGACTTTGCCTATACTGTGCTGAGAAAGGTCATATGGTACAGAATTGTCCCAAGAAGGCGGAAAACTATATCATCTAGGTGTAGCTGGAAGTACTACCCTAGGTGAACCTGTGTTACCTCTGAAAGAAAATCGCTTACTGCTCCCGTGCTCTATCACGTGGGAAGATCAAGTCTTGTCTACCCAGGCCTTTCTAGACTCGAGTTCCGCAGCCAATTTTATTGACTATGATTTTGCTGTTAAGTTTGGTTTTCCCCTTGTTTACTTGGGTCGTCGAATTTCGTTACTGCAGTGGACGATTCACCACTGCAGGGGAAACAACCCCTTTCACAGACTCCTGTATTGTTATGTCAGGTGGGGGCACTGCATACAGAACAGATACAGTTCTTTGTTCACAAGATGGCTACTTCCACAGTGATCCTTGGTATGCCGTGGCTGCAAAAGCACTCCCCTCAGATCGACTGGAGTTCCACACAGTTGCTGAGCAGGTCCTCCTTTTGCCATCATCATTGCATGGAGAAAGTCACGGTTTGTGCCACCGAGGTTCAAATGGAAGGTTTGCCTGCTCAGTACTCTGATTTTGCTGATGTATTTTGTCCCAAAGCGGCAGACAAACTTCCTCCACTTTGAAGTTTCGACTGCCCCATTGAGTTAAGACCAGGTTGTATGCCCCCTAGAGGTCACTTATATAACCTTTCTGGGCCTGAAAAGCTTGCTATGCAGGAGTATATTAAGGAAAACTTGGTCAAAGGATTCATACATCCCTCTAAGTCTCCGGCCAGAGCAGGATTCTTTTTCGTACAGAAAAAGGACGGTGGCCTTCGGCCATGTATCGATTACAGAGAGTTGAACAAGATTACTGTGAAAAATCGTTATCCTCTCCCTTTAATCGACGATTTATTCTCTCAGGTTACTGATGCAAGTATCTTCTCTAAACTCGATCTTAGAGGGGCATACAACCTGGTAAGGATAAGGGAGGGTGATGAATGGAAGATGGCGTTTAACACACCCGATGGGCACTACGAGTATCTTGTCATGCCCTTTGGGTTGTGTAATGCTCCCGCTGTCTTCCAGGAGCTAATCAATGAGGTCTTCAGAGAAGTCCTGGGGCGGTTCGTCCTTGTGTACTTGGACGATATACTAATTTTTTTCCCCCAATTTAACGGAACACAGAAAGCATGTGAAATTTGTGCTAGGGAAACTCAGGTAGAATTCTTTATATGCAACGTTAGATAAGTGCCTTTTTGAAGTGTCTGAAGTTCCTTTCCTGGGATATATTATTTCTACCGCTGGACTTGCTATGGACTCAAATAAAGTTTCTGCCGTTCTGGAGTGGCCACAGCCCTTGGGACTGAAGGCACTCCAGAGATTTCTTGGCTTTGCCAATTATTACAGAAAGTTTATCAAGGGATTTTCTTCTGTGGTATCACCCCTCACGGAACTTACCAAGAAGGGGGCAGATACCTATAATTGGTCACCCGAAGCACACTCTGCTTTTTCCACACTGGAACAATTGTTTTGCTTCACCCCCATTTTACGTCATGTGGATGTCTCTTATCCTTTTATTGTTGAGATGCGTCAGAGATCGGGGTTGGGGCTGTACTGTCTCAACACTCCGGTCTGCAGGGCAGATTACACTCATGTGCATTTTTCTTTCGGAAGTTTTCTTCCGCCGAGAGAAATTATGACATCGGAAATCGAGAATTGTTGGCCATCAAACTCGCGTTTGAAGAATGGCGACATTGGCTCGAGGGGGCAGAACATACTATTACGGTCTATACTGACCACAAGAATTTAGAGTATATTGAGGGGGCCAAACGACTCAGTCCTAGACAGGCTCGCTGGTCGTTATTTTTCTCAAGATTCAGGTTCATTATTACCAGGACAACTTTCTCGGGAAGAATGTTCTCAGGGGTTGGGGGCTGTACTATCTTGGGCTCAAAACATCTAGATAATGCATCTGCCTTGATGTTCTTACTACCTGGTTTGAAGCTTTTGAAGCTGAGGAGTCCCTGAAAGCATGCCCCCGCCGCCCAGCCAATCAGGATTGGCCGTGGCCTCCAGTGACGTCAGCCGACCCCTCAGTCAGCTGACTCCTCTCCTCGCCGCATAAAGGTCCCACCACTGGGCGTGCGCGCTTAGCCCTAAGCTTATGCACGGCTGAAGGACCTGGCCGCAGACCCTCCTGAGACCGAGCGCCTGGGACCGCCGCTACCTGAGATGCGGAAGCGGCAGCCATGCCGCTCTCCGCCGTGGCGGCGTCCCTGCCGAATGTTACAGTAACCCCCACTTGAGGAGTGGACTCTGGACACTTCTTACAGGGTTTCTCAGGATGTGTCTCATGAAATTTCCGTCTCAATTCCTCAACATGCATACGATGAGCCGGCACCCAGGATCTCTCCTCAGGCCCATACCCCCGCCAATGAACGAGGTACTGTAACGAACTACGCACCCAGCGAGAGTCAAAAATCCGCTCAATCTCGTACTCAGGTTCTCCATCAATCACCATGGGGGGTGGGGGGGGAGGGGGGGGAGAGGAATCCACATGCACAGCTGGTTTCAATAAAGACACATGAAAAGACTTCATCCCTCTCATACCAGATGGCATTGCAATGACATAAGTTACTGCATTAATCTTTTTGGACACAGGATACGGGCCAATAAACTTAGGGCCCAACTTTGCTGAGGGCTGTTTCAGTGCCAGATGTCGAGTTGATACCCATACCATATCCTCTGGCAAAAAATCCCATTCTGCAGAACGCTTTCTGTCTGCTTGTCTTTTCTGGGTAAGAAAAGCTTTCTCTAGATTTCCTTTGACTTTACTCCAGAAATCCTTCAAAGAACCCTGCCACTCCTCCAGGGCGGGAAATGGAGAAGATGCCACTGGCAACAGGGAGAACTTAGGAGATCTCCCCGAGACCACCTGGAAGGGTGAAAAGCCAGATGAAGTACTCTTCAAGTTGTTGTGGGCAAATTCTACGAACGGCAAGAATTTTGCCCAGTCCAACTGAGTATCAGCCACGTAACACCTAAGAAATTGTTCCAGTGCCTGATTAACCCTTTCCGTCTGACCATTGGTTTGCGGGTGGTAGCCGGATGAGAATGACAGATTCATACCCAAATGATGGCAAAAAGCTCGCCAGAATCTAGACACGAACTGGACTCCCCGATCAGACACCACATTCTCCGGAATACCATGTCGACGGAAAATGTGCTGGATGAAAAGGTCTGCCAGCTCCTGAGCTGAGGGGAGTCCGTCCAAAGGAATAAAATGAGCCATTTTGCTGAACCTGTCAACTACCACCCAGATGACCGTCTTTTCTTCGGACCTGGGGAGTTCGCCCACGAAGTCCATAGAAATATGGGTCCATGGTTCCCCAGGCGTAGGTAAAGACTGAAGTGTGCCTGCCGGGGCCTGTCTAGATGGTTTGCTTCTAGCACAGACTGAGCAATCTTTCACAAATTCCTTATCGTCTAGGGCCAGGGATAGCCACCAAACACATCTTTCCAGCATACTCTAGAGTCCTTGCTACACCTGAATGACCTGCATTTTTATGGGCATGGAACAACTGCAAGCGTCAGTGTAATGGCACAAACAAAACCCCTTTGGGTTTCCCCTCGGGGACCTCTTGTTGATAAGGCCTTAATATGAGTGATCAATCTTCCTCAGTCTCTGTGACTGCTATAACAATTTTTTCGGGCAAAATATTTTCGGGAGTTGGCGGCTGTACCGATTCAGGCTCAAAACATCTAGACAGGGCATCCGCCTTGATGTTCTTGCTGCCAGGTTTATAGGTAATTATGAACCTGAACCTTGAAAAGAACAGTGACCAGCGAGCCTGTCGGGGACTAAGTCTCTTGGCCCCCTCGATGTATTCTAAATTTTCATGGTCCGTATAGACCGTAATTACATGCTCTGCCCCCTCCAGCCAATGACGCCACTCTTCGAAGGCAACTTTAACGGCTAATAATTCCCGGTTTCCAATATCATAATTTCTCTCGGCAGGAAAGAACTTACGAGAAAAAAAGGCACAAGGATGCAGTCTGCCTTGGAAATCGGAATGCTGCAACAGTACAGCCCCAACCCCTATTTCGGATGCATCCACCTCCACAATAAAAGGAAAGGTGACATCCACATGTCTCAGAATAGGGGCGGAGCAGAACAAACTCTTCAACAATGAAAAGGCAGACTGAGCTTTGTCTGACCAATTATAAGTATCTGCCCCTTTCTTAGTAACGTCAGTGAGGGGTGAAACCACAGATGAGAACCCTTTAATACATTTTCTGTAATAGTTGGCGAACCCCAGAAATCTCTGAAGTGCCTTCAGCCCGGCAGGCTGTGGCCACTCCAGGGCTGCAGCCACCTTTTTGGGGTCCATACAGAGACCGGAGGTAGATATAATATAACCTAAGAAAGGAACCTCCGACACCTCAAAAAGGCATTTCTCGAGTTTGGCATACAGGCGATTCTGCCGGAGTTTCTCCAAAACAAATCTCACGTGTTTCCTGTGATCTGACAGATTCTGTGAGTAAATCAAGATATCGTCAAGATAAACTAACACAAAGCCCCCCAGAACTTCCCTGAACACCTCATTCACTAACTCCTGGAAGACGGCGGGGGCATTACATAGCCCGAAGGGCATAACCAAGTATTCATAGTGCCCGTCAGGCATGTTAAAGGCCGTCTTCCACTCATCCCCCTCTCTGATGCGTACCAGGTTGTATGCCCCTCTTAGACCTAACTTACAGAAGATACCAGCATCCGTGATTTGGGAAAATAAATCGTCAACCAATGGAAGTGGGTAACGATTTTTTATCGTTATTTTATTCAATTGCCGGTAATCAATACACGGGCAAAGCCCACCATCCTTCTTTTGAACAAAAAAGAAACCTGCTCCGGCCGGAGACTTTGAAGGACGGATAAAGCCCTTAACCAAATTTTCTTTAATATAATCTTGCATGGCCAGCTTCTCTGGGCCAGAAAGGTTATAGAGATGACCTCTAGGGGGCATACACCCTGGTCTTAATTCAATGGGGCAGTCGAAACTCCTATGAGGTGGGAATTTGTCTGCAGATTTAGGACAGAATACGTCAGCATAATCAGCATACTGTGGCGGTACCCCCTCAATCTGTACTTTGGTAGTACATATGGCCACTTTCTCTAAACAATGCAGTTGACAGGATGGAGACCAACTCAACAATTGGCCGGAACGCCAGTCAATCTGTGGAGAGTGTTTTTTTAACCATGCCATACCCAGGATCACAGTAGAAGAGGCCATTTTAAGAACAAAAAACTGTAGCCATTCCTTGTGCAATACCCCCACATGACATAAAAGAGCTGGTGTCTGAGAGAGGGCCTGCATGCCCTGTAATGGAGAATCATCCACTGCTGTAACTAAAATTTGCCTGTCCAAAGGGATCAGGGGTACCCACCATTTCTTAAGAAACTCGGCATCAATGAAATTAGCCTCAGATCCCGAGTCTATAAATGCCTGAGTAGACAAAGTTTGGTCTTCCCAGGTAATAGAACATGGGAGCAATAAACGTTTATCTGGTAGAGGTAGAACTGGCTCGCCTAGGGTAGTACCTCTAGCTACACCTAGGCGGCAGAGTTTTCCGCCTTCTTAGGGCAATTCTGAGCTAAATGACCCTTTTCAGCACAATAAAGGCAGAGGCCCTCCTTACGTCTCCGGGTTTTCTCCAGCTCGGACAGTCGGAAATTACCGACTGCATCGGTTCATCCGGAGTGGGAGCAGGTGGAGAAAAGGAGAAAGGGACAGTTTTAATAGCCTGTTTTCCCCGGGTTTGCTTCTGATATCGGATGCGGCGATCAATCTTTACCGCCAATGCTATAACCTCATCCACTGACTTAGGCTCTGGATGGCCGAGCATTAAATCAGAAACAGCATCGGACAGACCTGTTAAAAAACAATCTAACAAGTCAAACTGTCTGTAACGGTTGGGTGTTTAGCCTCAGACGTCTGATTATCAGGTGATCTGCAGAATCACCAATAATACTAGTATAACAGACACTGACTGAGTGAGTAGTAATTGGTGCAACCGTAACTTTATTAGTTTTGCGAGGCCTTACCAGAGGGACTGGTAAGGTATCATCAGTACACTGACTGTATAGATTTTATCAAACCTTCCCAGAGGAGCTGGAGAAGGTACTAACAGAGAGAGAGTACAGAAGTAGTATTGCTGGTCTATACCAGGGGAGCTGGTAAACGACCAATAAATGAGACAAACAATCACACCGACCTTTTCCAGTAAGGCTGGATAGGTCGGACTAGGAGGATACGGAAAAAGGCTAGACCTTCCCAGCGGGGCTGGAAAGGTATGTCAGGTAACTTAGATAGCTTTGGCAAAACCTTCCCAGAGGTGCTGGGAAGATACTATTAGTCACAAGCGGCACCTCACCAGTGGATCTGGTGGGTATAGAGCACCTCACCAGTGGCAAGGGCCCACTGGTGAGTAGAATGGTCAGACAGGCAAGGTTCGGCAACAGAGAGGTAATTACAGTGCAGAGTCGTGAGGCAGAAGGATAACGAGAAATCAGGCAGAGGTTCAGCAACTAGTCAGATAGGCAGAAGTACAGTAACGTTAGGCAGGAAGCAAGGTCAGAGGTATAGCCAGAATCATACACAGGTAATCAATAGTAACAATCTCCTAGTCTAGGTGTGAAGTCCTTGGTTTCAACACCGGGCACTAGTCTAAGTTCTGAGCGCTTACACAAAGTATTCACGACAGCAGATAAGGAAGCACTGAAGCCTGAAGGCTTAAGAAGCAGAGGAGACCTCACAGGCACGCCCCCTGCAATCAGCCAATCCGGGGCACCGTGAGTCTCCTCTGACATCAGCCGACCAGCAGGTCAGCTGACAAACCTTCTCCCAGCATAAAGGTCCCGTCTGTGCGCGCGCTCGCCGAGACGGTGACCCCTCCAGGGAACGAACGTTTCATCCTCGACATCTTAGACGCCGGGAGGATGGGCAGAGGCACAGGGGCAGCTGCGGCGGTGGTGCTGTTCGCTGCAGCTGCCCCGTTCTTCGTTACACTGTCCCCACCTGGCCGATACTGACCACCTTCTGAACTCGGAGGCATAGTTTTCTACGGTATTATGCCCCTGCCTGAGGATCTTAAGTTTCCTCTCTGCAGTTACGGCAATATCCGGGTCGTCGTAAATGAGGGCCATAGCTTTAAAGAATTCCTCAACGGATGACAAAGCCTCATGACCCCTAGGGAGACTGTAGGCCCAAGACTGGGAATCCCCAGTTAGTAAAGTTTTAATAAATGTGACTCTCTGACTCTCAGAACCTGAAGAGATAGGCCTGATCTCAAAATAAGAGAGGCAACGGTTCCTGAAATTCTGGAAATTAGATTTATGCCCGGAGAATTTCTCGGGCATGGGCATTCTAGGCTCAATGACTTGAGGAGACTGTACTGGTGCAGCCGCTGTCCGGAGGTTCTGAACGGCCTCGGACAGCTGATTGATCTGCGCCTGTTGAGTATTGACCGTTTCGGTTAAGGTATTCACCGCTGCGGTCAAGGCTTCAATCTTGCTGCACAGTGTGTCTATAGACATATTGGTCTGTTGTTCTGTCATGGTTGGCGTCAGCAAAATACAAAGCTCTGGATATTTGGTGATCTGCAGTATCACCAAATAATGCAGAGACTATATCTGATTATGCAGTGATCTGCAGAATCACCAATAATACAAATATAGTGATAAGAGGAAGTGACGTGAGCCTAGTCACACTTTATTGCACTAAGTGTAGTGATTGGTGCAAACAGTAAGTACTGGCAGAATTGGCAATACCTCACCAGAGGAGCTGGTGGGCACTGTCAGTACAGCGACAACCTCATCAGTGACGAGGGCTCACTGGTGAGTAGAGTGGTCAGACAAATGTAATGGATAGCGGAGATACTGCCGCAACAGCAAGCGGCATGGCGGCTATCTCCGCGTTGCAGCCTGCGGTTTCCACCGCGCAGTTACATGATGGTGCTTTGCCTGGTCCTTCTATCGCTCATAGACTAGGGCTACGCGCGCGCGCCGAGCGACAGGACCTTTATGCATCTAGAAGGGGAGTCAGCTGATCAGTCGGTCAGCTGACTCCAGCTATGCTCTGGATTGGCTGAGTGACTGGGGCGGCGCTGTGGAGCGCGTTTAGTATATATAGGACATGCCTGTCAGTTGCTCCGCGTCTGCTGTTGCAAATGCTACGTGTTAGCACTCAGACCTAGTCAGATCCCAAAGTGTGCCTAGAACCAGCAGGAGCTGGGGATCCGCACTTAGCCAGATTCTGTTGATAGCTTAAAGTACTAATTGAATTGTATTATTTGTTATGACCTTCTGCTAGCTTGACTATTCTTCTGCTTGCTGATCCTGTACCTTTGCCTATCTGATATAGTTGCCGACTCTGCCTGAAACACTACTCTGATTTAGCTTCCTGTCTCTGTACCGTCTCTGTCCGCTCGTTGCCAAACCTGCTTGTCTGACTCTCCTGTCCTCGCCAGTGACTAGTCACTGGTGAGGGATCCCCTGCTAGTTTCACCTGCTGCTTAGGTAATTACTAGCTGCAGTACAGTCTGAATCACCTGCTCCTCAGGTGATCAGTAGCTGCAGTACAGTCCGAATCACCTGCTCCTCAGGTGGTCAGGACCTGCAGTACAGTCTGAATCACCTGCTCCTCAGGTAGTCAGTAGCTGCAGTACAGTCTTTACCACCTGCTCCTCAGGTGAATAGTCACTACGATTATATCCTCTCTACCTCCTCATCAGGTGATAGTGGCTACAGTACAGTCTGAATCACCCGCTCCTCGGGTGATCAGCATACTTGTTCAACATATTACTACCCACTCCTCGGGTGAACTATCTCACTATTATCTGCATCTCCAGCTTGCTGGAGTTAGTACTCCTGTGTTATATAGAGATATTCCTCTCACTCATCTCCTCTGGGAGAGCAAGTATCTCTATCATTACTGTTGCACAAAACACCTGTCCTTACATTGGTTGTCCTGGTTCTGGCTATACTAGTATTATTGGTGATTCTGCAGATCACACATAATCAGGTATAGCATCTGTATTGTTGGTGATACTGCAGATCACCAATAATCAGAGAAATCTGTTCTTGCTGACACCAATCGTTACAGAACAGCAGACCAAACATTATGGACGCACTGCGTAGTCATGTTGAAGTCCTGACCACCGCGGTAAACAATCTTTCCGGGGTGATTATTAACCAACAGACCCAAATCACTCAACTGTCTGGGACAGTTCAGGTACTTCAAACGACTATCGATACAGTGCGATCCCCTCCAGTCACGGACCTACGTATGTCCGTACCTGAAAAGTTTTCTGGGCATAGATCTGACTTTCAGAATTTCAGAAATCGTGTGTTGTCTTATTTTGAGTTGAGGCCCAATCTTTCCGGATCTGAGAACCAGAGGGTAACATTTATAAAAACCCTTCTGTCAGGAGATTCACAAACATGGGCATATAGTCTGTATGCAGAGTATAAGGCATTATCTTCAGTTCAGGAGTTTTTTAAGGCCATGGCCGTTATATACGATGATCCGGATATTGCTATCACCGCTGAGAGGAAACTGAAAACTCTCAGGCAGGGTCGTAATCCGGTGGAGGTTTATGCCGCTGAGTTTAGGAGATGGGCTGTGTCAGCTAGATGGGGAACATATGCATTATTAGACTGTTTCCTGTCAGGATTGTCTGATGCAGTTTCTGATGTTTTGATGTTGGGGCATCCTGAGCCTAAATCCCTAGACGAAGCAATTTTTTTGGCGGTACGGGTTGATCGCCGCCTTAGCTATCAGAGACAAATGCGTGGGAAAAACGCTGTAAGATCTGTTTCCTACGCCTCTTCTCCACCCTCGTCACCTCAAGACGAACCGATGCAGATCGGTCACTCGAGGTTGACGCAAGTGGAAAGGAATCACAGAAGGTCAGAAAGACTCTGTCTATACTGTGCTGAGGAGGGTCACATTGTCCAGAATTGCCCTAAAAAGTCAGGAAACGCTGCCGCCTAGGTGTAGTCAGAGGTAATAACCTAGGCGAGCCGTTTCTACCTCTAAACAATAACCGTTTGTTCCTCCCTTGCTCCATCACCTGGGAGGGTCGGGCTACGGCCACAGAGGCATTCGTGGACTCGGGTTCTGCAGCCAATTTTATAGACCATGACTTTGTGAAAAAATTGGGCATTCCTTTACTCCTGCTGGATCGTCAGATTCTGGTCACAGCGGTAGATGATTCTCCGTTACAGTGTAGACAACCTCTTTCCCAGACTTCCTCATTGCTATGTACTATAGGGGTGCTACATAAGGAGAAATTACAGTTCTTTGTCCTGCAGATGGCAACCTCTAACATTATCCTCGGTATGCCCCGGTTGCAACTACACTCCCCTCAGATTGACTGGGCTTCCGGTCAGCTTCAGAGCTGGTCAACCCATTGTCATCATCATTGTTGGAGAGAGTTTGTGCCACCAAGGTTCAAATAAAAGGGGTGCCAGTGCAGTACGCAGAATTTTCTGATGTATTTTGTCTCAAATCAGCAGACAAACTCCCACCCCATCGGAGTTTCGATTGTTCCATTGAGTTGTAAACAACCAATACGGACAAGCACCATCAACAATAAACAAGCAAAAAATATGCGGAAAATATTACAATTTGTAATCAATAGGAGGGGATGTGCTGATTGGGCAATTTAAAATTTGTAACCATATAAAGAAGAAGTACCCAATAAAAGTAGCACCAACCACTCCAAATAAATAATATGATTCCAAATAACTAGTATAATAGTACAAAAGATTTTATTGGTAAATAGTAAACATGATTAAAAACATATTAAAAATCACTGGATGTGATGACAACAGCGTACACAATTGTATAATCAATAGCTATATGTAAATATCATGATCTCCCAATCCTCAATAAAGTAAAAAATAATAAATAAATATATATCTCTATCACTGATGAGCCCTAAAAAATAAATAAATCACAAAGGTGTATAACCGCAAAAAGCCACAGGGAGCCCAATATCATGTATAGAAACACAATCTGCAGTGCATAGTGAAGTGGTATATAAGGGAACTATATTGCACTAATAGAATAAAACACTTCAGCGCGGGCTCACTTATGTCCACCACCGAGAACACCATAAAAACAGATGCGCTTACCAGATCCTTACAGACCTTAACTACAGGGTCTGTAATATGGCTTTATGAGGTCAGCAGCAGGTGTCTTCACAGCCGGCCTCCTCTCCAGTTTGGACAGAATAACTCAAATCCTCATATGCAGTGTTTCACCAAAATAGAAGCATGCAAAAAACAATGCACATCTAAGTGTATCTGTAGCAATTTTAATGTAACGCAATAAAAACAGCATAAAAAGTTTTAAAAAGGGGTCACTCACATCAGGGTCCTTGTTACAGGGACCCACAGAGAAGACAGCACATAGATCAAAGGACGCCGTCCAGCCACACGTCCGCCTCACTCGACCGGTTTCACTATCAAAGTTTCATCAGGAGCTCCTCTCTCCGAAGCGGGTTGTGCCCGCGTGATGCATTAAGGCATACAACGGTGGTACACTCTCTCCCTCTCCTCTTCCTGTAAGTATTGAGCCTTCACTTACTGCACCTTTTTTCACTCATTGTAGGTGTTCCAGCCAATTTATCATTGGTTAGAAGTTTATTCCTTCTTTCCGTGTTTGAAAGGAACCTTTTGGGCATTAGTGCAATATAGTTCCCTTATATACCACTTCACTATGCACTGCAGATTGTGTTTCTATACATGATATTGGGCTCCCTGTGGCTTTTTGCGGTTATACACCTTTGTGATTTATTTATTTTTTAGGGCTCATCAGTGATAGAGATATATATTTATTTATTATTTTTTACTTTATTGAGGATTGGGAGATCATGTTCCATTGAGTTGAGATCAGGTTGTATGCCTCCTAGAGGCCATCTCTATAATTTGTCTGGGCCAGAGAAGTTGGCTATGCAGGAGAACATTAAGGAAAATCTGGCCAAGGGCTTAATTCGTCCTTCTAGATCTCCAGCGAAAGCTGGGTTCTTTTTTGTGCAGAAGAAGGACGGAGGGCTCAGACCTTGTATTGACTATCGGGGGTTAAATAAGATCACAGTGAAAAATCATTATCCACTGCCTTTGATAGACGATTTGTTTGCTCAGGTGACCAATGCCAGTATTTTCTCTAAATTGGATTTTCGAGAAGCATACAACCTGGTACGCATTAGGGACGGTGACGAATGGAAGACGGCGTTCAACACGCCAGATGGGCACTACAAGTATCTGGTCATGCCCTTCGGGTTGTGTAATGCGCCCGCCGTCTTCCAAGAATTGATTAATGAAGTATGTAAAGAGAAGAACCGAGAGCCAGAATATGGTGTAGTAGGTTATGGTAATGGGAAAAATTGCTAAAGAGTACAACGATATACTCACAAACATGGGTTACCTCCAGGTAACCACTATATAGGCAGGTGAGGAGATTAGCCTGTCCTCACTCAGGAATAAGAAGTCGCTCTCTGTAGATAGGAAAAAAGATGGGGTATCCCCCTCCACCAAGGGTGGATATTAAATATGACGAGGACAGAGGCGCCAAAAGAGTAAACAAAATACTTAAAAGGTTTAAAAATGCTTAGGAGGCAGTGTTGGACTTACCTCCTGCAAGCAGACACAATGAGCTGTGTATTTAGAACAAAATAAATTTATTGGTACACTCCGGGGGGTAGTCGCAACGCGTTTCGCAGGCAAGACCCGCTTCTTCAGGCAATGGCAATTGGAGTACACAACTGGGGACAAGAGGCATAATTGGTGTATGATCCCAGGCATATGCATAGGTAAGTGTAACAGACACAATGGTGGTAACACGTGCATAGGTAAGTATAACATAAATAGTGACTTATGTATAGGTAAGTGTAGCAGATATATGGTGGTACACTAGTATATGTAGTGTTTGGGTTGTTCTAGCGTTGTTTCTTGATGCTGTGATATTCTATGAAAATATATAGGAAGACAGCGAGGGGCCATTGTTTAAGTGCATAAGTACATGTATGCATATGCATATATTCACCTTTCGGTCGGTGGATGAGAGGGTATAAAATGTATATAAGTGTTCATATAAGGACTGAGGGGGGGGCGAACCAGGTGTATAAAATAGTATGTTAGACATGTGGGATGTGTGGGGAGAGTGGTTTGTTTTATACTATTGTACTATGTGTGTATAGAATGGTATGTTAGAGGTGTGGGATGTGTGGGGAGAGTGGTTTGTTTTATACTATTGTACTAGCTATGTGAAGGAGGGAGGGGGGGGGGGGGGGGGGCTAGTATGAGGGTCCATGTGGGAACAGGCCGAGAAGAGGAGAGAGACTGTTGTTCAGCATTATCCTAATATGTATTGTGGCAATATAGTATAATATACAGGTTTCACTTACCAGCAATGAGTCCGGGTAACACCTGGCGCCTCGTTACCACGGTGTCCCGGACTTGCTGTTTAAATATGTCAGAGTGGAATTCTTGAACCTATCGGAGAGCGGGGGCCGGCTCCTGATTTCCCGCCTCACGGGATTAACTACTCTGTGCCCAGCGTCCAGTGCGACCATGTGTGTCGCAACTGGATGATGTAATGGATAGGGAATGGGCGCAAAGTCTTGCCGTCATAATAGGGGCGGCACACTCGCAGCGGCGGAGGTATCCCCTGTGATGTCACGCGTATGCACTGCGCATGCGTCGGATGTCGTTCGGACATATTTGAACTGGGCAGAGCTGGCTAACGCGGTGAATCTTGCCGCTGTAGAGGGGAAAAGGTCATCTGTGTGCAATAATAGCCAAATAAATCTATGGTGCACGGCTTTATCAGAGTTAGTCTTATGCTGGTGTATGACTTATTTGTTTTGATAGCCTGCTTTGGGGACACAATAGTTAAGATGTATCTATGGATATAGAAGATAGTGTTATGGTGCCATCTAGTGGGTGATTTTTAAAAAGCAGCATTTTGATGTTTATGTTTCTATAGAAAGAAATAAAGAAATAAAAATAAAATACAATACAGTTGTGTATCTAAAATGTATAAAAGGAATGTCAGATCAATAAAAGGAATGTTAAATCAATAAAAACACTATATAGAAAGTCCCGTGATTAGAATTTTCAAATGATTAAAAAACAATCATGCCGAACATATTTCCATCAGTATCCTGGAGTACCTGAATATATATAAATATATAAAAAATATAAAAATGTATTGTGATGCAGGTCCGGATAAAAATAAGGGGACGAACAACATATTAGGTATGACAAAGAGAAAAAGGACCTTTTCATACAACATTCGTTATAAGTGGAAGATCTTAAAACATCATGATGTTGGCTAGTACTAGTATACAATAAGTACACATAAGAAAATGGTGACTGACAAGAATGATAAAAGAGGCGACCGATTTAAGAAAAAATTTTTTTTGTTAAGTTGTGGTTAATGTATTTTTTCAAGAGTTTCGTTGAGGCCTTCCGGAACGAGGGTCCTCAGTATTTGGATCCAGAACATTTCTCGCGCTCTGAGTTTATTGAAAGCGTCCGGTTGTGACTGGTCAATAGAGTTGGGCCGAACCTCCGATTTTAGGTTCGCGAACTTCCGCGGAAGGTTCGGTTTGCGTTAAAGTTCGCGAACCGCAATAGACTTCAATGGGGATGCGAACTTTGAAAAAAAAAAATTATGCTGGCCACAAAAGTGATGGAAAAGATGTTTCAAGGGGTCTAACACCTGGAGGGGGGCATGGAGGAGTGGGATACACGCCAAAAGTCCCCGGGAAAAATCTGGATTTGACGCAAAGCAGCGTTTTAAGGGCAGAAATCACATTGAATGCTAAATGACAGGCCTAAAGTGCTTTAAAACATCTTGAATGTGTATACATCAATCAGGTAGTGTAATTAAGGTACTGCTTCACACTGACACACCAAACTCACCGTGTAACGCACCGCAAACAGCTGTTTGTGTAGTGACGGCCGTGCTGCACCATGGCGAGAGTGCAGGTTTTGGTGGCTTTACAGCCCATATGGTCGCCTGGCTGATGTAGCTGAATGACAGAACAGTGACTGTCCAGCTGATCAAATTTGGTATGACCACAATGAAGCAACGACCTTATTATCTTTTGTGTGCCCCCAGAGACACTCATCTAGGCGCCGGTCATTGCTTCATTGTGATACGCAAGCCCCTTCACCACGGCAAGGTAATGATCACGAAGGGGAATGGGCACATGTACATGCCTTTTCTTTTGTTGTTGCAGCTGCCCGCAGTGCAGCCAGAAAAATTAGGCAGTCATGT
Organism: Hyperolius riggenbachi; assembly: GCF_040937935.1. Classification (NCBI taxonomy): domain Eukaryota; kingdom Metazoa; phylum Chordata; class Amphibia; order Anura; family Hyperoliidae; genus Hyperolius; species Hyperolius riggenbachi. The sequence goes on from NC_090648.1 coordinate 392,848,743, forward strand.
ACACGCACCAGAAAAATTATTACAGCGGCTGCTACTAGCAGCGGCCTAAAAAATTCAGCAATCCGCCTGGAGTCCCGGACCCTGTTGGTGGTGGCGGAGAAGGTAGTCAAGCGGCCTGCAGGCAGACATGCTGTGTGGAGGGACTGGGAGCGACTTAGTCTTCTTGGGGCAGGCCAGGCAGCCAGTCACACGGCGTGCAGGCAGAGATGCTGTGTGTGCGGGGACTGACTTAGTCTTGGGGCGAGCAGCAGCCCTCCGGGATCCATGCCTCATTCATTTTGATAAAGGTGAGGTACTTAACACTTTTGTGACTTAGGCGACTTCTCTTCTCAGTGACAATGCCTCCAGCTGTGCTGAAGGTCCTTTCTGACAGGACGCTTGCGGCAGGGCAGGAGAGAAGTTGGATGGCAAATTGGGAAAGCTCTGGCCACAGGTCAAGCCTGCGCACCCAGTAGTTCAAGGGTTCCTCATCGCTGTTCACAGCAGTGTCTACATCCACACTTAAGGCCAGGTAGTCGGCTACCTGCCGTTCCAGGCGTTGGTGGAGGGTGGATCCGGAAGGGCTACGGCGAGGCGTTGGACTAAAGAATGTCCGCATGTCCGACATCACCATGAGATCGCTGGAGCATCCTGTCGTTGACTGCGTGGACACGGGAGGAGGATTAGTGGCAGTGGTACCTTGCTGGCGTTGTGCTGTCACATCACCCTTAAAGGCATTGTAAAGCATAGTTGACAGCTGGTTCTGCATGTGCTGCATCCTTTCCACCTTCAGGTGAGTTGGTAACAGGTCCACCACTTTGTGCCTGTACCGAGGGTCTAGTAGTGTTGCCACCCAGTACAGCTCATTCCCCTTGAGGTTTTTTATACGGGGGTCCCTCAACAGGCAGGACAGCATAAAAGACGACATCTGCACAAAGTCGGATCCAGTACCCTCCATCTCCTCTTGCTCTTCCTCAGTGACGTCACGTAAGTCAACCTCCTCCCCCCAGCCGCGAACAATACCACGGGAAGGTTGAGCAGCACAAGCCCCCAGCGACGCCTGCTGCGGGTGTTCTCCTGCCGCCGTCCCCTCCTCCTCCTCCTCCCTCAAAGAAACACCTTGCTCATCATCCTCTGTCTGATGAGTCTGACTCATCTTCTGCACATGACTTCTCTTCTTCCTTCTCCTCCCCCTCTGTGCTGCCGCAGGTGTTGAGGAAACAGCTGGGTCTGATGAAAATTGGTCCCATGCCTGTTCCTGCCGTAACGGTTCCTGGTCACGCTCATTCGCAGCTTCATCCGCCACTCTACGCACAGCACGCTCCAAGAAGTAAGCGTAGGGAATTAAGTCGCTGATGGTGCCCTCACTGCGGCTCACCAGGTTGGTCACCTCCTCAAACGGCCGCATGAGCCTGCATGCATTTTTCATCAGTGTCCAGTTGTCGGGCCAGAACATCCCCATCTTCCCAGACTGTTTCATTCTGTTGTAGAGGTAGTGGGTGACGGCTTTCTTCTGTTCTAGCAGGCGGGAGAACATGAGCAGGGTCGAATTCCAGCGAGTCGGGCTATCGCAAATGAGGCGTCTCACCAGCATGTTGTTTTTCCGCTGAATTTCCGCAAAGCGTGCCATGGCTGTGTAAGACCGCCTCAAATGCCCACAGACCTTCCTGGCCTGCTTCAGGACATCCGCTAAGCCAGGGTACTTTGCCACAAATCTTTGAACAACTAGATTCATGACATGTGCCATGCAGGGTATGTGTGTCAGCTTCCCCATATGCAAAGCGGCAAGCAGATTGCTGCCCTTGTCGCACACCATGTTGCCTATCTCCAGGTGGTGCGGGGTCAGCCACTCATCCACCTGTTTCTTAAGAGCAGCCAGGAGAGCTGCTCCACTGTGACTCTCCGCTTTGAGACAAGACATGTCTAAGATGGCGTGACACCGTCGTACCTGGCATGCAGCATAGGCCCTGCGGAGCTGGGGCTGTGTAGCTGGAGAGGAGAACTGCCACTCAGCCAAGGAGGAGGAGGACAGCGAAGAGCATGTAGCAGGAGGAGAGGAGGTGGCAGGAGGCCTGCCTGCAAGCCGTGGAGGTGTCACAATTTGGTCCGCTGCGCCCTGCTTGCCATCGTTCACCACCAGGTTGATCCAATGGGCTGTGTACGTAATGTAGCGGCCCTGCCCGTGCTTGGCAGACCAGGCATCCGTGGTCAGGTGTACCCTTGACCCAACGCTCTTCGCAAGAGATGACACCACTTGCCTCTCAACTTCACGGTGCAGTTGGGGTATGGCCTTTCTCGAAAAATAAGTGCGGCCTGGCATCTTCCACTGCGGTGTTCCGATGGCCACAAATTTACGGAAGGCCTCAGAGTCCACCAGCCGGTATGGTAACAGCTGGCGAGCTAACAGTTCCGCCACGCCAGCTGTCAGACGCCGGGCAAGGGGGTGACTGGCCGAAATTGGCTTCTTCCGCTCAAACATTTCCTTCACGGACACCTGACTGCTGCTGTGGGCAGAGGAGCAGGAAGCGCTCAAGGGCAGAGGCGGAGTGGAGGAGGGTGCCTGTGAAGGTGGAAGGGAGAAAGCGGCAGAAGCAGATGATGCACCTGAAGGAGGAAGAGGAGAAGGAGGGTGACTTTTCTTTTGTGTGCTGCTGCTGCTTTTGCTCAGGTGGCCATCCCATTGCTGTTTGTGCCTTTTCTCCAGGTGCCTTCGTAAGGCACTTGTCCCTACGTGAGTGTTGGCCTTTCCACGGCTCAATTTTTCTTGGCAGAGCGAACAGATGGCTTTGCTCCGATCTGAGGCACACACATTAAAACATTTCCACACCGCTGAGCCACCCTGGGATGTGGGCACTATGGGGACCTCAGCAGCTGATGCTGAAGGGCAAGTTGGCTGGCTGTACATAGGTGGCAATACATGGTGCCGGACACTGCCACCAGCTGTTTCTGACGAAGAGCTGCCCCAGCTTCTTTCAGCAACTTCTCTCCTCCTACTACTCTCTGACTCCCCCTCTGAACTGTCCCCCTCTTCATCTCCTCTATTGGGAACATACAGAGGATCCCTATCATCGTCATCATCATAATCATCCTGCCCAGCTTCGCTTGCCTCAGACAAATCCAAACATGCACCATCAGTAGGTCCTTCATCCTCCTTACACGTTACATCCATAGTGTTGCCGCGTAACTCAGACATATGAGCTGGTGAAAAGTCATCTGGCTGTAACAACAATGGCTGTGCATCAGTGATTTCAACACTAAATAATTCTTGCGAAGTGTCAAATGCAGCGGAAGTGGTGCTAGTAGTAGCGCTGGTGGCTGAGCAAGATGAGGTGTTCTGTGTCGCTAAATACTCAACCACGTCCTGACAATCTTGGGAGGTGATGGGACGTGCCTTCTTCCGAGCACTGTACTGTGGGCCAGGTCCACACGAAATTACATTTACACGACCTCGCGCAGACCTGCCGGGTGGCCTTCCTCTGGCTCTGGCACTACCTCTTCCTCTACCTGTTTTGTCCATATCGGGTATGCACGGAGTGGTATATCACACTGCGTGCACTCACGTAGGTAGGTGGGTTCACTTAACAGAACAGGTATACAGTGGTGAGTTCACAGAACAGGTATGCAGTGGCAGGTTCACTGAACAGAACAGGTATGCAGTGGCTGGTTCACTGATCAGTACAGGTATACAGTGGCGGGTTCACAGAACAGGTATGCAGTGGCAGGTTCACTGAACAGAACAGGTATGCAGTGGCGGGTTCACTGAACAGTACAGGTATGCAGTGGCGGGTTCACTGAACAGTACAGGTATACAGTGGCAGGTTCACTGAACACAACAGGTATGCAGTGGCGGGTTCACTGAACAGAACCGGTATACAGTAGTGGCTCCACTGAACAGAACAGGTATGCAGTGGCGAGTTCACTGAACAGTACAGGTATACAGTGGCGGGTTCACTGAACAGAACAGGTATACAGTAGCGGGTCCACTGAACAGAACAGGTATGCAGTGGCGGGTTCACTGAACAGTACAGGTATACAGTGGCGGGTTCACAGAACAGGTATGCAGTGGCAGGTTCACTGAACAGAACAGGTATGCAGTGGCGGGTTCACTGAACAGGTATACAGTGGCGTGTTCACTGAACAGAACAGGTATACAGTGACGGGTCCACTGAACAGAACAGGTATGCAGTGGGGGGTTCACTGAACACAACAGGTATGCAGTGGTGGGTTCACTGAACAGTACAGGTATGCAGTGGCGGGTTCACTGAACAGTACAGGTATACAGTGGCGGGTTCACTGAACACAACAGGTATGCAGTGGCGGGTTCACTGAACAGAACCGGTATACAGTGGCGGCTCCACTGAACAGAACGGGTATGCAGTGGCGGGTTCACTGAACAGTACAGGTATACAGTGGTGGGTTCACTGAACAGAACAGGTATGCAGTGGCGGGTTCACTGAACAGAACAGGTATGCAGTGGCGGGTTCACTGAACAGTACAGGTATACAGTGGCGGGTTCACAGAAAAGGTATGCAGTGGCAGGTTCACTGAACAGAACAGGTATGCAGTGGCAGGTTCACTGAACAGGTATACAGTGGCGTGTTCACTGAACAGAACAGGTATACAGTGGCGGGTCCACTGAACAGAACAGGTATGCAGTGGCGGGTTCACTGAACACAACAGGTATGCAGTGGCGGGTTCACTGAACAGTACAGGTATACAGTGGCGGGTTCACAGAACAGGTATGCAGTGGCAGGTTCACTGAACAGAACAGGTATGCAGTGGCGGGTTCACTGAACAGGTATACAGTGGCGTGTTCACTGAACAGAACAGGTATACAGTGACGGGTCCACTGAACAGAACAGGTATGCAGTGGTGGGTTCACTGAACAGTACAGGTATACAGTGGCGGGTTCACTGAACACAACAGGTATGCAGTGGCGGGTTCACTGAACAGAACCGGTATACAGTAGCGGCTCCACTGAACAGAACAGGTATGCAGTGGCGGGTTCACTGAACAGTACAGGTATACAGTGGCGGGTTCACTGAACAGAACAGGTATACAGTAGCGGGTCCACTGAACAGAACAGGTATGCAGTGGCGGGTTCACTGAACAGTACAGGTATACAGTGGCGGGTTCACAGAACAGGTATGCAGTGGCAGGTTCACTGAACAGAACAGGTATGCAGTGGTGGGTTCACTGAACAGGTATACATTGGCGTGTTCACTGAACAGAACAGATATACAGTGGCGGGTCCACTGAACAGAACAGGTATGCAGTGGCAGGTTCACTGAACACAACAGGTATGCAGTGGTGGGTTCACAGAACAGGTATGCAGTGGTGGGTTCACAGAACAGGTATGCAGTGGTGGGTTCACAGAACAGGTATGCAGTGGCAGGTTCACTGAACAGGTATGCAGTGGTGGGTTCACTGAACAGGTATGCAGTGGTGGGTTCACTGAACAGGTATGCAGTGGTGGGTTCACAGTACAGGTATGCAGTGGTTAGTTCACAGAACAGGTATGCAGTGTTGGGTTCACTGAACAGGTATGCAGTGATGGGTTCACAGTACAGGTATGCAGTGGTGGGTTCACAGAACAGGTATGCAGCCAGGAACAAGCTAAGCCTAACTAATCTTTCCCTATGAGAGACAGTCTGCAGCAGCTCGCCCTACTCTCACTAATGCAGGCACACGAGTGACCGTAATGGCCGCCGCTGCCTGCCTTATATAAGGGGGGTGGGGCTCCAGGGGCTAGTGTAGCCTAATTGGCTACACTGGACCTGCTGACTGTGATGTAGAGGGTCAAAGTTGACCCTCCATGTGCATTATGGGGCGAACCGAACTTCCGCAAAGGTTCGCCTGCGGGACGCGAACGCGAACCATGGAAGTCTGCATGGAACCGTTCGCAGGCGAACCATTCGGCCCAACTCTACTGGTCAATGCATTCGATGAGTGTGATCTGAAACACGGTGGGGTCATTATTGTGATGGGTGCCAAAGTGCCTGGAAACACTGTGCAGGGGGAAGTTTTTGAGTATGTTTCTTTTATGTTGTCCGATTCGACTCCGTGCTGTTTGGGTGGTGCGGCCCACGTACTGAAGGTGACAAGGACAGGAAATGATGTAAATGACGTACTTGGAAGTGCAAGTTATATGGTTTCTAATATGATATTGTAATTTTGTGGTGTTGGAAAAGTAGGAGTCGGTGGTCTGGATGAATGGACAAGCTTTACATCTGTTGTTATTACATGGCGAGCACCCTGGTCTGAGATGTGTTGGTTGGGGTTCTTGTATTAATGTTGTTTTGAAACGGCTGGGTGCCAAGAGGTTGCGTAAGTTGGGGGCTCTTCTGAAGGTAATGGCTGGTGTTCGTGGAATGGTAGGTCGAAGATATGGGTCCTGTAGTAAAATGTCCCATCTTTTTTTCAGGATGGAGCGGATCTGGAAATGTTGAGCATTGTATCTAGTAATGAAGCGTGGCTGATTAGTGGTTGGCTGGTCTGTGGGCATGGATGGTGTGTTGGGGACTGTTTGTAGTTTTGCTTTGAATTTGGCGTCTTTAATGAGCTTTTTGGGATAATTGCGGTCCTGGAATTTTTTTGTGAGGACTTCAGATTGGATTTCATAATCTTTGGTATCAGTGCAGTTTCTGCGGATCCTTTTGAATTGACTGTATGGAGTGTTAATGGTCCAAGGGTGGTAATGAAAACTGTCAAAATGTATATAATTATTGGCATCTACTGGTTTGAAAAAGGTTTTGGTTTTTATATGTCTGGATTCGGTGAATAATGTTAGATCTAAAAATTGTATAGTGGTGGGATGATGTTGTGATGTGAATTGTAGACCTGCTGTATTTGAGTTTAAATAGCTGATGAAACTGGGGATAAGTACGTGGTCGCCCTTCCAAATAAAGATGAGGTCATCGATATAACGTTTGTAAAAAAATGATGTTGTCTGTGAAAGGGTTATTGTGATGTAATTTTTGGAGTTCTAGGAGGCCCATGGACAGGTTTGCATAAGAAGGAGCGAACGACGAACCCATCGCCGTTCCGTTGGTCTGATGGTAGACTTTGTCTGTGAATGTGAACACGTTATTTTGCAGGATAAATTCAGTGCACTGGGCTAGGAAGGATTGCTAGTTGTGGGGCATTGACAGGTTTGTGGAAAGGAAGTGTTTGATTGCAGAGAGGCCATAGGTGTGGGGAATGTTTGTGTAGAGTGATGTCACATCGCATGTAAGCCATAGGTAATCAACATCCCAGCTATAGTTGTTTAGAAGGTCAGTGAGATGGGATGAGTCCTTGAGGTAAGAGTCAAGGGATTGAACATAAGGTTGTAAATGATGGTCGATGAAACGTGAGAGGTTACTGGTTAAGGAATTGATCCCAGATATGATGGGGCGTCCGGGCGGTTTATGCAGTGTTTTATGTATTTTGGGTAAATAGTAAAAAAATTGTGTTTTCGGGTGGGGATTGATAATAAAGTTTCTTTCATTTTTTGTAATCATGTTATTGAGTAAAGCTTCGTTAATGAATGATTTCAGGTTTTTATTGAGTTCCATAGTGGGATCCGTGTCCAAGATTTCATAGTAATTTTTATCGCCTAATAAACGTTCTGCTTCTTCTAGGTAATCCTTAGTATTAAGAATGACAATCCCTCCCCCCTTATCCGCTGGTTTGATGGTAAGGTTGTGGTTGTTTTGTAGTGATAGGATGGCTGTTTTTTGTTGTCGAGATAGATTGGAGGAAGTGGTGGGTGTGCCATTATGCATGGTTTGAAGGTCCTGAAGTACTAAAGAATAAAAGGTGTCGATAAAATTGCCTTTGGATGCTACTGGGTAGAACCGTGATCTTCCCTTAAGTTGTGTGGTGATGTATTTTTCCGTGGTGATTTCAGCTGGAGATATTGTGCAAGGTGGTATTGAATCGTTATTTGTAATGATTAGGGAAGTTTGATCGGTGGCCGGGGCTGCATGTGCTTCTTTTATGGCAAAATGTCGTTTTAGTGTTAGTTTGCGGATGTAAGCGTTTAAGTCCGAAAAAATTTCGAACATGTTTGACTGGTTGGTTGGGCAGAAGGATAGACCCTTTTCGAGCAGTGTGGTTTCGTTAAGGGACAGTCGGTGATCGGACAGGTTGAATATACATTTAGTGTCAGTGTTATTGGTGATTATTGGTGTTTGTTTCTTTTTTCTTTTCCCTCGCTTACCCCTTTTTCTGAGTCCGGCAAGGGTCTTTTTTTCTTGGGTTGTAGTATGGTGCGGGATGCTTTTGGACTGGGTAATTGGGTTTTATGTTCTGGGACAGGGACGAGGGGAGGTCTAAAAAAGATGAAGTGAGGGTTGTGTTGCAATTGGCCTGGTTACTTGGTGGGTTGGTGGCGTTATTTGAACTTGGTTGAAAGAAGCTATTGATGGACGTTTGAAGATTGGTGTGTGGCTGTTTAGTATTGGGGACATTAGTGGCTATTGGGGTGTTTCTATGGTTGATGATTGGACTTGTTAGGGGACTTTCATGCACAGAGAAGTTGAGTGATGTGGGGGCCGATTCGCAGATGCTAATTTGTGAAGCCCTGATTGGTGAATTGTGTTCAGGGCTCAGCTGTAGGGGAGAGGGATTGTCACTCGTCTTAGGTGTCAAGCTTTTCCTTTGATTTGATGGAATCAATGTCTGCGGAGGGTGTTTGCCAGCAAAATTGAATTCTGGATTTAACAGGGGTGGCCGGATGGTTAGCTTGTCAGCCTCAGTACGTGGGGTAGAGGTGATGGATTTAGATGATATGGTATGTATTTCCGCCGTGATCACCTTTTTATTATTATTGTTATTAATGATGGCGTTTTTGTTTTGACGGTGTGATTTGGGGTTCGTGGTTGGGCCTGTGTTATAGTTGAAGCTATTGGGGGGAGGTGTGGAAGCTGTGAATGGCTTAGTGGGTTCTTTGGTGACTGTGATTGTGTTCTTTTGTGAAGGGGTGATTGTGGGGGTGTCTTTTGGTGGTGCTAGGTTCACTGGAGGAATAAATGGTGGTGGTGGGTATGGTGGATATTTTGTGAAAGGTGGTGGGATAGTGAGACTCATCAGTGGTGGTGGGCGGTTTTGGGGATACACTGGTGGACCGGCTGGCTGTGGGATAACAGGAGGACCGCGTGGTTTGCGTTCCCTCTCTCTAAGTTCCGCATATGCCAGTCGGTCTCTATTTAATTTTTTCAGTTTAGTGTCTATAGTGTCCATTTCGAACTTTCTAAGTCGGGACGTGAGGTTGGATAGTAGTGGTCCGTATTGGGGATTGTTTGTGTGAAGGGCGAGAAAGTTTCTGCATTCCAATATAATAGGTTGCAAGCTACTCACTATGGATTTTCTTTTTATGATGAGCCTCTCCATCATACCTTGTGTACAAACTTCAAGGTAGGCATACCAATCTATGGAAAAGACAGAATCATTGGGAAAAGCGGTAAGGGTTTTAATTCTAATGCCGTCAGGTGATATTTTTTCCTCTATGTATGTCTCTTGCATGGCGATGTCAGCTAAACTAAAAAATTCGTCCTTCAGAGACGATTCAAGTTTTTGAAAGACTGGTTTGAGATCAGTGTTGTCAATTGGCGAGGTATCATCTTCATCAGTGGGGACTGGATCATGTGTGTCGGTTTGTTTCAGTTTGAACTGGGCCAAAAGGCTGTTTCTGTACGCTGATCGATCCAAAATGCATTCCATATTGGCAAGAAATGAAGGCTTCTATCTGGTTCCGGTTGCCTGTTCGCAGACGAAGAGGCCAAGGCAAGCTTGTATGGATATATGTAAAGAGAAGAACCGAGAGCCAGAATATAGTGTAGTAGGTTATGGTAATGGGAAAAATTGCTAAAGAGTACAACGATATACTCACAAACATGGGTTACCTCCTTTTATTAATCTGACATTCCTTTTATACATTTTAGATACACAACTGTATTGTATTTTATTTTTATTTCTTTATTTCTTTCTATAGAAACATAAACATCAAAATGCTGCTTTTTAAAAATCACCCACTAGATGGCACCATAACACTATCTTCTATATCCATAGATACATCTTAACTATTGTGTCCCCAAAGCAGGCTATCAAAACAAATAAGTCATACACCAGCATAAGACTAACTCTGATAAAGCCGTGCACCATAGATTTATTTGGCTATTATTGCACACAGATGACCTTTTCCCCTCTACAGCGGCAAGATTCGCCGCGTTAGCCAGCTCTGCCCAGTTCAAATATGTCCGAACGACATCCAACGCATGCGCAGTGCATACGCGTGACGTCACAGGGGATACCTCCCCCGCCGCTGCGAGTGTGCCGCCCCTATTATGACGGCAAGATTTTGCGCCCATTCCCTATCCATTACATCATCCAGTTGCGACACACATGGTCGCACTGGACGCTGGGCACAGAATAGTTAATCCCGTGAGGCGGGAAATCAGGAGCCGGCCCCCGCTCTCCGATAGGTTCAAGAATTCCACTCTGACATATTTAAACAGCAAGTCCGGGACACCGTGGTAACGAGGCGCCAGGTGTTACCCGGACTCATTGCTGGTAAGTGAAACCTGTATATTATACTATATTGCCACAATACATATTAGGATAATGCTGAACAACAGTCTCTCTCCTCTTCTCGGCCTGTTCCCACATGGACCCTCATACTAGCCCCCCCCCCCTCCCTCCTTCCCATAGCTAGTACAATAGTATAAAACAAACCACTCTCCCCACACATCCCACACCTCTAACATACCATTCTATACACACATAGTACAATAGTATAAAACAAACCACTCTCCCCACACATCCCACACGTCTAACATACTATTTTATACACCTGGTTCGCCCCCCCCTCAGTCCTTATATGAACACTTATATACATTTTATACCCTCTCATCCACCGACCGAAAGGTGAATATATGCATATGCATACATGTACTTATGCACTTAAACAATGGCCCCTCGCTGTCTTCCTATATATTTTCATAGAATATCACAGCATCAAGAAACAACGCTAGAACAACCCAAACACTACATATACTAGTGTACCACCATATATCTGCTACACTTACCTATACATAAGTCACTATTTATGTTATACTTACCTATGCACGTGTTACCACCATTGTGTCTGTTATACTTACCTATGCATATGCCTGGGATCATACACCAATTATGCCTCTTGTCCCCAGTTGTGTACTCCAATTGCCATTGCCTGAAGAAGCGGGTCTTGCCTGCGAAACGCGTTGCGACTACCCCCCGGAGTGTACCAATAAATTTATTTTGTTCTAAATACACAGCTCATTGTGTCTGCTTGCAGGAGGTAAGTCCACCACTGCCTCCTAAGCATTTTTAAACCTTTTAAGTATTGTTTTTACTCTTTTGGCGCCTCTGTCCTCGTCATGATTAATGAAGTGTTTAGGGAGGTTCTTGGAAAATTCGTGCTAGTATATTTGGACGATATACTGATTTTCTCTCCCAACCTAACGGAACATCGTAAACATGTGAAGTTTGTGTTACGAAAATTAAGACAGAACTTGTTGTACGCAAAGTTAGAGAAGTGCCTCTTCGAGGTCACGCAAGTCCCTTTTCTGGGAAATATTATTTCCACGTCAGGCCTTTCCATGGATCCTGAAAAAGTCTCTGCTGTATTGGAGTGGTCTCAACCTGTAGGATTGAAGGCACTCCAAAGATTTCTTGGCTTCGCCAATTACTACAGAAAGTTCATCAAAAGGTTCTCTTCTGTGGTGTCACCCCTAACCAACCTTACCAAAAAAGGGGCTGACACTTACCATTGGTCGGCAGAGGCGCACTCTGCCTTTGCTACGCTTAAAAAGCTATTTTGTTCTGCGCCCATTCTGAGACACGTGGATGTCACTTTCCCCTTCATCGTTGAGGTTATGCATCTGAGGTTGGGGGTTGGGGCTGTACTGTCTCAGCGCTCTGGTTTACAAGGCAAACTTCATCCCTGTGCCTTCTTTTCTCGTAGGTTCTCTCCAGCTGAGAGGAACTACGATATTGGCAATTGGGAGCTTCTGGCCATTAAGTTAGCCTTTGAAGAGTGGCGCCATTGGCTTGAAGGAGCAGAGCATACGATTACAGTTTATACTGATCATAAAAACTTGGAGTATATTGAAGGGGCCAAAAGACTAAGTCCCCGACAGGCCCGCTGGTCCCTGTTCTTTTCAAGGTTCATATTCGTGATAACGTATACTCCAGGAAGTAAAAATGTCGAAGCAGATGCACTTTCTAGGTGCTTTGAGCCTGAGACAGTTCAGCCTGCAGCCCCTGAGACCATCCTACCTCAAAAGACTGGTGGTGGCAGCCACGGAAACCTGGGAGGATTGGGCGGTTACCTTGGGGCCTTACCAACAGGATATCCCAGAAGGGAAGCCCGAGGCGGTTCTCTTTGTGCCACTTCCATTTCGCTTACAAATCTTGCAACTATTCCATACCCATAAGAATGCAGGGCATCCCGGAGCTGCTCGAACTCAGGATCTGTTGGCTAGATGTGTATGGTGGCCATCATTGGCACTCGATTGCAAGGAGTTTGTAAGAGAATGCTCTGTGTGTGCCAGAAGTAAGCCATCTCATCAGGCACCTGTGGGTACCCTTCAGTCCCTGCCAGTGCCAAATGAACCCTGGACTCATTTGTCTATGGACTTCGTAGGGGAACTCCCTAGCTCTGAGGGCAAGATGGTCATCTGGGTGGTAGTTGATAGGTTCAGTAAAATGGCTCATTTCGTGCCTCTGAAAGGACTCCTCTCAGCCTAGGAATTGGCTGATCTCTTTATCTGACACATTTTCCGGCTGCATGGCATTCCGGAGAATGTAGTGTCAGATAGGGGAGTCCAGTTTGTGTCGAAATTCTGGAGAGCCTTTTGCCATCAGCTCAATATGGACCTTTCATTTTCATCAGGCTACCACCCACAGACAAATGGACAGACCAAAAGGGTTAACCAGTCTCTGGAACAATTTCTTAAGTGTTATGTGGCAGATGCGCAGTCAGATTGGGTAAAGTTCCTGCCATTTGCGGAATTTGCGCATAATAACCTGAAGAGCTCCTCTTCAGGTTTCTCTCCATTTCAGGTGGTCTCGGGGAGGTCTCCCAAATTTTCTCCTTTGCCAGTGGCATCTTCTCCCTTTCCGGCCCTAGAGGATTGGCAAAGGGCTTTAAGGGAAATTTGGGTCTTAGTAAAGAGAAATCTGGGGAAAGCTTTCCAGACTCAGAAAAAACAGGCAGATAGGAGGCGGTCGGTAGAGTGGAAGTTTTCCCCAGGAGATAAGGTGTGGGTGTCTACTCGACATTTAGCGTTGAAACAACCGTCACCCAAGTTGGGACCCAAATTCATAGGCCCGTACCCCATGTCTAAAAAAATTAATGATGTGACTTATGCGATTGATCGCCCAGCCAGCATGAGAGGTGTGAGATCATTCCATGTTTCCTTGTTTAAGCCTGCTGTGCATGTGGATTCCTCTCCCCCCCCCCCCCCTCTGTGATGATTGACGATCAACCAGAGTATGAGATAGAGAAAATTCTGGATTGGTGCAGAATTCTGTGCAGTACCTGGTTCATTGGAATGGCTACGGCCTAGAGGAGTGAACTTGGGTGCCGGATTGCCGCATGCATGCAGAAGAGTTAAAGAAAGAGTTTCATGAGTTACACCCTGAGAAACCGGGTAGGAAGTGTCCGGGGTCCACTCCTCGGGGAGGGGTACTGTAATGGATAGCAGAGATACTGCCGCAACAGCAAGCGGCATGGCGGCTATCTCTGCGTCGCAGCCGGTGGTTTCCACCGTGCAGTTACATGCTAGTGCTTTGCCTGGTCCTTCTATCGCTCATAGACTCAGGGCTACGCGCGCGCGCCGAGCAACAGGACCTTTATGCATCTAGAAGGGGAGTCACCTGCTGCTTAGGTGAATACTAGCTGTTGTACAGTCTGATTCACCTGCTCCTCAGGTGATCAGTAGCTGCAGTACAGTCCGAATCACCTGCTCCTCAGGTGGTCAGTACCTGCAGTACAGTCTGAATCACCTGTTCCTCAGGTGGTCAGTACCTGCAGTACAGTCTGAATCATCTGCTCCTCAGGTGGTCAGTAGCTGCAGTACAGTCTTTATCACCTGCTCCTCAGGTGAATAGTCACTACAATTCTATCCTCTCTACCTGCTCCTCAGGTGATAGTGGCTATAGTACAGTCCGAATCACCTGCTCCTCGGGTGATCAGCATACTTGTTCAACATATTACTACCCGCTCCTCAGCTGAACTATCTCACTATTGTCTGCATCTCCAGCTTGCTGGAGTTAGTACTCCTGTGCAGCGAGCAGAGAGGACTTACTCACCTGCTTCCTGCGTTCCAGGCGATGGCGCACAGCGTCATCGTCACGTGACGCTGCTCTCCGCCTTCTCCACCGCCCACTGTGCTTCCTGATTAGCAGAAGCGCAGTGAGCGACAGAGAAGTCGGAGACCAGCATCACGTGAGGATGACGTGTGCGCCATCGCCAGGAAGCAGGTAAGTCTTCTCTGTCCGCTCCTGCCCGCATATCTAAAGCTGCTGCTAATTAGGAGGGGGAAAGTGCCAAAAGGAGGGGACCCAGGTGAGGGAGGTGGGAGGTCTGGCCCCCCTCCCCGCCACCCCTCCTTCCAAGCTTCCCCCATACCGGGGGCAACTATACTACTGGGGCAACTATACTAGCTATTCTGGGGGCAACTATACTAGTTATTCTGGGGGCAACTATACTAGCTATACTGGGGGCAGCTATACTAGCTATACTGGGGGCAACTATACTAGCTATACTGGGGCAACTATACTAGCTATACTGGGGGCAACTATACTAGCTATACTGGGGGCAACTAAACTAGCTATACTGGGAGCAACTATACTAGCTATACTGGGAGCAACTAAACTAGCTATACTGGGGGCAACTATACTACTGGGGCAACTATACTGGGGAGTGGGGGCAACTATACTAGCTATTCTGGGGGCAACTATACTAGCTATTCTGGGGGCAACTATACTAGCTATACTGGGGGCAACTATACTAGCTATACTGGGGGCAACTATACTAGCTATACTGGGGGAAACTAAACTAGCTCTACTGGGGGCAACTAAACTAGCTCTACTGGGGGCAACTAAACTAGCTATACTGGGGGCAACTATACTAGCTATACTGGGGGCAACTATACTGGGGGCAACTATACTAGCTATACTGGGGGCAACTATACTAGCTATACTGGGGGAAACTAAACTAGCTCTACTGGGGGCAACTAAACTAGCTCTACTGGGGGCAACTAAACTAGCTATACTGGGGGCAACTATACTAGCTATACTGGGGGCAACTATACTGGGGGCAACTATACTAGCTATACTGGGGGCAACTATACTAGCTATACTGGGGGAAACTAAACTAGCTCTACTGGGGGCAACTAAACTAGCTATACTGGGGGCAACTAAACTAGCTATACTGGGGGCAACTATACTAGCTATACTGGGGGCAACTATACTAGCTATACTGGGGGCAACTGTACTAGCTATACTGGGGGCAACTGTACTAGCTATACTGGGGGCAACTATACTAGCTTTACTGGGCCAACTATACTAGCTAATACTTTAAATTACAGTTAGCTCCGCCCTCATCTGGTCATGGCCACGCCCATTTTTCACAGCGGTGCGCAAAGCATGCCACAGGTTGTGGCCATGCCCATTTTTTTCAGGGGGGGGTGTCTTTTAATATCCAGCACTGGGTGCCAAATGCCCTAGGTACGCCACTGCTCCTGTGTTATATAGAGATATCCCTCTCTCCCAGCTCCTCTGGGAGAGCAAGTACTGTATCTCTATCATTACTGTTGCACCAAACACCTGTCCTTACATTGGTTGTCCTGGTTCTGGCTATACTAGTATTATTGGTGACGCTGCAGATCACATATAATCAGGTATAGCATCTGTATTGTTGGTGATACTGCAGATCACCAATAATCAGAGAAATCTGTTCTTGCTGACACCAATCGTTAC
This sequence comes from Hyperolius riggenbachi, assembly GCF_040937935.1. Taxonomy (NCBI): domain Eukaryota; kingdom Metazoa; phylum Chordata; class Amphibia; order Anura; family Hyperoliidae; genus Hyperolius; species Hyperolius riggenbachi. The sequence continues at coordinate 392,864,730 of NC_090648.1, forward strand.
AACAAATCGGGTCGATAACAGGCAGGCAGATACAGTACAGAATCAGTAGGCGGAGAAGAAACGGTTAACAGGCAGAGTTGGCAGCTAGATCAGATGGGCTAAAGTACAGAATCACAGAGCAGAGGAATAGTCAAAGAACGAGCCAGAGTCAAACACAGGAAAAAAAATACAATCAAAATGAGGCTAACTAGAGATAGATGTATATTGCAAACACTGCATATACATCTATCACAGGCAGGAACCTAACTAGGTCTGAGCGCTAGCACCAAGTGTTAGCAACAACAGATGAGTTGCGAGTGACTCCTCAGCTCTTTTGAAGCTGAGGAGTCCCTAAAAGCATGCCCCCGCCGCCCAGCCAATCAGGAGCGGCCGGGGCCTCCAGTGACGTCAGCCGACCCCTCGGTCAGCTGACTCTTCTCCTCGCCGCATAAATGTCCTGCCGCTGGGCGCGCGCGCGCGTAGCCCTAAGCTTATGCGCGGCTGAAGAACCTGGCCGCAGACCCTCCTGAGACCGCGCGGCGGGGACCGCCGCTACCTGAGATGCGGAAGCGGCGGCATCACACAGACAGATAAGGTACAGAATCAGAAGGCAGATACGGAATCCAATAACAGGCAGGGTCAGGCAACGGAGAATCAGAATAACGAGGTACAGAATCAGGAGGCAGGTACAGAGTCCAGGAACAAGCAGAGATTGGCAACAGGATATCAGAAATAGCAAGGTACAAGGTCAGAGTTCAGAGGAATAGTCAGGCAGGCAGAAGGTCATAACAAATAATACAATTCAATATTCCTAATGCTAAGGTGTGAACTCCTTGATGTCAACACCTTTGGAAACTATGCTAGGACACAGAAACAGACAAGGTCTGAGTGCTACCACATAGTGATCGCAACCACAGACAACCAGAGAATGACCAGCACCCAGTATGTATACTATAGCGCTCTAGAGCGCCACCTTAAGTGCTGGACCAATGAAAAGTGGTGGAAATGTCAGCTGACCAGCTTGGTCAGCTGACCTTCTTCTGGCTGTCATATAAACTCTGCCTCTCAGCGCGCGCGCGCGTCATTCTGAACTTGTGTGGACTATCAGTCCCAGCCACACCAGTCACGTTTTGCAATGTCTCTGCTGGCCTGCACGTGGGGTGAGACGCACCGCTATCAGCACGTGGCCTCCCCACGCCTGGTCAGACCGTCAGTAGCAGGCCTATGCGCGTTCCGCTATGCCAGCTGCGGAAACAGCCGCCTCATCCTGCGTACATGCGGCGGCTTTTCCGCGTTTCTTCACAGGGTTGAAATGAAATACGGATGAAACTTTAGGAATAAAGTGTTGGATTGGCCTCAACACTATTCTGTCTGGAAAAAATGTCAAAAATGGCTCCTGCCATCCGAGTGCTTGAATTTCCGAGATTCTTCTTGCAGATGACATTGCCACTAAAAAGACTGCCTTCTGTGTCAGTTGTACTAGTGTACAGTTTTTGGCAGGTGAGTATGGTGATTTTGATAGATTATCTAGCACTAATGGTAGATCCCATTTGGGAAATATTGTTTTTCGGGGAGGCCTCTCTTTCATTACTCCCTTTATGAATTGCACTACTAATGGATGTAGTGCCCATCTTTTGTCTGTTAGGCCTGAAACACACCAGAGGAGTTTTTCTGAGCGTTTTGAGTTTTTAAATCTGCTGCTAAGGTTATCCTATGTGTCTGTGCACACTGGAGCAATGAGGTTTTGTAAAAAACCCCATAGCATTACATTGGGAAGAGCTTTTGAAACCTCTAAAAGCTCTTCCCAATGTAATGCTATGGGGTTTTTTACAAAACCGCATTGCTCCAGTGTGCACAGACACATAGGATAACCTTAGCAGCAGATTTAAAAACTCAAAACGCTCAGAAAAACTCCTCTGGTGTGTTGCAGGCCTTAGTGCTGATATTGCTGACACCTGTACTTTCAGTGAATGGAAGCCCAAGCCTTTGTCCATTCCGGTTTGTAAGAATTGTAGTAGTTGTGTAATGTCCGGTTTCAGAGGGTCAAAACTGTTTTGCCTGGCAAACTCTACAAATCTTGTCCAGATTCTTTGATAGGAAACGTTTGTAGACGGTTTCCTTGCCTTTAGAATAGTGCTTATAACGTCATCTGAGAATCCTAATAGCTCCAATTTCCGCCTCTCAATTTCCAGGCCGCTAGTTTTAAGCTGGACGGGTTGGTATGACAAATCGGGCCTTGCATTAGTAAGTCCGGGGTTATCGGGAGCATTAGTGGCTCTAGAATCTTCATTTGCCATAACAATGGAAACCATGGCCTCCTTGGCCAATAAGGGATCACAGCTATTAGAGTCACTCTCTCTCTGCTGAGTCTCATTAGTAGTTTGTGTATTAGTGGGATTGGTGGAAACACATATCCTGTGTTGAATGTCCAATTTGCTACTACTAGAGCATCTGTTGCCAGTGCTCTCGGGGTGTATTTTCTCGAGATGAAGTTCTAGCATTGTGTATTAAGTGTGGTTGCCATCAGGTCCAGCTGAGGAGATCCCAGTTGTTGACATATTTCTTGGAAGACCGCTTTGTTCAGACTCCATTCATTGTTGTCGATATCGCGTCTGCTCAGGAAATCCGCTTTTAAGTTTTCCGGTCCCGGAACATAAATTGCGGTCAATGTGTTGAAAGTCCGTTCTGCTAAGCTGAAGATTGGTGATACCTCCTGAAGCAATGTTATCGATCTTGTTCCCCCCTGTCATCTGATATAAGAGACTGCTGTGCAATTGTCCATGTGTAGCATTACGTTCTGTCCATGAAGTTGGCTCTTGAAGCTGTTGAGGGCTAACTTGGCTGCTCTTATTTCCAGAATATTTGCTGGTACACCTCTTTGTGGCAAACTCCATCTGTCTTGTATAGACTGAGATTGCATCACTGCTCCCCAACCCCTTTGACTGGCATCTGTGTTAATCATGATATGACAAAGGATCTGGATGGGTAAAGGGTTGTTGAGGTTCTTCTTTTTTGTCCACCAAAATATACTGTTCCTCATAGATGGAGTTAGGAGTATTTGTTGATCCATTCGTCTGCTGCTCCATTGGGTTAGAAATCCAGTATGCCACTGTTGACAATGCCCCTGTGCCCACTTTACCATTGGTATAGTTGCTGTCAAAGTACCGAGGAAGCTTAGGCACTGCCTTGCTGTTATTGACGTGGCACTGTAATGATTAGTGACATGGCAGCCGCGGTGAATAGCGTTACCACCGCGGCTGCTTCTGGTTCTCTGCCTGCCAGTCTCCCCACTCCTCAGGCGTCTAGCATGCTGAGGATGGGTGTCTCTGTTGCTCACAAGGTTGCATTAGCACGTGCGCGCGCTCACCGTCAGGACCTTTATGCCAGGAGGAGGCGCGTCAGCTGACCGGCTGACGTTTAGAGGGCACGCTCGCCGCTGATGATTGGTTGAGTGTGGTGGGCATGCCTCGGGGGTCTCCTACGCTTCTTAAGCACGGCGGATGCAGTTGCAACTTGTCTGCTGTTGCGAATACTACGTGTTAGAGCTCAGACCTTAATTACAACAGAGAGAAAATGTGTGCATCAACCAAGTGAACCTGACAAATCTGGCTTTGCAAATTTGGCCTACTGGCTAATCACGAGACATTGCTCATGCAAATATGCATTTGCTTTTGCATGCTTAAATATGCAGGGTCAAAAACCAAAAACCGCAAAACAATCGCCCTGCGGGAATTAGTTCATGCTACATAGCACTATGCAGGGGCGGCACGAGGAGGCTTCCCATTGCCCCCATACAACCGGAGGGCCGCGGGGGTCCCAGGCTCTCTCACCGCCTGGAACCCACACAGCGGCACCCCGGAGGTGGAGGCTGGGGGGTGCAGGCGATCTCCCCAGCGTGGCCAGCGCTGCCAAGAGCCGCCCGCACACACCTCCCAAGATTAAAAACAGGCACTTACCTTAACGTCCATTGCATTCTGCTATGTGCGCATGACCTGGGCGCAACACATAAGGGGAGGACAGGCGCAAATAACCTGCTCCAGGGCTCTCACCTCCTAAAACAAGCCATTCACCACTTGCCTCCAAAGAAAAGAAAATGCAATGCTAATTACAACAGAGAGAAAATGTGTGCATCAACCAAGTGAACCTGACAAATCTGGCTTTGCAAATTTGGCCTACTGGCTAATCACGAGACATTGCTCAGGCAGATATGCATTTGCTTTCGCATGCTTAAATATGCAGGGTCAAAAACCAAAAACCGCAAAACAATCGCCCTGCGGGAATTAGTTCATGCTACATAGCACTATCCAAGGGCGCCACGAGGAGGCTTCCCATTGCCCCCATACAACCGGGGGGCCGCGGGGGTCCCAGGCTCTCTCACCGCCTGGAACCCACACAGCGGCACCCCGGAGGTGGAGGCTGGGGGGTGCAGGCGATCTCCCCAGCGTGGCCAGCGCTGGGAAGAGCCGCCCGCACACACCTCCCAAGATTAAAAACAGGCACTTACCTTAACGTCCATTGCGTTCTGCTATATGCGCATGACCTGGGCGCGACACATAAGGGGAGGACAGGCGCAAATAGCCTGCTCCAGGGCTCTCACCTCTTAAAACAAGCCATTCACCACTTGCCTCCAAAGAAAAGAAAATGCAATGCTAATTACAACAGAGAGAAAATGTGTGCATCAACCAAGTGAACCTGACAAATCTGGCTTTGCAAATTTGTCCTACTGGCTAATCACGAGACATTGCTCATGCAGATATGCATTTGCTTTCGCATGCTTAAATATGCAGGGTCAAAAACCAAAAACCGCAAAACAATCGGCCTGCGGGAATTAGTTTATGCTACATAGCACTATCCAGGGGCGCCACGAGGAGGCTTCCCATTGCCCCCATACAACCGGGGGGCCGCGGGGGTCCCAGGCTCTCTCACCGCCTGGAACCCACACAGCGGCACCCCGGAGGTGGAGGCTGGGGGGTGCAGGCGATCTCCCCAGCGTGGCCAGCGCCGGGAAGAGCCGCCCGCACACACCTCCCAAGACTAAAAACAGGCACTTACCTTAACGTCCATTGCGTTCTGCTATATGCGCATGACCTGGGCGCGACACATAAGGGGAGGACAGGCACAAATAGCCTGCTCCAGGGCTCTCACCTCCTAAAACAAGCCATTCACCACTTGCCTCCAAAGAAAAGAAAATGCAATGCTAATTACAACAGAGAGAAAATGTGTGCATCAACCAAGTGAACCTGACAAATCTGGCTTTGCAAATTTGGCCTACTGGCTAATCACGAGACATTGCTCATGCAAATATGCATTTGCTTTCGCATGCTTAAATATGCAGGGTCAAAAACCAAAAACCGCAAAACAATCGCCCTGCGGGAATTAGTTCATGCTACATAGCACTATCCAGGGGCGCCATGAGGAGGCTTCCCATTGCCCCCATACAACCGGGGGGCCGCGGGGGTCCCAGGCTCTCTCACCGCCTGGAACCCACACAGCGGCACCCCGGAGGTGGAGGCTGGGGGGTGCAGGCGATCTCCCCAGCGTGGCCAGCGCCGGGAAGAGCCGCCCGCACACACCTCCCAAGACTAAAAACAGGCACTTACCTTAACGTCCATTGCGTTCTGCTATATGCGCATGACCTGGGCGCGACACATAAGGGGAGGACAGGCACAAATAGCCTGCTCCAGGGCTCTCACCTCCTAAAACAAGCCATTCACCACTTGCCTCCAAAGAAAAGAAAATGCAATGCTAATTACAACAGAGAGAAAATGTGTGCATTAACCAAGTGAACCTGACAAATCTGGCTTTGCAAATTTGGCCTACTGGCTAATCACGAGACATTGCTCATGCAAATATGCATTTGCTTTCGCATGCTTAAATATGCAGGGTCAAAAACCAAAAACCGCAAAACAATCGCCCTGCGGGAATTAGTTCATGCTACATAGCACTATCCAGGGGCGCCACGAGGAGGCTTCCCATTGCCCCCATACAACCGGGGGGCCGCGGGGGTCCCAGGCTCTCTCACCGCCTGGAACCCACACAGCGGCACCCCGGAGGTGGAGGCTGGGGGGTGCAGGCGATCTCCCCAGCGTGGCCAGCGCCGGGAAGAGCCGCCCGCACACACCTCCCAAGATTAAAAACAGGCACTTACCTTAACGTCCATTGCATTCTGCTATATGCGCATGACCTGGGCGCCACACATAAGGGGAGGACAGGCACTAATAGCCTGCTCCAGGGCTCTCACCTCCTAAAACAAGCCATTCACCACTTGCCTCCAAAGAAAAGAAAATGCAATGCTAATTACAACAGAGAGAAAATGTGTGCATCAACCAAGTGAACCTGACAAATCTGGCTTTGCAAATTTGGCCTACTGGCTAATCACGAGACATTGCTCATGCAAATATGCATTTGCTTTCGCATGCTTAAATATGCAGGGTCAAAAACCAAAAACCGCAAAACAATCGCCCTGCGGGAATTAGTTCATGCTACATAGCACTATCCAGGGGCGCCATGAGGAGGCTTCCCATTGCCCCCATACAACCGGGGGGCCACGGGGGTCCCAGGCTCTCTCACCGCCTGGAACCCACACAGCAGCACCCCGGAGGTGGAGGCTGGGGGGTGCAGGCGATCTCCCCAGCGTGGCCAGCGCCGGGAAGAGCCGCCCGCACACACCTCCGAAGACTAAAAACAGGCACTTACCTTAACGTCCATTGCGTTCTGCTATATGCGCATGACCTGGGCGCGACACATAAGGGGAGGACAGGCACAAATAGCCTGCTCCAGGGCTCTCACCTCCTAAAACAAGCCATTCACCACTTGCCTCCAAAGAAAAGAAAATGCAATGCTAATTACAACAGAGAGAAAATGTGTGCATTAACCAAGTGAACCTGACAAATCTGGCTTTGCAAATTTGGCCTACTGGCTAATCACGAGACATTGCTCATGCAAATATGCATTTGCTTTCGCATGCTTAAATATGCAGGGTCAAAAACCAAAAACCGCAAAACAATCGCCCTGCGGGAATTAGTTCATGCTACATAGCACTATCCAGGGGCGCCACGAGGAGGCTTCCCATTGCCCCCATACAACCGGGGGGCCGCGGGGGTCCCAGGCTCTCTCACCGCCTGGAACCCACACAGCAGCACCCCGGAGGTGGAGGCTGGGGGGTGCAGGCGATCTCCCCAGCGTGGCCAGCGCCGGGAAGAGCCGCCCGCACACACCTCCCAAGATTAAAAACAGGCACTTACCTTAAAGAGACTCCGTAACAAAAATTGCATCCTGTTTTTTATCATCCTACAAGTTCCAAAAGCTATTCTAATGTGCTCTGGCTTACTGCAGCACGTTCTACTATCACCATCTCTGTAATAAATCAACTTATCTCTCTCTTGTCAGACTTGTCAGCCTGTGTCTGGAAGGCTGCCAAGTTCTTCAGTGTTGTGGTTCTGTGATGCATCTCCCCCTTCCAGGCCCCTCTCTGCACACTGCCTGTGTATTATTTAGATTAGGGCAGCTTCTCTCTTCTCTCTTATCTTTTACAAGCTGGATAAATCCTCCTCTGAGCTGGCTGGGCTTTCACATACTGAGGAATTACATACAGGCAGAGCTGTCTGCATTCTACAGGAAGAAACAGCCTGACACTTCAGTGGAAGATAGCTGCAGGGGGAAAGAAACACACAAATGATCTCTTGAGATTCAAAAGGAAGGGTGTATACAGCCTGCTTGTGTATGGATGTATTTTCTATGTGTGGACATACTGTACATCAACCTACTTCCTGTTTTGGTGGCCATTTTGTTTGTTTATAAGCAAACTTTTAAAAACTGTTTTTAACCACTTTTAATGCGGCGAGGAGCGGCGAAATTGTGACAGAGGGTAATAGGAGATGTCCCCTAACGCACTGGTATGTTTACTTTTGTGCGATTTTAACAATACAGATTCTCTTTAACGTCCATTGCATTCTGCTATATGCGCATGACCTGGGCGCGACACATAAGGGGAGGTCAGGCGCAAATAGCCTGCTCCAGGACTCTCACCTCCTAAAACAAGCCATTCACCACTTGCCTCCAAAGAAAAGAAAATGCAATGCTAATTACAACAGAGAGAAAATGTGTGCATCAACCAAGTGAACCTGACAAATCTAGCTTTGCAAATTTGGCCTACTGGCTAATCACGAGACATTGCTCATGCAAATATGCATTTGCTTTCGCATGCTTAAATATGCAGGGTCAAAAACCAAAAACCGCAAAACAATCGCCCTGCGGGAATTAGTTCATGCTACATAGCACTATTCAGGGGCGTCATGAGGAGGCTTCCCATTGCCCCCATACAACCGGGGGGCCGCGGGGGTCCCAGGCTCTCTCACCGCCTGGAACCCACACAGTGGCACCCCGGAGTTGGAGGCTGGGGGGTGCAGGTGATCTCCCCAGCGTGGCTAGCGCCGGGAAGAGCCGCCCGCACACACCTCCCAAGACTAAAAACAGGCACTTACCTTAACGTCCATTGCGTTCTGCTATATGCGCATGACCTGGGCGCGACACATAAGGGGAGGACAGGCGCAAATAGCCTGCTCCAGGGCTCTCACCTCCTAAAACAAGCCATTCACCACTTGCCTCCAAAGAAAAGAAAATGCAATGCTAATTACAACAGAGAGAAAATGTGTGCATTGACCAAGTGAACCTGACAAATCTGGCTTTGCAAATTTGGCCTACTGGCTAATCACGAGACATTGCTCATGCAAATATGCATTTGCTTTCGCATGCTTAAATATGCAGGGTCAAAAACCAAAAACCGCAAAACAATCGCCCTGCGGGAATTAGTTCATGCTACATAGCACTATCCAGGGGCGCCACGAGGAGGCTTCCCATTGCCCCCATACAACCGGGGGGCCGCGGGGGTCCCAGGCTCTCTCACCGCCTGGAATCCACACAGCGGCACCCCGGAGGTGGAGGCTGGGGGGTGCAGGCGATCTCCCCAGCGTGGCCAGTGCCGGGAAGAGCCGCCCGCACACACCTCCCAAGATTAAAAACAGGCACTTACCTTAACGTCCATTGCGTTCTGCTATATGCGCATGACCTGGGCGCGACACATAAGGGGAGGACAGGCGCAAATAGCCTGCTCCAGGGCTCTCACCTCCTAAAACAAGCCATTCACCACTTGCCTCCAAAGAAAAGAAAATGCAATGCTAATTACAACAGAGAGAAAATGTGTGCATTAACCAAGTGAACCTGACAAATCTGGCTTTGCAAATTTGTCCTACTGGCTAATCACGAGACATTGCTCATGCAAATATACATTTGCTTTCGCATGCTTAAATATGCAGGGTCAAAAACCAAAAACCGCAAAACAATCGCCCTGCGGGAATTGGTTCATGCTACACAGCACTATCCAGGGGCGCCACGAGGAGGCTTCCCATTGCCCCCATACAACCGGGGGGCCGCGGGGGTCCCAGGCTCTCTCACCACCTGGAACCCACACAGCGGCACCCCGGAGGTGGAGGCTGGGGGGTGCAGGCGATCTCCCCAGCGTGGCCAGCGCCAGGAAGAGCTGCCCGCACACACCTCCCAAGATTAAAAACAGGCACTTACCTTAACGTCCATTGCGTTCTGCTATATGCGCATGACCTGGGCGCAACACATAAGGGGAGGACAGGCACAAATAGCCTGCTCAAGGGCTCTCACCTCCTAAAACAAGCCATTCACCACTTGCCTCCAAAGAAAAGAAAATGCAATGCTAATTACAACAGAGAGAAAATGTGTGCATCAACCAAGTGAACCTGACAAATCTTGCTTTGCAAATTTGGCCTACTGGCTAATCACGAGACATTGCTCATGCAAATATGCATTTGCTTTCGCATGCTTAAATATGCAGGGTCAAAAACCAAAAACCTCAAAACAATCGCCCTGCGGGAATTAGTTCATGCTACATAGCACTATCCAGGGGCGCCACGAGGAAGCTTCCCATTGTCCCCATACAACCGGGGGACCGCGGGGGTCCCAGGCTCTCTCACCGCCTGGAACCCACACAGCGGCACCCCGGAGGTGGAGGCTGGGGGGTGCAGGCGATCTCCCCAGCGTGGCCAGCGCCGGGAAGAGCCGCCCGCACACACCTCCCAAGATTAAAAACAGGCACTTACCTTAACGTCTATTGCGTTCTGCTATATGCGCATGACCTGGGCGCGACACATAAGGGGAGGACAGGCGCAAATAGCCTGCTCCAGGGCTCTCACCTCCTAAAACAAGCCATTCACCACTTGCCTCCAAAGAAAAGAAAATGCAATGCTAATTACAACAGAGAGAAAATGTGTGCATCAACCAAGTGAACCTGACAAATCTGGCTTTGCAAATTTGGCCTACTGGCTAATCACGAGACATTGCTCATGCAAATATGCATTTGCTTTCGCATGCTTAAATATGCAGGTTCAAAAACCAAAAACCGCAAAACAATCGCCCTGCGGGAATTAGTTTATGCTACATAGCACTATCCAGGGGCGCCACGAGGAGGCTTCCCATTGCCCCCATACAACCGGGGGGCCCAGGCTCTCTCACCGCCTGGAACCCACACGGCGGCACCCGGAGGTGGAGGCTGGGGGGTGCAGGCGATCTCCCCAACGTGGCCAGTGCCGGGAAGAGCCGCCCGCACACACCTACCAAGATTAAAAACAGGCACTTACCTTAACGTCCATTGCGTTCTGCTATATGCGCATGACCTGGGCGCGACACATAAGGGGAGGACAGGCGCAAATAGCCTGCTCCAGGGCTCTCACCTCCTAAAACAAGCCATTCACCACTTGCCTCCAAAGATAAGAAAATGCAATGCTAATTACAACAGAGAGAAAATGTGTGCATCAACCAAGTGAACCTGACAAATCTGGCTTTGCAAATTTGGCCTACTGGCTAATCACAAGACATTGCTCATGCAAATATGCATTTGCTTTCGCATGCTTAAATATGCAGGGTCAAAAACCAAAAACCGCAAAACAATCGCCCTGCGGGAATTAGTTCATGCTACATAGCACTATCCAGGGGCGCCACGAGGAGGCTTCCCATTGCCCCCATACAACTGGGGGGCCACGGGGGTCCCAGGCTCTCTCACCGCCTGGAACCCACACAGCGGCACCCCGGAGGTGGAGGCTGGGGGGTGCAGGTGATCTCCCCAGCGTGGCCAGCGCCGGGAAGAGCCGCCCGCACACACCTCCCAAGAGCTCAGACCTTAGTCAGTTCCCTAGTGTGTTAGAACCGGCAGGAGCTGGGAATTCACACTAAGCTTAGGATCTGCTTGATAGCTTAATATTAGTACTATTGTATTTCTGTGTATGACTCTGGCTTGTTCTGACTTTCCTTTGCTCTACGTTTCTGTACCTTTGCCCATCTGACCTAGTTGCCGACTCTGCCTGAATATCGTTCTGACTCTGCCTCCTGATTCTGTACCTGATCTGTCTGTCTGTTGCCGAACCTGATTGTCTGACTACTCTACTCTCACCAGTGAGTCCTTGTCACTGGTGAGCAGCTCTCAGCACTACTAGTCCACCAGCTCCTCTGGTGAGACTAGTTAGTAGTATTACTACTGTTGCACCAATCACCTTCCTGTACATTAAAGCTGTTACTGTCTTTGTTGCTATATTTGCATTATTGGTGATTCTGCAGATCACCACATAATCAGATATAGTATCTGTATTATTGGTGATACTGCAGATCACCAAATAATCAGATATCTGTTTATTGCTGACACCCATTGTTACATCAGGTCATGGTGTAAGACATGTGTTGAGGTGGGAACTACGGAATTAGCGGTGCATAAAGAAGCATGGTACCCTTTCCATTTGTTCACCCAAATATTTCGATGCTTCCATGCAAAAGATCCTTCTCCAGAAAAATTGATAAACCTCTCCTTGTCCGATCTCAGGTGTACAGGATCTTTTAGCATCTCAATGACACAATATGACCCCAACTTTCCTGATTGGACCTCTTCCCCCCTTATGTCCTGAGGCAAAATGCGTACCTGAGGTCGGGAAGACTGTACTCTCTGCAATCTTTCTATTAAGAGTACCTCATTACTTACCCATCTAGCATGAGGATAAGTGGCGGCATATGGACTGTGTAATATTGACCCCTGTTGTGACCCGTGTAGTGAGAATGGGGTTCCCTGTGTTGGCTTTCCCTCCCTCGGGTATCGCTCTCCCCACCCTCTTTGTCACCTGGAGATGTGGCTGGATCTCGATTTTTACTTTTTGTTTTGAGAACCAAAACCTCTCGGCTTTCCAGCCTTTACGTGTGTATAGTTGTTTCAGAGACACTCTCAGTTGGTAGTTTCAGAGTGTGATGTTGTCCCCTGCATCTCTCCTGTAGGAGAAGTGACGCTTCCCGCTCGTTCCTCTCCAATCTGGAACCATCTCACTCTGGATAACCAAGATACTCCTGAACCACACACTCCACCTTTTGCATGTACCCATTGTACTGCACTGTACCTTTTAACAAAACTTTGGATTGGTACCTTGGTTCTGGGAGTGTGTCATTTCACAGCAGATTTAAGCTGCTGCCAACCTCACACTTCCAGCACACTTGACCCTCGATACCTTTCACCAACATTGTGCCATGAAATTTGTTTCCACCTGGCACAAGTGATCTTTTCCTCCTTCCCTGCTTGGTCCCCACGTGCCAATCAGAGGGAAGTGGAAGAGGATCAGCCTCTTTTCCTCCAAACATTAACATGCTTGGGCCTTGTGTTCTCATTAACCCCTTATTGTTCATGAGAATGTCCTCTCTTTGGGCTCCTAGGACAAAATGGCAGCCTAGGATCACCATCAGCACGGTACTCTTCTTTAGCAGAGCACCTCCTTGGGAAAGAAAAACATTAGCAATTTGAATTATGCTTTGCTCAGTCAGTTTTTTTAGTCTCTTTCCGATCTCAGAAATCTCATTTTTCAGTCTCTTTCCGATCTCAGAAATCTCGCTGTTCTCCAAACTCGGATTGGCATCTGGAACCTTTTGCTTATCTGACTGACATCTCTGTCTCGGCTGCCAGCAACTCAGCTTTCTTGCTTCCATATTGCCGAACTCCTGAAATCGAAATACAAACAAATCAATTCTTATTAGTGATTTGGGTTTCGCCCTGCAGCTTGTACTCTGTACACTTTAAATTGATCAATATATACTGTAATTGATCTTGTTGCTTTATGGTTCTCACGAGCTCTAATTGCTCTTTTTGGTAGACTGGAGCTAAACTCCTCTCCCCTACCTAAGTACTATCCTTAGTACTTACCTGTTTAAAATATGCTCCCCTTTGGAAGCTCTCACCTCATTGCAACTCCCCCCTTCTGTACATACTCGGCCGTAGTATGCACAGATTACGGATGCCACACACCTGTTGCTGCTTTGCAGGTCAGCCTGCAATGCTCTTACTCATTTTCGTATTGACTTACCTAGAACTTCAGCGATCGCAGTCCTCTCTGCTCCACATCCTGTTTAGTGTACCCTCTGACCAATGTTTGCCAGTTAACCACACAGAGTTCAGGGCTGCGCATGCCTGCATGCGAATCACTGAATGCCCACTTGGTAGGTAGTCCTATGGCAAACACCGTACTGAGACACTGTCACTCTATAAATGGCAATCCTTTGTTTCTTTGTAATTGCCCCATGAACTGCTTTCAGTTCTGTTCTGTGCTAAACTGAATCAGAGCTGGAGAAAAGAAGAGAAAGAAAAAAATATATATATTTGACCAATCGGTGGGCGAGGAAAAACACGTTAACAGCCCATTTGTCAATCTCTGATCCTGTCCCTGACACCAAAAAACACCCCGAAAAAAACGTTCTGCAGTCGCAGCGACGTACACCTGGATTGGTCAACTCCTTTCTTTCTCTCTTTTCCTTTCCCCTCTCCAACTATGCACTGCTCCCCATATCTCTATTGGGAACACATGCTGCCCCGCACTTTAAGGTGCCTCACTTAAAGGAATAATCCCATAAGTAACCCTGTAAAGATACCCCCCCCCCCCTGATCCGCTCTTGCAAATCACTCCCTGGGAAATATCTGACTTCCACGTGTCTCCATGCCCCTGAAATCATCTGGAAGCCTAGATACTCGGTGGAATATCTCTGTCCCCACTCTGGACCCCCCCACCCCTCCCACCAGCTGCTTCCGTGCACGGCGCCGTGTGCACAGCTGTGACGTGGGATGTGGGATCCCCCCAGCACATCCTCCCCCCTGCCATTGGGGCGTGCCTATCAGTGGGTGCTTCCCGCCCCCTCCCCTCCTAATACATCATGAAGGTGGGAGTGGCTTTCTCAGAACTGCGACTCCATTTTGAGTCTTGGCATGCCAGCCCAGATGGCTGCTATGTAATCCCCCATAGCAACCTCTCAATCCTATACACTTATAGAAAAGAAAGATACATGCACACTATACAGCATATATAGACATTTCAGCATATGGATCTCTTCCAGATACTTAGCATACAGCTATATACACTCTCGGATGCCTGCAAAAAAAAAACATAAAAGACAAATTGCACAGCAGTTTTGTGAAGTTTCTTATCTCCTCCACCTCAGAAAATGAAACTAAAATCATCTTGGACATGCAGACGGAGAGAAAAATACCAAGTACTTAACCCTGTGTCATCACACCGCTTCCCACAGAACTCCGATCTTATGACGGCTGAAAAAAAACCATCCTGAACAGAACAAATTCTCCACAACTACACAGAAACCTCAAAAAACAGAATGAACTCATCCCTCTGTTCTATAGCCTACGAGGGAGGCACTAGCTTTCACTATATAACCGTCGCCACTATAAATACGTCAAACTTTACTCGTAGCATAAAACTATGCCTGGAATGTGGAGTGACAAAGAAAAAAACTGAACAAATATTCCAGCTGCATATGTCCACAGACACAAACCTTAACCGTGCTCCCCCCAATCTGTAGAGAGGGGGGTGGGGGCACTGTATTGCCCCCCCCCCCCAACTAAGCCTCCGCCCTGTGATCCGTAAATATAAAAAAAACACATGACACTGAACTACGCAAAAAATAACAGACAAATAACATATAGCACTAACTGGAACCAACTTGCTTTTCTCTCTCACATCTGTCCGCCTTTCTCCCGTTTCTCTCTCTCTCTCTGGCCTCTCTCACCTCCTTCCACTGACATACTAGCGGGCGGGTGGAAGCATCCCACATAACCCAAGAGAAAAACAAAACAAATACAACCTCTGAGATAAAACGAAGGAAAAACATCAAGAGAAACCTATGTACGCTGCTCACACTGAAACCGCAGCAGCTACTGCCAGCCCTGCCAGCCACCCCCCCTCCCTAAAAACCCACGGGAGGGAGAGAAAAATCCGCAGCTGCACATATCACACAAAATACATTATCAACTCCAAATACAATACATCCCTTTGCAACCAAATAAACAAAACTTTTGTACTTGCCAGTTCAGCGGACGTCCTACACTCGACTGTTGTTCGATCAGCTTTAGCAAATTTTCCCATGGACCTCTGAATGGACTTCCTCCTCGAAGCTGCTGAGTATCTTCGCACCGTATCTTCGCTCAGTATCTTCGCTCAGCGGATCAACTCCCCTGCAGCATTTGCCAGGCTGGACTGGGATAGCTTCCAAACTTGGATCCTGTTTAGGCATGCAACTGCGTGTACGGCGCAGTTGAAACTCAAAGTCCAAGAGGTCCGCTGATTACCTCGACTTGCAGCCCATGTGCTGGCTCACGCACACCACTTATCTGCTCGATAAGCCTGTCCGCGTCTGTCTTCTCCACTTGTTTCGCTGTGGAATTTCTCGATAGACTGAACACTATCTATGTCCCGGCCCGCTGGGTTTAACGGCATCAACTGTTAGAAATCACCTTTTGCTCCGGCATCAGCATCCCCTTTGAGGTGCACCTCACAGAATGTGAGCTGACTCGACTCTCCTCACAGCAAGCATTATAGGAGATAGAACTTCTTTAGGCTTCCAAGTTCCAAGTTGTTTATTCAGTAAGCAGATATACAGATACAGTTCGTTACATCTTAGCAAAGCAGATTCTTGCGTTGCGTTACAGCTTCGTGATTACCTTCCTGCTGAAGGTAATCAGGTCATCTTATGGCTATACTACGTTACATCTAGACTACCTATGTACAGCATACATTATATCAGATTACATAAATAAAGGAAAGTAATTGGGGTTCCAGTCAGTAGATAGAGAGCACAAAGGAAAGGGTGCCCTCCGTTGGCAAAACAACGGAGGTAAAACAAGTAGAGTTGTCATCATGCTGGCAATTCTCACAGAGGTACCTGTGTTTGCCGGGGCAAGTCACATTTAGTGAAGAAGCCTGCTGGCTCAATAACACAGAATGCGATGCTACCATTCAAAAGATCCGCCCTGAAGCCAAACCGATAGTTCCGGTGGCTGAAGGAAAGGTTGTTTTTTTAAACATAATGTCTAATGACACATTCAAGGGAGATTTTCATAATTGTTCCGATCAGGTAGATTTATTGAGGGGAGCTTATTGTATGAGCGGAGATCCCATATGGATCAAGTCATCCACGTTTGATGACGTCATTCCTCAAATTGTTAAGAGAACTCTAAAGTTCAAAGCTTCAGGGGGAGTTCCCATCCTGAAAGATAACACGCCATGGGACAAATGGGTACAGGTTTGGACACAAGACGACCACACTTTGTTACAACGGTTAAACAAACAGAACACTAAGTTAGAGGTAAGATTTCACCATGATCCAGGTGATCTAAACGAGGTAGAACACAAATCTAAGCAGGTGAGTTCCAGTCTGATCTGGTGGAAAAGGTTTCCGGCGATGTTCCAGGGACACTCGGACTGGGCCTCTGCAGTTCAAAATTTCTTCCTACACCCACTGGTCATCGGGATGGGGATGAAAACTTTGGGCATCATTATCCAGGTGAGGTTGTGTGTTAAATTACGCAAAACAAATTAACCTGGTCAAGAGATTGGTGCCTCATAAACAATCTCATGAACCAATAGTTCCAAATTAAGGGATGTACAGGGTTACGGGTATAAGTTGTAGCAGTACCTGTGATGGAGCTGATTATATAAAGGCGTTCTTTTAGAAGACACCTGGCACTGCTCCGTTGCTTAACAGACAAACAAGTTTCACTTTTCTGTGATCATGCAAGTTTGTGAGTGATATGCAAGTGACGCAAATGCTGAGAATGTGGTGTGGAGGGACTTAGAAGTAGGACATCCCCAGAGAGCCTGGTTACAGGAAGACCAAGAGGTCGTGCCCTCTCTCCCAGGGATAACCACCTAGAGCAGAGAAGGTGTGTGAGCATGAGCATCGAAAAGTGAAACATAAAGAAAAGAAACCAGGTACGGTTGGGTTCAGAAGCAGGGATCTGCGGATCAAGCCATTTTAAGGGGGATTGTTATAATTTAAGTAGACCTCAGTTATTTGGACTGAGTTTTAGGTAAAAGGCTTGTTCGCAGAGTATACCTTTAAGTAGAGATTCTTGTGGTGCAAGCAGGAGCATCACAGTGTCTGCTTGAAGCAGATGATGCAAGCAGATACTGAGATCATGTTCCTGAAGGAAGGCCACAGGCCTACACTGCCCCAGACAAATGGACTACGGGAACAATCAACATAGGCCATATTTACAAAATATAACATTCCTGCAACTGGGACAAGGGGGCTCATAGAATATTAATTGAGTAGGTGTATATCAGGACATCACAAGGGATCTGAACCAAACATAGATGGTTCAGATCATGACATAGTTAACTCTTTCCTGGTCAGTATTAAGGTTCAGGATTTGACAACGGAGGACACTCTTACTTTCATGCTCTCTATCTACTGACTGGAACCCTAATTACTTTCCTTTATTTATGTAATCTGATATAATGTATGCTGTACATAGGTAGTCTAGATGTAACGTAGTATAGACATAAGATGACCTGATTACCTTCAGCATGAAGGTAATCACGAAGCTGTAACGCAACGCAAGAATCTGCTTTGCTAAGATGTAACGAACTGTATCTGTATATCTGTTTACTGAATAAACAACTTGGAACTTGGAAGCCTAAAGAAGTTCTATCTCCTATAATGCTTTCTGTGAGGAGAGTCGAGTCAGCTGACATTCTGTGAGGTGCACTTCTAAGGGGGTGCTGGTGCCGGAGCAAAAGGTGATTTCTAAAAACTGGCACTTCCTCTATTGCATTTTTCTTTAATAAATCTTGTACATAATTCATGAGAATTTGTCGTCTTTGTTCTGACTTCGGGATATTTGTGACTTTGAAGATATTGGGCGGCTTCTTTATGAAATTCCACTGATGTCTCTTCATCACGGTTAGTGTCACCCAGTGATCTTTGATCTCTTCCATCCAGACATCGCTGAAAGACTGCAGTCTTCCCCCTACTGGTATTGTCTGGACAGAGGAATCATCAAAAACTCTTTTGAGTTGTAGTCGTCTGCGGAGTCTTCTTTTGTTTATTTAGTCTCTGAAGGGTTGATTGCGAACTTTGCCATGTCCTTCTATACTCTCTTCCTCCTCTATGTTCTGTGTCCATGTTCTTAAAGCCTCCGACACTGTAGTTAGGGCTATTACCGGTCTGCAAGCTGCTCCTTAGGAAAGGTAAACTTTCTTTAATTCAGAATCCATTTTCTTTTCAAGTGGGTCTTTGAGACCTACAGAGTCCTCCTTTGGTAATGTCACGTGCTTTGCTAGGCCTATGACAGAGGCATCTACTTTCGGAGGTTCATCAAGTGATGCTAGTTTCCCTTCCATTGTGTAATGATCCGCTCAGCTGGATGCACTGGCAGACAGCTGTTTGACCATTCCTCTAGTCTGTGGGCTGCAGGTCTCTGCAAGAGAGACCTGTCTTTCCATTACAAGTTTCTGGTCTGTTCTGCTGCTGAGGAATTTGCATACACTCGTTATGCAAATCCCCTACCTGCCTCCTTTGATGACTGGCAGTATAAAGAGCTATGTTTCCCAGAGTCCTTTGCTGGTCATAAGGATTTAGTCCTGTGTAAACTCGCCTGGAGTATCAGCCTTGCTCATTGTTTGAAGATTAGTTTAGAGTAATTCCTGGAACTGCACTAGGCAGATTCCCTAGTGCAGTTAGGATTGCATATCTGTTTTGTTTGTCTGTTGCGATTGTTCTGTCCCAGCGGTGGTCGACAGGAAGTCGTTCTGATCTTGGTTCTTGGAGTATAGCTGGAGCAGCGGTTGCTACCAGCCATCTCCTCTATCTGTCTTGTCTGCTACAAATGCTTGCTGGAGGCTCGGTGAGGTAACCGTTAAGCAAGCGCTCGGTCCTCTGTTTCATGTTTGTCTGTCGGTGGTTAGTTAGGCGTGCTTGTCTCTATTGTGCTTATCACGTGGAGACCGCGCATAAACGCGTGCACTGTTGCCAATGAGTGCGGTGTTCACACTTAGCTAGCGTTTGTTATTTTCCTTATCTTCTCATTGTATGATTTGCTGTGCCTTTGCTACTCTCGTGCTCTGCCTTGCTGTAGCCTTGTGTCACATCTTGCAATCGCCTCTCTCGCGATTGCGTTCCTACTTCATATCTGCTGTTGTGTATGCACCGTCGCGGGTTGGCGACTAGTTTGGTGCACACACATACAATCTGTCCCTGTGCTCATTCTCTTCCGCAATCGCTTCTCTTGCGATTGCGTTCTCACTTGGTTTCTTCTGTTGTGTGTCCGCCGTCGCAGGTTGGCGGCTAGATTGGTGGACATACATACATTCCTCATCTGTGCTTATTCGGTCTTGTGTCGCTGTTAGCAATCGCCATCTCCAGCGATTGCCTTCTCGCTTTGTCTTCCTGGTTGTGTGTTCATCGTCGCAGGGTGGCGACTAGTTTGGTGAACACACATACCCTCTGTTGCTTTGCTCTCTCTCCTACAGGGCTATCTTGCCCTGCGTTTCTTCCCTTCGTGCAATTCCTGTCTGGTGTGTGTGGTAGGGCAGAGGAGCTGTTCCTCTGCACTCCACAGCTCCACCTGCCGACAGGAATTTCCCTCTACAGGTGCATTGCACCTTTTGCTGGGTTCCCTCAAATTACACGCTTGTGGAGGATTTCCGCAGTGTCAGCGCACGTCTTGTGCGCTGATCACGGAGAGAATCCCACAATCGTTACAGTATGACCAGCCGAACCGAAATTCCCAGTGTAGAGGGAATTTCCGATTTGTACGATTTGGTCAAAAATGGGTCCTGTGTCTTTAAGAGGTTTAAGATACTGCACTCTGAAACCAGAGATGAGTTTATATCAGAATGTTTCAGATTTTTGGCAAATCCTGAATTTCAGGCTACCAATATTTTCACTTGGAGTGGTCAGATTGCTTACAATCTTTTCCAAGGGGATCTGTTCGTGTGGGCGGATGAGTATGCCAGACACAAAAATCTGAGACATAACCCTCGCAGATTTCTGAGTCATGTATTTTCTCGTAAGCTTAGAATTCCCCTGCCAGGTTATTTCTATGAGTTTTTTCCTGCAGTGCATGACGCTGATCAGATTAGGTTATGCAACATTTCTGTGTCATTACCATATGTTAATGAGTTGGTACTTGCAGGCCAATCTGCTGATTTGGCTTGTCAGCCAAAAGATTTGCTGCCCCTAGCAACCATAAATAAATAGGTAATTTCAGTCAAGTCTGAAATGCGCAAAACCATTCAGTACGATATTGATGTTGCTCAGTCTCCGGGTTTTTTGCCCCAATCCAAAGCTTATGTGGATCCTATTATAGGTAGGATCGCACACTATATTAAAGCAGTTAAAAAATCTGTTTTTGTTCCTGAACTCCACCCATATGGAGATTATCTGGATACTGGCCTGTTTGAACCTCCATTTGCCTCATGGGACATTGGGGCCTTGATGGAGGAATTTGATTTTGATTGGAAAGCCTTTTGCGACTTTTACATCGCAAAAAGCGAAGATGTCTTGAATTATTGTCTCAATTCCGTGTACACTTAGATTCTGATGAGTGTGACAGGTGTTTTGTGGATCCAGTGTTGTATGTATGGCAGACGATTTTGGATGAGTTGCACACACACCAATCAATTGATTCCAATAAAGAGACATCATTGTCGGATGATTGTTCATGCCTTTCTGGGGTAAAGCATGTGAGTAGTGACATTGTGCGATCTGAAATGAGTGGGTGTGCCACTGTGGTTGATCCCTGCGCGAATCCTGGAGGATTCTCTCCTGACTGCGTGCAGGTTGAATCTGTGCGATCTGATGCCTGTTTCTCTGATGTTCCTGCAGATTGTGATCAGCATGAATGTGCCAGTTTTCTCAAGGAGGTGTGGGACCCCTTGTCATTTAGAAGCAGTAAAGTGTTGTACCGTGTTAGCCATGAGTAAAAGCAAGAAGTTTTGAATCAGGATGATACCATTTCAGAATCAGAATCAGAATCAGAATCAGCTTTATTCGCCAAGTGCGACAGGTGCCACACCCGGAATTATTTGTGGACACATGGCAGACATGGATGGTAGTGCGTGTTAACAGCATCAGTAGTAGCTACATAGGAATGCAACAGTATGACAACAACAATATAGGAATACAACATAGGAATACAACAGTAAACAGCGACAATATAACAACAACATTGATAATAACAGTACAAAGCATAGTGTGGCTGATATAACAGTAACCAAAGCATAGTGTGACTGAACAGCCCCATTGTGCCAGAGTTAGCGTGGTACGATTTTAACACGTGGAACAGTGGGACAGTGTGGACTACAGGCAAGCACGCTCTCAGTCGTTGAGTAGGAGAACTGCCTGGGGGAAGAAGGTGTTTCTGTGCCTGGTGGTTTTGGTGGGGATGGTCCTGTAGCGGCGGCCTGAGGGCAGGGGGTCGAAGAAGTGACTGCCTGGGTGGGATTGGTCGCCAGTAATCCTGTTGGCCCTGGACCTCATTCTGGATGTGTGGAGGAGGTCCAGGGGAGGCAGAGGTGACCCGATGATCTTCTCAGCGGTGCTGATTACCCTCTGAAGTTTGTGCTTGTCCTTTGTATTTGCCCCCGAGTACCAGACAATGATGGAGGAGCAGAGGACAGACTCAATGGTGGCCGTGTAGAAGCTAGTCATTAGCTCCCGCGACATTCCAAACTTCCTCAGCTGCCTTAAGAAGAACAGTCTCTGCTGGGCTTTTTTTTGAGTTACGGAGGTGTTCACATCCCACCTTAAGTTCTTAGTGATGGTGGTGCCAAGGAACCGTGCGCTGTGTACTCTGGAGACCTCAGTGCCATCAATGTAGACTGGATGGGGAGATGGGGCATTTCTTCTGAAGTCCACAATCAGTTCCACAGTTTTTGCTGCGTTTAGTACCAGTCTGTTGTCCGTGCACCACCTGAGGATCCGCTCAATCTCGCTACGATATACAAACTCCCCTTCTTCTCCAATGAGACCTAGGATGGTGGTATCATCCGCAAACTTGATGACCTTGACAGAGTCAGTGGATGATGTACAGCTGTTTGTGTACAGGGAAAAAAGAATTGGGGACAGCACACACCCTTGCGGGGCCCCCGTGTTGGTAGTTCTGACTTCAGAGGAGCAGCCGCCGATTCTCACTAGTTGTGCCCTGTTGGTGAGGAAGTCCTTGATCCAGGTGCAGAGAGAGAGGTCCACACCGAGTCGTGCCAGGTTGTCATGCAGAATGTTCGGACAGATGGTGTTAAAAGCAGAACTGAAGTCCAGGAGCAGGATTCTGGCATAGGTGTTGGATTTGTCCAGATGAGCCATGATGTGTGCTAGACTGATATTAATGGCATCCTCCACGGACCGGTTGGCCCTGTAAGCGAATTGCAGGGGATCCATTAAGGTGGCTGTGTGTCCCTTCAGATAGGTGAGAACCAGTCTTTCAAAGGTCTTCATGATGATTGGAGTTAGAGCAACAGGTCTGTAGTTATTTAGATCAGTGGCTCCTGGTTTCTTGGGGACTGGGATGATGTCTGATTTTTTGAAGCAGGGGGGGACCTTGCCTAGCGTCAGGGATTTGCTGAAGATGGAGGTGAGGATCGGGGCTAGCTGGCTTGCACATGTCTTCAGGCAAGTTGGAGATATGCCGTCCGGGCCTGAGGCTTTCCTGGTGTTGAGCTTCCGGAGGTGTCGTAAGACATCGGCCTCCTGGACTATCCTCAGTGCCAGGGGGACACTAGCAGCATGGGAAGATGAAGTGGGAGGAGACTCCCTTGGTGAAGAGGTGAGTGCTAGGTCCACTGGATGGGTGGGTTGTTTCTCAAACCTGCAATAGAATTTGTTGAGCTCTTCAGCTAGCGCAAAGCTAGGAAGTATGTGTTGAGGAGGGGGCTTGAAGTTAGTGGCTGCTCTGAGGCCTTTCCAGACGTCCCGTGGGTTGTTGGACTGAAGGTTCAGACTCAGCTTGTTAGAATAGTCTCTCTTTGCCACCTTCAGCTCACGGTTTAAGGTGTTCCTGGCCACCCTGAACTCCTCTGGGGATCCGGATTTGTGTGCTTCCTCCTTGATTCTTCGGAGTCTCCGCAGCCTGCCGTTGAACCAGGGTTTATCGTTTGGGAAGATTTTGACGGTCTTCGTTGGGATGCATGTCTCCTCACAGAAGCTGATATAAGCGGTGATGTTCTCTGTCCATTCGTCTAGGCAGGGAGCCTCCAGGGCTGACCAGTCCGTGCTGTCGAAGCAGGCTTGAAGTTGTTCCTTGGCCTCCTCTGTCCACTTCTTAACAGACCTGACGATTGGCTTTGAGGTTTCAAGGTGCCTCCTGTAAGTGGGGATCAAGTGGATTAGGCAGTGGTCAGAGTTACCAAGTGCAGCTCGGCGATTAGCCTTGTACGCGTCTTTGAGGACTGTGTAACAGTGGTCCAGGGTATTTTGGTTCCTGGTGGGGCAGGTGATGTGTTGTTTGTATCGAGGCAGTTCCTGGCGAAGGTTTGCTCTGTTGAAATCACCTAGGATGATGAAGAGGGAGTCCGGGAGGGTTGTCTCCCACAGCGAGATGGTGTCACTGAGTGTGCGCAGGGCGTTTCTGACGTCCGCATCCGGGGGGATGTAAACACCTGCGAGGACATAGGAGGTGAACTCCCTGGGTGAGTACTGAGGCCTGCAGTTGATAAGTAGCAGCTCGACATCTGGGGAGCAGCATTTGTGCAGGATGGTTATGTTGGAGCACCACGTGGCGTTAATGTAAAAACAGATTCCACCGCCCTTACTTTTCCCTGAGAGACAGTGGTCGCGGTCTGCGCGGAAAAGATTGAAGCCTGGTAGGTTGAGGGAGTTGTCCGGGATGTTATCGTTTAGCCAGGTCTCGGTGAAGCAGAGGACCGGGGAGTTGGACCCTAGCGAAGGTTTTCTGTCAAGTAGCAGAAGCAGCTCATCCAGCTTGTTTGGGAGGGAGCGAACGTTTGCTAGCAGGATGGCTGGTAAGGCTGACCTCAGCCCCTTTCTTTTGAGTCTTGCTTGTGCGCCTTAGAGATGGATAAACAGTGAGCTTTCGACTTGCAAAAAGCCTTCGTCGGACTGGTTCCTGACCAGAACTGAAAAACACAGCTTATATACACTGACATACAGAGGAGAAACATTCTTTAGCAAACATAAATGTAATTAGATGCCTTAACTGTTACTGAGGAGGCTTTCCCAGGCATCCTATCTAAATTGATAAGATCAATAGAATCCTCAACATGACATAAAGCGGACTCTGGTGATGAAGAGACAT
The DNA here is from genome assembly GCF_040937935.1 of Hyperolius riggenbachi. Taxonomy (NCBI): domain Eukaryota; kingdom Metazoa; phylum Chordata; class Amphibia; order Anura; family Hyperoliidae; genus Hyperolius; species Hyperolius riggenbachi. The sequence goes on from NC_090648.1 coordinate 392,889,355, forward strand.
CGTAAATTCCGAATTCAAATGGTAACTGGCCTGGTTACATGCACCATTAATTCTAAGCTTAAGAGAATTGTGGCATTTAAAGCCAGCACCTGAAAGCAAATAAAATGAATAGTGACAGTGAATTCCATCTTACACAGCATATGGCACAAAAATGAATGAAAAGATAGAAAAATTAAAATTAAAAGAACTGTGGCATTTAAAACCCATCGTACCAGCACAAGAAGTTGGAGTCCTTGTTTAAACCATCTTGTACAGTTTTGAACCAATGTATAAACTTAGTTTCTTGTGTTAGTCTCATGTTTCCCGATTTGAAGCCACCCATTAATACAGTGACGCGAAAATCGCTTAAACTGTGTCCAGGTAAACAAAAGTGTGTTGGTATTGGGAGATCAGTATAATTTGTAATATCCTTTTTCCTGCTGTTAATAGTGGATCTGTGGTGTGTCATGCGATCCCGCAGTGGTTGACTTGTTTCTCCCACATAAATTCCTTTGGAATAACATAGGAATTCCAAAGGAATTTATGTGGGAGAAACAAGTCAACCACTGCGGGATCGCATGACACACCACAGATCCACTATTAACAGCAGGAAAAAGGATATTACAAATTATACTGATCTCCCAATACCAACACACTTTTGTTTACCTGGACACAGTTTAAGCGATTTTCGCGTCACTGTATTAATGGGTGGCTTCAAATCGGGAAACATGAGACTAACACAAGAAACTAATTATATATATTGGTTCAAAACTGTACAAGATGGTTTAAACAAGGACTCCAACTTCTTGTGCTGGTACGATGGGTTTTAAATGCCACAGTTCTTTTAATTTTAATTTTTCTATCTTTTCATTCATTTTTGTGCCATATGCTGTGTAAGATGGAATTCACTGTCACTATTCATTTTATTTGCTTTCAGGTGCTGGCTTTAAATGCCACAATTCTCTTAAGCTTAGAATTAATGGTGCATGTAACCAGGCCAGTTACCATTTGAATTCGGAATTTACGATGTCTCTTCATCACCAGAGTCCGCTTTATGTCATGTTGAGGATTCTATTGATCTTATCAATTTAGATAGGATGCCTGGGAAAGCCTCCTCAGTAACAGTTAAGGCATCTAATTACATTTATGTTTGCTAAAGAATGTTTCTCCTCTGTATGTCAGTGTATATAAGCTGTGTTTTTCAGTTCTGGTCAGGAACCAGTCCGACGAAGGCTTTTTATAAGTCGAAAGCTCACTGTTTATCCATCTCTAAGTTAGCCAATAAATGGTATCATCCTGATTCAAAACTTCTTGCTTGTCATTTAGAGACAGATCTTTAAGATCTACCATCTGTGATCCTGCTATGGGGAAAATTCCTAAATTATGCAGCATTAAAAGTAAAATTAATATATCTAATACAGTTTTTCCTGATGTTGTCGCTATTTCTACTGCAAATGCGTTTTTGTCTCACCCTGTTCACACCTGTAAGGGCCCGTTGCCTGGTGACAATTGCTCCAGTGTTTTTGTCCTGAACGCCTTACAGTCTACCCCGCAGATCGCGGAGGTTTGCGCTATGGAAGCGTCAGTTTCACAACCTAAAGCGATTTTTGATTCGCAAGTTTTGCGTTCTGACTCCTCGGATTTGACATTGTTAGCCGAATCTAAGAGTGAGACAGCGCTTTGGTTTTGCGAATCTGATGCTGAAGCTTTTTTGTTTTGCCCAGAGAAGCTTTCTCTGAATCTGCCCTATACCATGAATGAAAACATGATCTCCACTCGCACTGACATTTGTGAGTCCCTTTCTTGTTCTGAGGAAAATACTGATTCTGCACCCTGTACTCTGGATGAGTTAATATGGCCTTGTTTAGAGTCCCCTGCAGTGTCCCTAGAGGCTCGTCTGGGTATTGCTATTATACTCACCTGTTTTTCTGCAGTTCTGGAGTTGCAAGCTAGTTTGACTGCTGCGCAGAATTCTGGGTGCAGTGGGATTGGAGTTAGGGAGTCAGTGTGTGTTCCAGGAAATACTCTTGTACATTCCGCTCATGATGATGAAGTTCAGTCTCAGTTTCTGGTGGAACCTTCCCTGGGACATCTACCCTGTCCACAAAATAAAGTTCCAGTTTTGCCCTATAACATGGATAGTTCAGAATCCTTCTCAGAAAACTTGAAAAATGATGTTCCTGAGGTATTGTCTGATATCCTGGAGACCTCCGAGTTCCTCCCAAAGGGTGCAGAACTTGTAGGAGATGTTTCCTGCCCCCCAAGTCCTTCTGAGGTGTCGCCCACTTCAGTAGGCATTGCTGTTGTGCTGACTACCTTTGCAGCTCTGGTGGAGCTTTACTCATATGTAATCAATGATGATATTATTGTCACAGAGATTTTTGGGTTTGAGTCCAAGACTTCTTTTGAAAGTCCAGTGCTTGAGACCACTGCTCGTGATGATTCTCTGCCCGGTTCTGGTTTTGGTCTTTTCGTAACGGACTCTGAGGTTGGCAGTTCCTCGACGTGTCCTGAGGTTCCCCTTGGGTTAGTGTACCCCGATGTGTTCTGTGACCCAGAAAGCCCAAGTGTGTCTCGGTTGCCAGCCTGCTCGGATGCTTCCTCGGTGGAAACCTGTTCTGATGTTGCCTGCCTGCCTGCATGCCCAGAGGTGGTCCCTGAAGGCCCTGGTCTTGATGCTTGTCCTGGTAATTCTGATTCTGGAATTGTCATTGGTTCCATAGGGGTTCTTGATAGTTCTCCATGTGAGCCTGGTGATCGTTCTGCCCTCCTGGGATCTCTGCGGAGCTTCAAAGTGTTCTGGGAGATCCTGGGAGAAATATTTCCTGGTACCTTGGATGAGATCAGCAGTGGGTGCTTTGTGGAAAGGGACACTTCGAATGGGTATTATGGCAAGTTTGGTATTTTTGGACGATCCCTGGAAGGTGGTGAGCATGGCTCGGTGGGTGTCGATGGCTTCTTCTCTGGCATTCACAGTACTGATCGGTGTTACGCTGAGACTTGTGGTGCTGATGGGCATGTTTCGGTGGCTTCTCCTTCCGATGAGGTCAGTTTCGGGTGGGCTGACTCTGGAATTGGGCCTTGTCGGGCTGCCCCGACCTTCATGAGTCTTCAGTTAGAGTCTTTTGCAAATATCAGTTTAGAGGCTTGTCTGGAATCCGAGCCTAGAGGAGGGGGTACTGTAATGATCCGCTCAGCTGGATGCACTGGCAGACAGTTGTTTGACCATTCCTCTAGTCTGTGGGCTGCAGGTCTCTGCAAGAGAGACCTGTCTTTCCATTACACGTTTCTGGTCTGTTCTGCTGCTGAGGAATTTGCATACACTCGTTATGCAAATCCCCTACCTGCCTCCTTTGATGACTGGCAGTATAAAGAGCTATGTTTCCCAGAGCCCTTTGCTGGTCATAAGGATTTAGTCCTGTGTAAACTCGCCTGGAGTATCAGCCTTGCTCATTGTTTGAAGATTAGTTTAGAGTAATTCCTGGAACTGCACTAGGCAGATTTCCTAGTGCAGTTAGGATTGCATATCTGTTTTGTTTGTCTGTTGCGATTGTTCTGTCCCAGCGGTGGTCGACAGGAAGTCGTTCTGATCTTGGTTCTTGGAGTATAGCTGGAGCAGCGGTTGCTACCAGCCATCTCCTCTATCTGTCTTGTCTGCTACGAACGCTTGCTGGAGGCTCGGTGAGGTAACCGTTAAGCAAGTGCTCGCGTCCTCTGTTTCATGTTTGTCTGTCGGTGGTTAGTTAGGCGTGCTTGTCTCTATTGTGCTTATCACGTGGAGACCGCGCATAAACGCGTGCACTGTTGCCAATGAGTGCGGTGTTCGCGTTTAGCTAGTGTTTGTTATTTTCCTTATCTTCTCATTGTATGATTTGCTGTGCCTTTGCTACTCTCGTGCTCTGCCTTGCTGTAGCCTTGTGTCGCTTCTCTCGTGATTGCGTTCCTACTTCATATCTGCTGTTGTGTATGCACCGTCGCGGGTTGGCGACTAGTTTGGTGCACACACATACAATCTGTCCCTGTGCTCATTCTTTTCCACAATCGCTTCTCTTGCGATTGCGTTCTCACTTGGTTTCTTCTGTTGTGTGTCCACCGTCGCAGGTTGGCGGCTAGATTGGTGGACATACATACATTCCTCATCTGTGCTTATTCGGTCTTGTGTCGCTGTTAGCAATCGCCATCTCCGGCGATTGCCTTCTCGCTTTGTCTTCCTCGTTGTGTGTTCATCGCGCCCAGGGTGGCGACTAGTTTGGTGAACACACATACCCTCTGTCGCTTTGCTCTCTCTCCTTCAGGGCTATCTTGCCCTGCGTTTCTTCCCTTCGTGCAATTCCTGTCTGGCGTGTGTGGTAGGGCAGAGGAGCTGTTCCTCTGCACTCCACAGCTCCACCTGCCGACAGGAATTTCCCTCTACAGGTGCATTGCACCTTTTGCTGGGTTCCCTCAAATTACACGCTTGTGGAGGATCTCCGCAGTGTCAGCGCACGTCTTGTGCGCTGATCACGGAGAGAATCCCACAATCGTTACACATTGGATATAGCTTGTTAAACTTATTAGTAACTGTTGTCCTCTTATCTACTTTTTCCCATTCTTCTTTGAATAAATCCCCGATAGCTCTAATAAGCGGAAAAGGTTTGGTAGATTTTTTTTAGGTGAGAGAAGTAATCCTTTTGACTCGTACTTGGTTGTTCCTCTACTTGCTCATCTTGCCAGTCCATGGCTTCCCGAATAGCCTTAATAAATGGTTGAACGAGGTTAAAAAGCCGACATCAGGAGTTTCCAGCTCCGTGTCAGACGTTTGGGATGGTCCCGGTTGGTCTGAAGTCTGCGCCGTAATCAGCGTAGGTAAATTGGCTATGTACTCGTTCATTGTCTCTTTGACTGCTTCTTTTATCATCTTTGAGGTATCTTTAGGTTGGTCTGGTTCCCTCGACATGCTAGAAACATGACGAACTAATTTTCCAGGCATGACATCTTGGCCACAGGCCCAGCACTTCTTCTCTGAAGTATGTGCATATTGGGATCTGTATCTGTTAGATGATCTGCTACGGTCACGTCTTCTAGATCTTGAACGTTCTCTGGAGCGAGATCTGTATCTAGCGGGTGATCTTCTTCTATAGTAATAGTAATGTTCCGACCCTCTAGGTCCCTGTGACCATCCTCTTTCCTGCTCTTGTGATCTGAAAGACAGACATCAATCAGATTAGCTCTTTTCCTAAAAAGCAATACACTTACCCTCTAGCTATATACTCCTACCTAACAATCTGTACTTGATCCTCTAAAGAATTTGGTCAGTGCCCAGCGTCTCCTGCTCTATATATTCAGAACCTGCTGTAATGCAATATGTGTATTAAAACATGTACATGCTAAGAAACATAAAACTTTTAAACTTTTGAAGAAAAACTTTTGTTTGCTCACAATCCTCCATAGTTGCTGACAGTGTCTCTGCCCAGCTTCCTTTGCCTGTCCGTGCAGCGTGACAGCTTGAATAAGAACGCTATATTGGTAGGTGAACAGAGGCGCCAGAAGGATAAAAGTACATAAAATTTTTAAAAAATTGCTGGGAGGAAGTGGTGGACTCGTCTCCGTTAAAGCAGACACCAAGGAATGTAAATATATAGATATACACATTTATTGAAAGTACCCCAAAGATGCAACGCGTTTCGCAGGCACAGCCCACTTCTTCAGGCAATAAGCAGGGGATAAACAACTGTAAACAAAAGACAGAGGCATAGCTATAAATGTTGCCATAAAAAGATACAAATGGATTATTATTTAGTGTAATAAGAATAGTATTTCAAACATAGTGTTTAGTGATATGTTATAGTAGGGGGGTGATTGCAAGGAATGGGTCGGTGTAAACTACATAATGTGTATAGGGGAATGGACTAGATAACAGTGGTAAAAGATAGTTAATAAATCAGATTAAGTTGGTATCAAATTGACCGCTTTAGGTATATTTCAGTAGAAAGTAGGGAATGGAATAAGTTGTAGCTGGCAAGAGAGAAAAAAAAGGCACGTGTAGTGGTTAAAAATAAAGATAAAGACTTACCAGCAATTCAGTTATAGCAAGCAGAGCACCTCTGTACTGTTGTGAGGTCGCTTGCTGCTTTAAATGTGTTAATGCTGGCAGCTCTGGCCTATCCAGAAGCTGCTCCAGTGTGGGTGGGTGGAGTCAGTGGCCATGGTGACAGAGAGTCCTCTAATCAGCTGCTGCCAGCTGTAAGGAGTAGATTGGTGTGCATGTGGTCTTACATAACATGCATGCTTTCTCTGCATGCACAGGGCGGTGTTGTCAGTGGGTGGAGTCAGTGGCCATGGTGACAAAGAATCCTCCAATCAGCTGCTGCAGCTGTAAGGAGTAGATTGGTGTGCATGTGGTCTTACATAACATGCATGCTTTCTCTGCATGCATAGGGCAGTGTTTAGAAAGGGAACATGGAGCACAGTGGTGTGTTTGCTGCCATCTAGTGGTTCAAAAGAACAAGTACAGTGAAAAGACTTCAAATGTCATTATACATGCTGAAAGATAATGAAGATAAAAGCATGAACAATGCCCGACTTTTTACAATTGGTAAATAAAATAGTGTATACTTCTGGAATGAATAAAAAATTAATAAAATAATAATAATAATAATAAAACAATATATATATAAAAAGTATAATAAAGATTATAAAAAATAATACAAATTTATAATAAAAAATAATGTGAATATGACATGAAGATATAAGCATAAAATCGAAGAACACATAAAAAACATAAAAACAATTGTAATATATCCAAAATATGAGGAGGCCATTGGCAAAAATTGTCCAGGCCTGGTAATATATAGTGTATAATCCCGTCTACGGTTTTGATATCGTAGACGAATGTTTGCAGCTGTAATAATTATCATTGTATTAGAAGGATGATAATAATAGTCATAATGAAGATAATAATAAACATCAGTAATAAAAGATAAGATATATATTAAAAAAAAGAAATAATCTTTTTTTTTTGGGGGGGGAGAGAGGGGATAAAGGAGAGCGACTCCCCCCCCCCCAAAAAAAAAAAAAAACATTTTTTTTTTAATATATATAAGCCAACTCACATACATTGGCCAGGAATCAAACCCCAACCTAACACTTGGTAGGCTGCTATCCTAACCATTATACCACCAAGACAGCACACTACAATGCTACATGCTGAAGCCAGCCTAGCATGTACCATTGTGATATATCCAAGAGAAAAATGATCTTGCTTAGGGATTTGCAGGAAGTCAAAAGCCAACTGACATACATTGGCCAGGAATCAAACCCAGGTCACCTGCTTGGAGGGTAGCTATGCTCACCACTATTCCACCAACACTACAGACTGAAATCAGCCTAGCTGGCCTGGGAAGGATGAAAAGCTAGGTGGCCATGCAACCATTCCTGCTAACCTAAAGCCTACTTGTGTCTTTTACAACACATTGGCTTAAAGGGGAACTGAAGAGAGAGGTATATGGAGGCTGTCCTGTTTATTTCCTTTTAATCAATACCAGTTGCCTGGCAGCCCTGCTGGTCTATTTCTCTGCAGTAGTATCTGATTAAAACCAGAAACAAGCATGCAGCTAGTCTTGTCAGATCAGACTTATAAGTCTGAACCACTGAAACACCTGATCAGCTGCATGCTTGTTCAGGGGCTATGGCTAATAGTATTAGAGGCAGAGGATCAGCAGGGCTGCCAGGCAACTGGTATTGCCTAAAAGGAAATAAACATGACAGCCTCCATATACCTCTCTCTTCAGTTCCCCTTTAAGACTTTACCAAATCCAATGCTCCAATATGGGGAAGCTTCTCTGTTTGCTGTTTTGTTTTTTGTTTTTTAAGTGTGGTGTCACAGTGCACTCATCTCTTCAACTACAGGAAAGGCCCAGGAGTAGTCGTAGCTACCGTAATATCTATGTTAAGGCAGGGCCTTTATTACACTTTCTCTTATAGGGCTATGGAAACCGTTTTGCCCATGCGATAAAGCGAGGTGCAAAAATTAAATCATGCCTAGCAGAGGCTGGTTTTGATTCATCAACCTCTGGGTTATGGGCCCAGCACACTTCTGCTGCACCACTCTGCAGTCTGCTTACATTTGCATACGATCTTCAAGTTTAAGAAGGGTACATTAGTTGAAATAGTTACACTACAATCTATGTTACAGCAAAACCCTAATGACCCTTTCTCTTAAGGGGCTATGGCAGCCGATTGGCCAATGTGGTAAAGCAAGGTGTAAAAAAATAAAGTACACCTAGCAGAGGATGGCTTTGATCCATCAACCTCTGGGTTATGGGCCCAGCACACTTCTGCTGCGCTACTCTGCCATCTGCTTACATTTGTATACAATCTTCAAGTTTAAGAAGGGTACATTAGTTGAAATAGTTACACTACAATCTATGTTACAGCAAGGCCCTAATGACACTTCCTCTTAAGGGGCTATGGCCGCCATAGACTAGCTGAGTCTATCAGCAGCTGTCCCTTAACTAATTACTGTAGGCAGACGACTGAGTAAAATGGCTGGAGAACCTTGCCTTTTATAAGGGGGGTGGGGCTGTAGGAGTGAGTGTCCCCTGATTGGGGACAATGTGCCTGCTGACTGTGATGTAGAGGGTGAAAGTTGACTCTAATGGAGCATTATGGGGCCGAATCGAACTTACGGAAAAGTTTGCCTTCGCTGGCGAACGCGAACCACCCAAAGTTCGCCTGGAACCGTTCGCCGGCGAACCGTTTGGGCCATCTCTAGTCTTTTGTCCTCGCCATTACCTCTCTAGGACCGAGGTGTAATACTGTACTATACTCCTACCTACAATCCTCCCACACAGGTTCAGGCTCTCCTGTGTGAAGGCCAAGTCTAGCCTAAACGGCAAGCTTGGCAGTTCTGTCCTGGTCGCAGAACATGTGCTTCAAAGCCACTAATTGAGCAATGCTCAGAGATTCCTGCCCTTACCTGCAGGCTGATGGCTGAGGATGCCCTGTGTGGCTAAATGCCGCTGAAGACAGCGTCTGGTAAACTCGCTCCTTCCTCCCTCCTACATCTGCTCTGTGTCCGCACGGAACGTCCGTGCGATCTCTGCAAACTTCCGGTGGGCGGTTGGTCGGGTTGGTGTGCGCTCCATTGTGCGCTCCAGCATGCATCCAGCCAATAGCGCCGCCCATCTTCCGCCCCGCCTTGCCTCTCCATTGGCTAGGACGGGACCGCTTCCTATTGGCTGGGCAGCAAAGGAAGTGTATTTAATCGTGGCAGCTGATTTTTTTTTTGCTGTCACGCTAATCAGACGGGGTAGGACGCAGGAGAGACTGATCATGGAGGACTGTGAGAGTTTATTTGTATACTGCTAAAAATTGTGATGTTCCCACATGGACATATATATAGTATTAATGCACATTACATTACAGCAGGTTCAGAATATATGGAGCAAGACATGCTGGGCGCAGACCAGGCTCCTGTAGAGGATCAAGTACAGGTTGTTAGGTAGGAGTATATAGCTTAAAGGGGAACTGAAATTAAAATTTGATACTGTAAAAATATCTGATGTGTTGCATAATACTGCTTTAATAAATAAAAATATGTGTTTGCTGTAATATACCTGTCAGATGTCCTAATTTCTGTTGCTGTATTCTAGTGCAGTGTGGAGCCATATGTTGTTTGGCAAGTTTACAGTGCCATTCAGCTGATTTCTACTTCTTCCAGCCCCTCCTTCCTCAAGCAGCTCCTTTCTCCAATCAGTATGCAAATTAGCCTGTGATAGTGTACAGTTACAGTGATGTCATCTGGCTGCGCCTGTGTATGAATGTCTGCCTGTGTTTTCCAGCCTGTCATTTTTCTTCTCTGTATTTTGTCTATCCTCTGTAGTTATTCCTCTACTGTCAGTATACCACACTGGGCACATTTTACACTAGGGGAGGGGGGTCATCCCCGGCGGTTCCGTCATGTTTGTCATCACAATATCTCACTACATTTCTGCTGTGCGCCAGATTGAGCTTGTTGGCCCTACATCTTCCAGCATGCCTGATCGATACAAGTAACACAAAAATGGTTGCATCGTCAATTGGATATGCTCTTGGTGGCACCGATCTTCATTGGATTATAATAGTGGAATCAGATGGTCGATTGACTTCCAAGTTTTCAGATGTATGGCCAGCTTTACACAACGCACATATCTAAATCAGATATGAAATGCAAGTTATCTCCCACACGAGACCTAGCAACTTACAATTAAAAAATTCACCCACGACCATCACATATTACAACAAAAAACAACTCCATAAGATTTATAAGCCAGGATTTATAAATCAGGATTTATAAGACAAGATTTATAAGCCAAGATTTGGGGAAGCACGGTGGCGTAGTGGTCAGCGCTCTCATCTTGCAGCACTAGGTCCCCGGTAGAGTTGGGCCTAACCTCCGATTTTAGGTTCGCGAACTTCCGCGGAACATTCGGTTCGCGGAAAAGTTCGCGAACCACAATAGACTTCAATGGGGAGACGAACTTTGGAAAAAAAATTCTGCTGGCCACAAAAGTGATGGAAAAGATGTTTCAAGGGGTCTAACACCTAGAGGGGGGCATGGCGGAGTGGGATACACGCCAAAAGTCCCCGGGAAAAATCTGGATTTGGCAGAAATCACATTGAATGCTAAATGACAGGCCTAAAGTGCTTTAAAACATCTTGCATGTGTATACATCAATCAGGTAGTGTAATTAAGGTACTGCTTCACGCTGACACACCAAACTCACCGTGTAACGCACCGCAAACAGCTGTTTGTGTAGTGACGGCCGTGCTGGACTGGTGCGCACCATGGCGAGAGTGCAGGTTTTGGTGGCTTTACAGCCCATATGGTCGCCTGGCTGATGTAGCTGAATGACAGAATAGTGACTGTCCAGCTGATCAAATTTGGTCTGACCACAATGAAGCAACAACCTTATTATCTTTTGTGTGCCCCCCAAGACACTCATCTAGGCGCCGGTCATTGCTTCATTGTGATACGCAAGCCCCTTCACCACGGCAAGGTAATGATCACGAAGGGGAATGGGCGCATGTATATGCCTTTCCTTTTGTTGTTGCAGCTGCCCGCAGTGCAGCCAGAGAAATTAGGCAGTCATGTACACGCACCAGAAAAATTATTACAGCGGCCGCTGCTAGCAGCGGCCTAAAAAATTCAGCAATCCGCCTGGAGTCCCGGACCCTGATGGTGATGGCGGAGAAGGTAGTCAAGCGGCCTCCAGGCAGACATGCTGTGTGGAGGGACTGGGAGCGACTTAGTCTTCTTGGGGCAGGCCAGGCAGCCAGTCACACGGCGTGCAGGCAGAGATGCTGTGTGTGCGGGGACTGACTTAGTCTTGGGGCGAGCAGCAGCCCTCCGGGATCCATGCCTCATTCATTTTGATAAAGGTGAGGTACTTAACACTTTTGTGACTTAGGCGACTTCTCTTCTCAGTGACAATGCCTCCAGCTGCGCTGAAGGTCCTTTCTGACAGGACGCTTGCGGCAGGGCAGGAGAGAAGTTGGATGGCAAATTGGGACAGCTCTGGCCACAGGTCAAGCCTGCGCACCCAGTAGTTCAAGGGTTCCTCATCGCTGTCCACAGCAATGTCTACATCCACACTTAAGGCCAGGTAGTCGGCTACCTGCCGTTCCAGGCGTTGGTGGAGGGTGGATCCGGAAGGGCTACTGCGAGGCGTTGGACTAAAGAACGTCCGCATGTCCGACATCACCATGAGATCGCTGGAGCGTCCTGTCTTTGACTGCGTGGACACAGGAGGAGGATTAGTGGCAGTGGTACCTTGCTGGCGTTGTGCTTTCACATCACCCTTTAAGGCATTGTAAAGCATAGTTGACAGCTGGTTCTGCATGTGCTGCATCCTTTCCACCTTCAGGTGAGTTGGTAACAGGTCCGCCACTTTGTGCCTGTACCGAGGGTCTAGTAGTGTGGCCACCCAGTACAGCTCATTCCCCTTGAGGTTTTTTATACGGGGGTCCCTCAACAGGCAGGACAGCATAAAAGACGACATCTGCACAAAGTCGGATCCAGTACCCTCCATCTCCTCTTGCTCTTCCTCAGTGACGTCACGTAAGTCAACCTCCTCCCCCCAGCCGCGAACAATACCACGGGAAGGTTGAGCAGCACAAGCCCCCTGCGACGCCTGCTGCGGTTGTTCTCCTGCCGCCGTCCCCTCCTCCTCCTCCTCCCCTAAAGAAACACCTTGCTCATCATCCTCTGAGTCTGACTCGTCTTCTGCACACGACTTCTCTTCTTCCTCCTCCTCCCCCCTCTGTGCTGCCGCAGGTGTTGAGCAAACAGCTGGGTCTGATGAAAATTGGTCCCATGCCTGTTCCTGCCGTAACGGTTCCTGGTCACGCTCATTCGCAGCTTCATCCGCCACTCTACGCACAGCACGCTCCAAGAAGTAAGCGTAGGGAATTAAGTCGCTGATGGTGCCCTCATTGCGGCTCACCAGGTTGGTCACCTCCTCAAACGGCCGCATGAGCCTGCATGCATTTTTCATCAGTGTCCAGTTGTCGGGCCAGAACATCCCCATCTTCCCAGACTGTTTCATTCTACTGTAGTTGTAGAGGTACTGGGTGACGGCTTTCTTCTGTTCTAGCAGGCGGGAGAACATGAGCAGGGTTGAATTCCAGCAGGTCGGGCTATCGCAAATCAGGCGTCTCACCGGCATGTTGTTTTTCCGCTGAATTTCCGCAAAGCGTGCCATGGCTGTGTAAGACCGCCTCAAATGCTTACAGAACTTCCTGGCCTGCTTCAGGACATCCGCTAAGCCAGGGTACTTTGCCACAAATCTTTGAACAACTAGATTCATGACATGTGCCATGCAGGGTATGTGTGTCAGCTTCCCCATATGCAAAGCGGCAAGCAGATTGCTGCCCTTGTCGCACACCACGTTGCCTATCTCCAGGTGGTGCGGGGTCAGCCACTCATCCACCTGTTTCTTAAGAGCAGCCAGGAGAGCTGCTCCACTGTGACTCTCCGCTTTGAGACAAGACATGTCTAAGATGGCGTGACACCGTCGTACCTGGCATGCAGCATAGGCCCTGCGGAGCTGGGGCTGTGTAGCTGGAGAGGAGAACTGCCACTCAGCCAAGGAGGAGGAGGACAGCGAAGAGCATGTAGCAGGAGGAGAGGAGGTGGCAGGAGGCCTGCCTGCAAGCCGTGGAGGTGTCACAATTTGGTCCGCTGCGCCCTGCTTGCCATCGTTCACCACCAGGTTGACCCAATGGGCTGTGTACGTAATGTAGCGGCCCTGCCCGTGCTTGGCAGACCAGGCATCCGTGGTCAGGTGGACCCTTGACCCAACGCTCTTCGCAAGAGATGACACCACTTGCCTCTCAACTTCACGGTGCAGTTGGGGTATGGCCTTTCTCGAAAAATAAGTGCGGCCTGGCATCTTCCACTGCGGTGTTCCGATGGCCACAAATGTACGGAAGGCCTCAGAGTCCACCAGCCGGTATGGTAACAGCTGGCGAGCTAACAGTTCCGCCACGCCAGCTGTCAGACGCCAGGCAAGGGGGTGACTGGCCGAAATTGGCTTCTTCCGCTCAAACATTTCCTTCACGGACACCTGACTGCTGCTGTGGGCAGAGGAGCAGGAAGCGCTCAAGGGCAGAGGCAGAGTGGAGGAGGGTGCCTGTGAAGGTGGAAGGGAGAAAGCGGCAGAAGCAGATGATGCACCTGAAGGAGGAAGAGGAGAAGGAGGGTTACTTTTCTTTTGTGTGCTGCTGCTGCTTTTGCTCAGGTGGCCATCCCATTGCTGTTTGTGTCTTTTCTCCAGGTGCCTTTGTAAGGCACTTGTCCCTACGTGAGTGTTGGCCTTTCCACGGCTCAATTTTTGTTGGCAGAGCGAACAGATGGCTTTGCTCTGATCTGAGGCACACACATTAAAACATTTCCACACCGCTGAGCCACCCTGGGATGTGGGCACTATGGGGACCTCAGCAGCTGATGCTGAAGGGCAAGTTGGCTGGCTGTACATAGGTGGCGATACATGGTGCCGGACACTGCCACCAGCTGTTTCTGACGAAGAGCTGCCCCAGCTTCTTTCAGCAACTTCTCTCCTCCTACTACTCTCTGACTCCCCCTCTGAACTGTCCCCCTCTTCATCTCCTCTATTGGGAACATACAGAGGATCATCATCGTAATCATCCTGCCCAGCTTCGCTTGCCTCAGAAAAATCCAAACATGCACCATCAGTAGGTCCTTCATCCTCCTTACACGTTACATCCATAGTGTTGCCGCGTAACTCAGACATGTGAGCTGGTGAAAATTAATCTGGCTGTAACAACAATGGCTGTGCATCAGTGATTTCAACACTAAATAATTCTTGCGAAGTGTCAAATGCAGCGGAAGTGGTGCTAGTAGTAGCGCTGGTGGCTGAGCAAGATGAGGTGTTCTGTGTCGCTAAATACTCAACCACGTCCTGACAATCTTGAGAGGTGATGGGACGTGCCTTCTTCTGAGCACTGTACTGTGGGCCAGGTCCACACGAAATTACATTTACACGACCTCGCGCAGACCTGCCGGGTGGCCTTCCTCTGGCTCTGGCACTACCTCTTCCTCTACCTGTTTTGTCCATATCGGGTATGCACGGAGTGGTATATCACACTGCGTGCACTCACGTAAGTAGGTGGGTTCACTTAACTGCACAGGTATGCGCACTGATGCGGTGGGTTCACTGAACAGAACAGGTATACAGTGGCGGGTTCACTGAACACAACAGGTATGCAGTGGCGGGTTCACTGAACAGGTATACAGTGGCGGGTTCACTGAACAGAACAGGTATACAGTGGCGGGTTCACTGAACACAACAGGTATGCAGTGGCGGGTTCACTGAACAGAACAGGTATACAGTGGCGGGTTCACTGAACAGTACAGGTATACAGTGGCGGGTTCACTGAACACAACAGGTATGCAGTGGCGGGTTCACTGAACAGAACAGGTATACAGTGTCGGGTTCACTGAACACAACAGGTATGCAGTGGCGGGTTCACTGAACAGGTATACAGTGGCGGGTTCACTGAACAGAACAGGTATACAGTGGCGGGTCCACTGAACAGAACAGGTATGCAGTGGCGGGTTCACAGAACAGGTATGCAGTGGCAGGTTCACTGAACACAACAGGTATGCAGTGGCGGGTTCACTGAACAGGTATACAGTAGCGGGTCCACTGAACAGAACAGGTATGCAGTGGCGGGTTCACTGAACACAACAGGTATGCAGTGGTGGGTTCACTGAACAGGTATGCAGTGGTGGGTTCACAGAACAGGTATGCAGTGGTGGGTTCACAGAACAGGTATGCAGTGGCAGGTTCACTGAACAGGTATGCAGTGGTGGGTTCACTGAACAGGTATGCAGTGGTGGGTTCACTGAACAGGTATGCAGTGGTGGGTTCACAGTACAGGTATGCAGTGGTGGGTTCACAGAACAGGTATGCAGTGGCGGGTTCACACAACAGGTATGCAGTGGCTGGTTCACTGAACACAACAGGTATGCAGTGGCGGGTTCACTGAACAGGTATACAGTGGCGGGTCCACTGAACAGAACAGGTATGCAGTGGCGGGTTCACTGAACACAACAGGTATGCAGTGGTGGGTTCACTGAACAGGTATGCAGTGGTGGGTTCACAGAACAGGTATGCAGTGGTGGGTTCACAGAACAGGTATGCAGTGGCAGGTTCACTGAACAGGTATGCAGTGGTGGGTTCACTGAACAGGTATGCAGTGGTGGGTTCACAGTACAGGTATGCAGTGGTGGGTTCACAGAACAGGTATGCAGTGGCGGGTTCACACAACAGGTATGCAGTGGCAGGTTCACTGAACACAACAGGTATGCAGTGGCGGGTTCACTGAACAGGTATACAGTGGCGGGTCCACTAAACAGAACAGGTATGCAGTGGCGGGTTCACTGAACAAAACAGGTATGCAGTGGTGGGTTCACTGAACAGGTATGCAGTGGTGGGTTCACAGAACGGGTATGCAGTGGTGGGTTCACAGAACAGGTATGCAGTGGCAGGTTCACTGAACAGGTATGCAGTGGTGGGTTCACTGAACAGGTATGCAGTGGTGGGTTCACAGTACAGGTATGCAGTGGTGGGTTCACAGAACAGGTATTCAGTGGTGGGTTCACAGAACAGGTATGCAGTGGCAGGTTCACTGAACACAACAGGTATGCAGTGGCGGGTTCACTGAACAGGTATACAGTGGCGGGTCCACTGAACAGAACAGGTATGCAGTGGCGGGTTCACTGAACAAAACAGGTATGCAGTGGTGGGTTCACTGAACAGGTATGCAGTGGTGGGTTCACAGAACAGGTATGCAGTGGTGGGTTCACAGAACAGGTATGCAGTGGCAGGTTCACTGAACAGGTATGCAGTGGTGGGTTCACTGAACAGGTATGCAGTGGTGGGTTCAATGAACAGGTATGCAGTGGTGGGTTCACAGTACAGGTATGCAGTGGTGGGTTCACAGAACAGGTATGCAGCCAGGAACAAGCTAAGCCTAACTAATCTTTCCCTATGAGAGACAGTCTGCAGCAGCTCGCCCTACTCTCACTAATGCAGGCACACAAGTGACCGTAATGGCCGCCGCTGCCTGCCTTATATAAGGGGGGTGGGGCTCCAGGGGCTAGTGTAGCCTAATTGGCTACACTGGGCCTGCTGACTGTGATGTAGAGGGTCAAAGTTGACCCTCCATGGTGCATTATGGGGCGAACCGAACTTCCACAAACGTTCGCCTGCGGGACGCGAACGCGAACCACGGAAGTTCGCATGGAAACGTTCGCAGGCGAACCGTTCGGCCCAACTTTAGTCCCCGGTTCAAAACCCAGCCTGGGCTCTATCTGCATGGAGTTTGTATGTTCTCCCTGTGTCTATGTGGGTTTCCCCCGGCACTTAGATTTCCTCCCACATCCCAAAAACATATATATACACTACACAATACACACAGACATATGACTATGGTAGAGATTAGATTGTGATTAGCCCTTCTGAGGGACAGTTTGTGACAATATACTTTGTATAGCACTGTGTAATACGTCGGCACTTTATAAATACTTTAATAGCCCCGGCAATGTCCCTCCTAATAGAGTATGTGCCCAGTGTAACAATACATTACCTGTCCGCGGCCTCCGGAAGTCCCTCCGCTGCTCCGGGCGCATTCCACTCTCCATACACGCACACCCCACGTAGTTTCCTAGTAAGAGCGCACGTATGACATCACACACATCCTTACTCAGAAACCACGTGGGGGCACACGTGTGGGCGTGAGAAATCCTGTAGCAGTGGGGGACAAGCTTAGGTCATAGACCCTATAAAATGTCCACTTGCAGCCTAGACAAGACTGCCCCCCTCCCATAAAGCCTACCTCTTATATGGACTACTCCTCCCCAAAGGGCACTTCTGCCAATCAGCCCCAGCCTGGGCAATACCCTCGTCTCCCCCATCCCCAGAAAACATGCCTTTATACCAAAAAAAAAACCAAAAAAAAACAAGCACATACTCTGACACAAACAAACACACACATACACACACACAGGCGCACACATAATGGACACACACACACACACACTGTACACATACAGACACAAACACTCTGGCGCACATATACACCCACTGTGGACAGACACAAACACACATTGTGGACACAGACACAAACACACATTGTGGACACAGACACAAACACACATTGTGGACATAGACACAAACACACATTGTGGACACAGACACAAACACACATTGTGGACACATACAAACTGTACACAGCACAAACACCTTTTCTCTCTGGCACACCCATACACACAGTATGGACACACACTCTGGAACACTCATATACATGCTGTGCACACAGACACACATTGTGGACACACACAACTTTCTCTCTTTGGCACACACACTATGGACACACAGACACTCTGGCACCCACATACACATGTAGTGTACACACATGCTTTCTCTCTCTCTGGCACATACACACACAGACACTCACACACAAACTGTCAATGACACATACACACACACTCTCTGTCAACCCCCTCTCCCCTCCTCCCTAGCTAGCTTTTGAAGAAAAAAAAAACACTTTACCACCGGCAGCCTCAGCCTTTGAACTTTACTGGAGGGGGGGAGAGAGCATCACACACTATCTGTAGGGCTGAAGCTGCGGTATGCTGGCTGTTCCCTCTGCCGTGTCTTTCCACTCCAGCCCAGGGAGAAAGCAGCATAAGCTGCTATGCTTCATGCTTGAGTGGGCACATTTTGTAAACTCCAGAAGTAGTAAGGTTAGACATGTCACATCAAACCGCCCACTTCCAGCAAAGTGACAGGTGCCCCGCCCCCTTTTCACACCTTTTCCCCACCCCTTTTTCACACCTTTTCCCCGCCCCTTCCGGTATGCGTCCCCGCCCCCTAATGCCCTTAGTGATGCTGTGTCCCGCCCCTTGCTGCCCACAGTGAAATGCCGCCCACTTCTGGTCTTGGACCCGCCCCCCCAATTATTAGCGCCCCCATACAGGCCGGCCCCACCCTTTGGTAGCCCCATGTCATTTATTTGACGTGCATAAAAGGTTGGTTGTAAACCCAAAATACATCTCCGCCCCTTCCGGTATGTGTCTCCGCCCCCCTAATGCCCTTAGTGATGCTGTGTCCCGCCCCTTGCTGCCCACAGTGAAACGCCGCCCACTTCCGGTCTTGGACCCGCCCCCCAATGATTAGCACCCCCATACAGGCCGCCCCCACCCTTTGTTAGCCCCATGTCATTTATTTGACGTGCATAAAAGGTTGGTTGTAAACCCAAAATACATTGAATATGGCTGACAGGCAAACCACAAGCTGGCAAATGCCCTCTACCAAAGACATTTTGAGAAAGCATTATTATAATTTAAAAGCCGCCGGTTCTTATGGCGGTGTCGACAGCCTGCATAGAGTTGTTCAGAAGTATGGACTGAGCAGGAAAGCTGTCAAAAACTGGTTTAACAGACAAGACACATATACTTTGTTTAAACCTATTAAGAAAAAATTTAGAACTAACAAAATTGTTGTCTCAGATATAGACGCACAATGGCAGGCGGACCTGGTGTCTATGATAGATTTTTCAAGTTACAACGACGGTGTGAAATATATTTTATCGGTCATAGATGTTTTATCTAAATATGCATGGTGTATCGGTCTGTGCAATAAGTCTGGGAAAGCAGTTGCTAAGGCTTTTGAGCACATATTTTGCAGTAGTGATCGAATACCGAGAAAACTACAAACCGACCGCGGTCGAGAATTCATAAATAAACCGATGAAAAAGCTTTGTGCAGAGCGTGAAATAAAGCATTTTTTTACTACAAACACGGTCAAGGCCGCCATCGTAGAATGTTTTAATCACACTTTGAAAACCAAGCTGTGGCGCTATCTTAGACACCAAAATACATACCGTTACATCGATAATTTACAAAAGATCTTAACAAGTTATAATAACACATACCACTCCTCTATACGATGCAAACCTTCTTCAGTTACAAAAAACAATTCTTTGATAATCTGGAAAAACCTGTACCAAGATTATACATGTGTTAAAAAGATTAAGCCCGCGCTTGCAGTTGGCGACCACGTGAGAATTTCCTGTTATAAAAGTGTATTTGCAAAAGGTTATGAGCAAACCTACACGGAAGAGATCTTCACAATGCAATCTATCAACACCAGGGGCCTTAGGCCTCTTTATAAGTTGAGAGATCTAGCTGGGGACGCCATTGAGGGGTCATTCTATGATGATGAACTACAAAAAGTGCCGCTTCATAAAAACAGAATTTATCAGATAGAAAAAATTATAAGAAAGAAACGTGTGAAGGGGAAAACTTTGTACCTAGTTAAGTGGCTCGGGTACCCTGAAAAATTCAACGAGTGGATTCAGAAAAACCAGCTGATCGATATATAAAATATGTAGACCGAATCCTTTTATATTACCTTACCGTGCAACGCCTCATCAAAAATTTACCCAGAGAATACCATTTCAAACTATACAACCAAATTGGCTAAATCTGTGGAACTTCGCGGCTCGTGGGAAGTAGCGCTCACCGAAATACAGTATCCGCATTCATGGTATACCTTTGAAGGACCCGAGGGTATTTTTCACGCCGGGAAACGTGGAGAACCGTTAAGAGATTATTATGTTAGAGCCGGGTATTATCACACTATTAACGATCTTATCAAAGGCGTTAATCATAGACTCGAAAAAGCAAAGTTACCTCAAGACCAGATTAAATTGACGTATGATGAGGCTGAAAGAACCGTTAGTCTGTATAATTCACCCACACACATTTTCATACCGGGTAAAAAATTGGGACATATATTAGGTTTACCTGTACCAACACCTGAACAACTGAAACAGCTAAAAGCAGGTTACCATCCTTACTACCCACCAGATCCGAGTCAAACACCCCAAAACAGCAAAAATATTCTACCCCGATATCAGAGCGGGGTTTTATACGCTGTTTGTGTACACGGATATAATAGAACATCAGCTTGTAGGGGATGCTTATGTTCAATTATTGAGAACCGTTGAAGTCGGTGGTAGAGGCGGTGAGATAAACACACAAAGATACAGCAGACCCGACTATATACCGCTCTGCAAACATCACTTTGATTCAGTAACCATTTCAATTCAAACCGATCAGGGGAAACCTGTTAGGTTTAAAGGGATACTGTAGGGGGGTCGGGGGAAAATGAGCTGAACTTACCCGGGGCTTCTAATGGTCCCCCGCAGACATCCTGTGTTGGCGCAGCCACTCACCGATGCTCCGGCCCCGCCTCCAGTTCACTTCTGGAATTTCTGACTTTAAAGTCAGAAAACCACTGCGCCTGCATTGCCGTGTCCTCGCTCCCGCTGATGTCACCAGGAGTGTACTGCGCAGACACAGACCATACTGGGCCTGCACAGTGCGCTCTTGATGACATCAGCGGGATCGAGGACACGGCAACGCAGGCGCAGTGGTTTTCTGACTTTAAAGTCAGAAATTTCAGAAGTGAACCGGAGGCGGGGCCAGAGCATCGGTGAGCGGCTGCGCGGGCACAGGATGTCTGCGGGCGACCATTAGAAGCCCTGGGTAAGTTCAGCTCATTTTCCCCCGACCCCCCTACAGTATCCCTTTAAGTACGGAAAATCTATTGTGAGACTTCATTTCACTCAGCGGAGCACTGCTGCAAATTGAAATGTCGCAGAAACTGTACGGCGACCCAAATATCTACACCCGATATTACCTTGCTCAAGCGGGCTATGGGCTGGATGGTTTCCGTGGCGATGACTTCATGCACGGCTCGGGCCTAGCCGGTTAATTCAGGGGGCTATTCCGTAGAGTTGTTCCCCTGTTTAGAAAAAGCATCGAGTTTGTAAAGCCGCATGTGAAAACCGCAGCCAGAAATATCGCCAAAGACGCTGTTGCAACAGTGTCAACGGCTGTGTTGGATAGAGTAAATCGGACAAAACAAGACCAGGGGGGCTCGGGCGTGGTACACATTCACAAAAAACCGCGTAAGAGAAAACGACGTCTTGACAAGATACTTCTACCCCCATTTTTGAATAAAACAAGCGCTCGCAAGAGACGTAGACGACAGAAAGCAACAGATCATTCCCCAGGAGACATCTTTTAATCGTACAACATGGCTTTTGTTCACAACTGCTCGACCGAGTATGCCAAATCCAAACTGGATATCTTTCAAATACCACCAACTCAAACAAGTATTGAAAAATCCCTTTATGTAGAAATACACCCTATTGCCGCATTAGCTGACGGCACCCCCTTGGAGTTCTTTATATCAGGAAGCGGTGAATATTACTACGACTTAAATAACACTATGCTACACATCACCTGTCAGATACTTAAAGCGAATAACACACTCCTACAGGATAGCGCCCGTGTGGCTTTGGTTAATTACCCTATAGCCAGTCTTTTCAGTCAGCTAGATGTGTCCCTCGGTGATAGATTAGTGTCTACAAGTGATAATCTGTATACCTACAGAGCCTATATAGAAACACTTCTAAACTATAACGCGCAGACTTTGGCAACGCAGTTTACATCCGGGTTATTCTATAAAGATACAGCTGGACAATTTCACAATCGAGCATTGGATGGTGACAATGCCGGTTTCATCAAAAGAGCGCAGTTTACAGCGCGTTCCAGAAGCGTCGAGCTAGTTGGGCCAATTTACGCCGATATTTTTAATCAGCCAAAGCGCATCCTGAACGGGTTAGACCTGAAGATTAAACTCACCAGAAATAAAGACATTTTTTACCTTATGAGCACTGAAGCTGATGCGTTTAAAGTGCAGATACAAAACGCATCGTTATATATTAAAAGGGTTCAAGTCTCACCAGCCGTGAGGATCGGGCACAGTCAGGCGCTGTTAACCGCTAATGCAAAGTATGCCATTGACCGGGCGTGTCTCAAAGTATACAGTATACCGGCCGGGACACGAATTTCCAACTTTGAAAATCTTTTTCTTGGCAATATTCCAAAAATCGTGATACTTGCACTGGTAGGAAATGAAGAATTTTCCGGAAGTTACCAGAGGAACCCGTTGTGCTTCAGTCATTACAATGTAAATTATGCCTGCCTGCATTTAGACGGGCAGCAGATACCTGCAAAACCCTTCCAACCTAATTTCGACGCAGAAGCCGCCATCCGCGAATACATGGCATTGGTGCACATTACAGGCAAGCAGAAGGCGGATAACGCGCTCTCTTTTGACAGGTCTGAGTTCATGAACGGGTACACCCTGTTAGCATTTGATACAACTCCGGATCAAGAAGTTGCGTCCGGACACTTTTTACTAGTGAAAACCGGTAATCTGAGAGCCGAGCTGCGTTTTGCCAACTCCACTCCAACAACCTTGAATATGATTGTGTACTCTTTAAATGATAACGTTGTTGAAATTAATCATAAAAGAGAGGTGCTATTTGATTATTAACAACAATAATGAATAATTTTGAAATTGAAAGCATCTTGAAAGCTGATTGGTGCGCTAGACGTATCTTTAGAGATGTGCTACCTTGTGATTTCTTACCGACATATAAAGTTGTTCAGAGGCCGGCGGCGTACATCGTGAATACAGATCGTTCAACGCAGCGCGGTCAGCATTGGGTTATAATAATGTTATTGGATAAAGACGCGGCTCTTTTTTTTGAGTGTCACCAGATAACATGGAATGTCACCAGATAACATCATCTTTCCTAAGGATTTCATACAGTTCTTAAACAGGAATTCTGACTGTATCACCTATAACAATAAACAGCTGCAGTCTACAGATAGCGCTGTGTGCGGGCATTACTGCATTTATATGCTCCATCACCTAGCCAGAGGATATAAGCTGGAAGATTTATTGAGAAGATTTGACAAAAAATTTAAAACTAATGACGCTTTTGTACAAACATTTGTGGGTCGTAGATTAAAAAGTAAAATGAACTGTTGTTACTACAATCAATCATGTGTTTGTTATGTTGACAACGTACAATAAATGTGTTTAAATGAACAGAATGCTATTTTGATAATGTACAATAAACTTGGTTAATAAAAATGTAATTTCATCACATCTGAGGGTCTGTCTTTTGTTCTGTCATCAGCATCCCTCTACACATTGCAAAATGCAAGACCAGGATTTTTAGATAACAACTCTTATCTACTCTGAGCTTATGGTTGGGAGTTGTTTTAAGTTATCAGAACACACACAGGGTGTCGCTGTGAAAAAAAAAACACAATCCACAGCAAAATAGGCTGTCTATATACAGGTTGTGCAATATCCCACACGCAGCAAAAAGAAAGCACATGGTTTGTATTACACTCAGCAAAATACCACATGGGCAAAAAAAGTGCACAATCTTTAAATTATATGTGATTACTAATAGAGAATAGCCCTTATTTCTTCAAAATTATATACAATATCTGAAGCTAAAATGTTTTGTGGGTATATTTAATATTTTAAATAAAAGTTGGGGGTATGGGGGGGGGGTACCAGACCTGAGTTTTAAATGATCTGAAAACTAGTCGCAGAAATTATTAATAGAGATATATAATGTGTATATACAGGTCGTGTAATATCACACATACAGCAAAAAGAAAGCACATGGCTTGTATTACACTCAGCAAAATATCACATGGCCAAAAAAAAAGTGCACAATCTTTAAATTATATGTGATTACTAATAGAGAATAGCCTTTATTTCTTCAAAATTCTATACAATATATGAAGCTAAAATGTTCTGTGGGTATATTTATTATTTTAAATAAAAGTTGGCGTAGGGGGTGCCAGACCTGAGTTTTAAATGATCTGAAATACAATGTCTAGATGCAGATTGTGCAAAAAGAAAGCACATAGCTTGTGTAACACTCAGCAAAAAAGTCAACACTTTTTTTCTTTTCAATTTTTTATTGGTTGTCGATCCTAGATAAGACTAAGGTGCTGCCCCCAAGAACTAGAATAAATTAGGCTGCCCAAGAAGTGTATAGCTACAGCTTGAAGCAAACGCTCAAAGCCGTCACATCCTTGATTACCAAAAGGCTGTTCCATTGACAACGTTTATCGCCGATTACCAAGACGCTTGCTTTAGAACTTTCTACAGCTAAGGAAAAAGGTTAGTGTAACGATCGGTGAAGCACAGAGAGGATCTGATTACCGGTGATCTGCAGTATCACTGGGAATACAGATGTATACCAGATTATAAGTGATCTGCAGTATCACCGATAATCCGATATACCAGCTAACCTCTGTTCACCTGAGTAGAGTGTAGTGTTTGGTGTAACAGTAACACTTTGAGGACTAAGCCTCAGCGCAGTAAGGTATACTGCACGGATTCCTTCCGAAGACCTGGACTCTCCAAGACGAGAGGAGTCAGGCTGCGAGTAGGAAGGATTGTCTAAAAGTAACACTCTGGAGGAAGTGTCACTGATAGAACGGGGAACCGCCTCCAACAGTGAGGTCGCTTCTCGAGGTCGGACAAGCCAGGTCGTACACACACGGACAGATAAAGTACAATATCAAGAGGCAAAGGCGGAGTCAGGTACAGGCAGGGTTCGGCAACAGGGTATCAGAAATATCGAGGTACAAGATCAGTAGGCAGAAGCAGAGTCTAAGGACGAGCCGGGGTTCGGCAACAGAGTATCAGAAATATCAAGGTACAAGATCAGAGTTCATGAGGATAGTCAGGCAGGCAAAAGGTCAAAACAGATAATCACAATCAAACTAGTACTTTAAGCTATCAACAGAAACTAGCTAAGTGTAGGATAACAGCTCCAGCTGGTCCCGGCACACTTGCGGATCTGACTACGGATCTGGGTGCTCCCACGTATGTGATCGCAACGCCAGACAACCAGCAACTGAATAAGCAGCAGAATATATAGTTGCTGGACTCTGCTGCCCCGCCCGAACCATTCAGCCAATCATGAGTCCTGCAGGAATCAGCTGACCTTCCTGATCAGCTGACACTTCCTCTGCAAGTATAAAGGTCCTGAATTCAGGCCCGCGCGAGCATAGCTCTCCATCTGCCTAGGTGCACTAACAGACCCAGCCACACCAAGCACATGCTGCTGCATGCAAACAGCCGCTTTGCTGTCAGGACATGCGGCGGCTTTTCCGCGTTCCACCACACCACCAGGCGCGTGCAAACCGCCGCGTAGGACGCGGAGTCAGCCACCTAGCTCTTGGCACACGCGGCGGCTTTTCCGCGTTTCCTCACAGCACCCCCCCCCCCCCCCCCCCAGGAGTGGACTCCGGACAACTCCTACCAGGTTTCTCGGGATGTAAAGCGTGAAACTCTTTCCTTAATTCGTCCGCATGCATGCGGTTCCCAAGTACCCATTGTCTCTCCTCAATGCCATACCCTTTCCAATGCACCAGATATTGTACTGAGTTCTGTACAATGCGCGAATCTAAGATTTTCTCTACCTCATACTCGGGTTGGTCCTCCACCATCACAGGAGGAGGAGGAGTAAGACCCACATGAACCGCAGGTTTGGGTAGGGACACGTGAAACGAACTTACGCCCCGCATGCTGGCAGGAAGATCAATGGCATACGTGACGTTGTTGATCTTCTTGGTCACAGAAAATTGACCCACAAACCTGGGGCCCAGTTTGGCAGATGGCTGCTTCAGGGTCAAGTGACGTGTGGATACCCAGACTAAATCCCCTGGCTGAAACTTCCATTCCATGGAACGTCTCTTGTCCGCTTGACCCTTTTGACTTTGGAACGCTTTCTGCAAATTCTCTCTAACAATTCCCCAATTGCCCCTGAGTGACTTCTGCCAATCCTCCAGTGCGGGAAACAGAGAAGAGGCAACTGGCAGCGGGGAGAACTTGGGCGACCTCCCTGTCACAATCTGGAACGGAGAAAAACCAGAAGAAGAACTCTTCAAATTATTCTGTGCGAATTCTGCAAAAGCCAGAAACTTTACCCAATCATTCTGTGTCTCCGCAACGTAACATCTTAAGAACTGTTCTAAAGACTGATTAATTCGTTCGGTCTGCCCATTGGTCTGTGGGTGGTAGCCTGACGAGAAAGACAGCTTCATGCCCATTTGGTGGCAAAATGCCCTCCAGAATTTAGAGATGAATTGGACTCCCCGATCGGACACAATGTTTTCCGGATTGCCGTGCAGCCGGAAAATGTGGACGATAAATAGGTCGGCCAATTCTTGGGCCGAGTGGAGTCCTTTCACGGGCACGAAATGGGCCATTTTGCTGAAGCGGTCGACTACCACCCAAATGACCGACATGCCTTCAGACCTGGGGAGTTCACCCACAAAATCCATGGACAAGTGGGTCCATGGTTCACTCGGGGCTGGCAAAGGCTGCAAGGTACCGACAGGTGCCTGCCGGGAGAGTTTACTCTTGGCACATACCGCACACTCCCTGACATACTCCTTGCAGTCTGTTGCCATAGAAGGCCACCAAGCACACCTGGCGATCAGATCCTGCGTTCTGGCAGCACCAGGGTGACCAGCATTCTTATGGGCGTGAAACATTTGTAAGACCTGTAGACGAAAAGGTAGTGGGATAAACAAAACCCCCTCTGGTTTTCCCTCAGGGACATCCTGCTGAAAGGGACCCAAAACCTTTGTCCAATCCTCCCAGGTCTCTGTGGCTGCTAATACCAGCCTTTGCGGGATGATGGACTCAGGAGCGGGGGGCTGTGCTGTCTCTAATTCGAAACATCTGGACAGGGCATCTGCCTTGATGTTTTTGCTGCCTGAAGTGTACGTGATAATAAATCTGAATCTCGTAAAAAATAAAGACCAACGGGCCTGTAGGGGACTTAGTCTCTTAGCCCCCTCGATGTATTCCAAATTTTTGTGATCAGTATAAACCGTGATCGTGTGCTCTGCCCCCTCCAACCAGTGGCGCCATTCTTCAAATGCCAATTTAATGGCCAGAAGTTCCCGGTTGCCTATGTCGTAGTTTTTCTCTGCCGGAGAAAACCTACGGGAAAAATAAGCGCATGGATGCAATCTGCCTTGTAACCCTGACCGCTGAGACAGCACCGCCCCTACCCCAACCTCCGAAGCGTCAACCTACACAATAAAGGGAAAGGACGTGTCTACATGTCTTAAAATAGGCGCTGAGCAAAACAGTTTTTTCAAGTGCGAAAAGGCTGCCACAGCCTCAGGAGACCAGTGGGTGGTATCTGCCCCCTTTTTTGTGAGACTGGTGAGAGGGGCAATTATCGTGGAGTACCCCTTTATGAACCTCCTATAGTAGTTCGCAAAACCTAAAAATCTCTGCAGGGGCTTCAACCCCACTGGCTGTGACCATTCCAGGACAGCTGTGACCTTGGCAGGATCCATTGACAAGCCTGAGGTGGAAATCACATACGCTAGAAATGTGACGGTGGTCACCTCGAAAATACATTTCTCCACCTTGGCATACAGCATATTTTGCCTCAATTTATCCAACACGAATTTAACGTGGACCCTGTGCTCGGAGAGGTTGTTGGAATAGATCAGTATATCGTCAAGGTATACTAGCACAAATCTACCCAACACCTCCCTGAATACCTCATTGATTAATTCTTGGAAGACGGCTGGCGCATTGCACAACCCGAAGGGCATCACTAAGTACTCGTAATGCCCGTCGGGAGTGTTGAAGGCCGTCTTCCATTCATCGCCCTTTCTAATGCGGATCAGGTTGTATGCACTCCTCAGATCTAATTTTGAAAAGATCTTGGCGTTCGTGACCTGCGTAAATAAATCGTCTATCAATGGTAACGGATATCGATTCTTCATCATGATTTTATTCAAGCCACGGTAGTCGATGCAAGGTCGAAGCCCTCCATCTTTCTTCTTAACAAAAAAGAAACCGGCCCCTGCAGGCGACCGGGAGGGGCGAATGAACTCTTTGGCTAAATTGTCACAAATGTACTCCTACATCGCTAATTTCTCTGGTCCAGACAAATTATACAGGTGACCCCTAGGGGGCATACAACCGGCACGGAGATCGATGGGGCAATCGAAAGGGCGATGAGGAGGTAACTTGTCAGCAGCCTTGGGACAGAATACATCCGAGAACTCGGAGTATTGCTCGGGAACACCCTCCACATGAAACTTGGTCTGACCTAAAGTCACCTTCCCTAGACACTGTTGGGAACAGAAGTCTGACCAACTAGTTAATTGTCCAGCAGCCCAATTAATCTGTGGTGAATGGAGCTGCAGCCAGGGCATACCCAAAACAATTGTGGAGGTGGTCATGTGTAGTACAAAGAAACTTAGACTTTCGTTATGCAGAACCCCAATAGTGACTTCCACCTCTGGTGTCTGAGACAGCGGACGGTCCCTTTGCAGTGGGGAATCGTCCACAGCAGTAACCTGGATAGGTGGTCTTACTGGGTTGAGCGGAATGCCCAACTTTTCTGCGAACTCTGAACTCATAAAGTTAGCCGCGGAGCCTGAATCAAGAAAGGCCTCTGTGGCTTCAGATTTGTCCCCCCACGTAATCGTACAAGGAAGGAGTAAACGTCTTTCTTTTAGGGGTGTGAGTTGGGCGCCCAGGGTGTCACCCCTTACAACTCCTAGGCGGTATCGTTTCCAGGCTTATTTTTATCCGGTTTAATGGGACAGTCTTGTACCCTATGCCCCCCTTCACCACAGTATAGACAGTGGCTGGATAGTGTAATGGTTAAGGGTTCTGCCTCTGATGTAGGAGTCCTGGGTTCAAATCCTGGCTCTTCCTACTCAGTAAGCCAGCACCTATTCAGTAAGGAGTTTCTTGGGCAAGTCTCCCTAACACTGCTACTGAGTGCGCTCTTGTGGCTGCCTCGCAAGCGCTTTGAGTCCGACAGGAGAAAGGCGCTATACAAAAAAAGGAATTATTATTATTATTATTATTATTATAATTGCTCAGACATTCTCCGTCTTCTCTCCACTTGGGTCAACTTAGACCGACCGATCTGCATCGGTTCAGGTGGTGGCAAGACCGGAGACGATGAGACAGCAGGAGATGGAGTTACTAGGGGTGCAGCAGGAGGTGCTGCGTAGGAAGTCACCCTGACACGATGACTGCCCCTAGTTTGTCTCTGATGGCGTAGCCTACGGTCGATTCGAATGGCCGACGAGATGGCCTCATCGACTGTCTTGGGCTCGGGTTGGCTTAACATTAGGTCAGAGACCTCATCCGACAACCCAGACAGGAAGTAGTCTAACAGGGCATAGGTGTCAAACCTGGCCATAACTGACCACCTACGAAATTCGGCCGCGTAATCTTCGACTGGACCCCTGCCTTGCCGCAAAAGCTTAAGCTTCCGCTCAGAGGTCGCAGCAAGGTCAGGGTCGTCGTAAATCACTGCCATGGCTTTAAAGAATTCCTCTACCGAGGTAAGGGCTAAGTCACTGGCCGGCAAATTGTACGCCAAGGTCTGGGAGTCACCAGTTAGTAAGGTCTTAATAAATATGACCTGTTGGGTCTCAATTCCCGAGGATCGGGGTCTCAGCTCAAAATATGATAACACTCTACTCTTAAAATTCCAAAAGTCAGACTTGTGGCCGGAAAATTTATCAGGTACGGGCATACGTATGTCATCACTAGGAGGGGATCGCACCGAATCAACTGACGTCTGAAGGGTTCGCACAGAGCCTGATAGGGCATCAATTAAGGCTTTGTGCTAGCCCAGTGCTTGATGGATGCTATCCACCGAAGTGGCAAGCACAGTCAGAGGGTCAGCGCGTGCGTCCATCTGTTTTTTGGTCTGGCGTTCTGTAACGATCGGTGAAGCACAGAGAGGATCTGATTACCGGTGATCTGCAGTATCACTGGGAATACAGATGTATACCAGATTATAAGTGATCTGCAGTATCACCGATAATCCGATATACCAGCTAACCTCTGTTCACCTGAGTAGAGTGTAGTGTTTGGTGTAACAGTAACACTTTGAGGACTAAGCCTCAGCGCAGTAAGGTATACTGCACGGATTCCTTCCGAAGACCTGGACTCTCCAAGACGGGAGGAGTCAGGCTGCGAGTAGGAAGGATTGTCTAAAAGTAACACTTTGGAGGAAGTGTCACTGATAGAACGGGGAACCGCCTCCAACAGTAAGGTCGGTTTTCGAGGTCGGACAAGCCAGGTCGTACACACATGGACAGATAAAGTACAACACCAAGAGGCAAAGGCGGAGTCAGGTACAGGCAGGGTTCGGCAACAGGGTATCAGAAATATCGAGGTACAAGATCAGTAGGCAGAAGCAGAGTCTAAGGACAAGCCGGGGATCGGCAACAGAGTATCAGAAATATCGAGGTACAAGATCAGAGTTCAGAAGGATAGTCAGGCAGGCAAAAGGTCAAAACAGATAATCACAATCAAACTAGTACTTTAAGCTATCAACAGAAACTAGCTAAGTGTAGGATAACAGCTCCAGCTGGTCCCGGCACACTTGCGGATCTGACTACGGATCTGGGTGCTCCCACGTATGTGATCGCAACGCCAGACAACCAGCAACTGAATAAGCAGCAGAATATATAGTTGCTGGACTCTGCTGCCCCGCCCGAACCATTCAGCCAATCATGAGTCCTGCAGGAATCAGCTGACCTTCCTGATCAGCTGACACTTCCTCTGCAGGTATAAAGGTCCTGAATTCAGGCCCGCGCGAGCATAGCTCTCCATCTGCCTAGGTGCACTAACAGACCCAGCCACACCAAGCACATGCTGCTGCATGCAAACAGCCGCTTTGCTGTCAGGACATGCGGCGGCTTTTCTGCGTTCCACCACACCACCAGACGCGTGCAAACCGCCGCGTAGGACGCGGAGTCAGCCGCTTAGCTCTTGCCACACGCGGCGGCTTTTCCGCGTTTCCTCACAGTTAGTTTATTTTCTTTCCCAACACTGATAAATATATACATATCTATTGATTTCAACTATGTTTGAAACATAATTATATTTGTGTATATGTTTTATAATTTATAGCTATGTTTTTATGTAGTTGGTAAAATGTGTGTACAAAACTAATATAGACCTATATATGATTTGAAGTTAATTTCTTTTTATGAGTGTAGTTACGATAATTCGCTTTTTTATGGTATTTATGTTTTTTTATGAACATAGTAGCGGTAAATAGCCTGTTTTTTTTTGTTTGTTTTGTTTTTGTTTATGTAGTTGGTAAATATGTGTAAACAAAATAATTATAGGCCTGTATATGCTTTGTAGTTATTTTTTCTATGGCTGTAGTTACCAGTATAAGTAATTTGTGGCTATAATTTGTTAGACAATTACAGTGGCCATTTTTATATTTACAGATGTCGCAATACGTTCCTAACAGCTCGTTGTATAATTCTCTCTGCGAACTCACAGACTCACAGATAAGTAAGTTTACATTTAATGCTATTTTTTGATAGTCCAGTATTGTTTATAATTTCAAATAGAGGCCTACAATGATCAAAAACTTTTATGTTTTTTCAACTATAGTGGATGTGGAAGAGACTGTGTTTGCTTATCTTCATGATGAATCTGCCAATCAAGTTCCGGACAGAGAAATAAACAGTAAGGACGCGTAACTTTTTTTTTTCCTTTTTTTCTTTTTTTTTTCTTTTTTTCATTATCTCTAATTATGCATATGTATGTCTTGCTGTAAATAAACCTATGGCTTGGCACACATTGCTTTTTCAAAATAGCTAAGTTTGCTTAAATATATATGCTCTGCTGTAAATAGCTTTTTAATAATTTATTAATTAATTATTTTTGTTTTCATTTTAGTTCCAGAGCCTTTTAACGTTGTAACAAATACTGAATCAACTGTAATAGCCGCTTGCACAACTAGAGAGCCAGCCCGCATGGCTGTGAGGTATCTTGATCCTGTCTGTATTGACTTAACAAACACACAGGATGCGGACGGGCCGGTGACACAGACAGAAAAACGTAAGTATCATTTTAAGAAGGCTGTAATATTTAATGTAAAATATAGTTACAAATAGCTAAATTTGTTTAAATATATATGTCTAGTTGTAATTGGCTTTTTAAAACTTTATTATTTTTTTGTTTTCATTTTAGTTCCTGAAATAATTTTTTTGTTTTCATTTTAGTTCCAGAGCCTTTTAACGTTGTAACAGCTAATACTGTCACAGCTGCAATACCCACTTGCACAACAACTAGAGGGCCACCCAGCATGCTTGTGGGGAATCTTGATCCCGTCCGTATTGACTTAACAGGCACACAAACTAAGAAACGTAAGTATCATTATATGCAGGCTGTAATATTTAATGTAAAATATAGGTTGGAATAAATGTGTTCTCTATACAAATTTACATTGTGATAATTTTCATGTGCAGAAGGAAGAAGTAGAAGGACAAATCCATGTGCAGAAGGAAGAAGTAGGAGGACGAATTCACATGTGTTATAAACTGTTCTATATCACCTTGCTTCAACACCATTAACTTCTTACAGTTGCGTCTCACAGACTGTGAGATCACTTGACTCTCCACACAGCAAGCAGGAGATAGACTTTCTCAGGCTTCTTCAAGGTTTACGTTATTTATTCAAGAAACAGGAATACAGATAGACACAGTTCATCATATCCTAGCCACGCCAATCTTCATGTTGCGTTACAAGCTTCTTGATTAGACTTCCTGTTGAAGTCAATCAGGTACCTTCTTCCTAATTACGTTACACTAGACTACCTACAGTATGTACAGCATACATTATATCAGATTACATATAGAATGAAAATAGAGGTTGCAGTCAGCCTTTAGATCTAGTGGGAAGGTCAGAAGCAGAATGAGCTCTGATCGCCCACCTCGGTTTTAATACCGACTAGGAAAGAGTTAAATGTGACATCATATTCGCCCTCCCCTAGACCAGACTATTGGTTGGGCCACCTCGTGGTGTCCTAATACCCACCCACTCGATTAATATTTAATGTCACCTTTCCTTTACTTACTGGAATGTGGATGTTTACAAAACATGGCTGATGTTTATTGTTCTAGTGGCGTACAAGCTGAGGTCAGTGAGACCTGCGGCCTTGTCCATAGAACAGCTTCTTGGTGTGTTCTAGTTCTGCTGACAGAACTGCAGATTTTCTCTCTAAGAGAAAATCCCCTTAAAGGGCAGGTCTGCTCATCAAGCCTTTTTGACTAACTCAGTCCAAATAACTGAGGCCTACTTAAATTATAACAACATGCAGAAGGAAGAAGGAAGCGGAATGCCAGTGACGGGCCCGTCCAGGGTCGGACTGGGACACCAAGGGCCCACCAAGGAAGTTTCAGCCTGGGGCCCACCCCCCTCTCCTCCTCCTCCCCCCCCCCCCATTTTGGGCTCACATACACATGTACTCTAGAAATTTTGCATGACTTTATGGTAGGGAATAGATTGTGAGCAATTCTGAGGACAGTCTCCAATAGGGATATGTCTAAATGCGAAACTAAATGGGTGTCACCATGCACTGGAACATCGGCGTGGTCATGATGAGTCAAAGGCAGACTTAAAAAAAAAATACAAAACACAAAATAAGTAGCGGCGTTATTCACAGAGATTAGGTCCGACCAGATACATTGTAGATAAAATATTCAAGTAGTTACATGCCTCATGATAATTCATCAAGTAGTCAAATGGCAGCAGAAACCCCCACAAAATGCAATCAGGTTGACGGCAGATACCCCCACACAATGCAATCAGGTTGGTGGCAGATACCCCCACAAAATGCAATCAGGTTGACAGCCGATACCCCCACACAATGCAATCAGGTTGACGGCAGATACCCCCACAAAATGCAATCAGGTTGACGGCAGATACCCCCACAAAATGCAATCAGTTTGGCTGCAGATACCCCCACACAATGCAATCAGGTTGGCTGCAGATACCCCCACACAATGCAATCAGGTTGGTGGCAGAGATACCCCCACACAATGCAATCAGGTTGGTGGCAGAGATACCCCCACACAATGCAAGTCCCCCCCCAGCTTGGAAGGGGGTGCAGAGGGCACAGATCAGCGGGGAAGCCTCCCCCCTCCCTCACCTAGGGCCCCCCCCTTCCGCGCACCCCCCTCCTCGAGAAGTGCAGCCAGCAGCGAGCGGAGAATAGCCACTCTGTGCCCAATTCCCCCCCTTCCAAGCTGTGCCCCCCTCCAGTGGCGTAGCTAGGGTGTTTGACACCCGGTGCGGATAATTTACCAACACCCCCCCCCCCCCAAAAAAAAGCAAAGCTCGCAGCGACAAAAAAAATGGGTGTGGACATGACATCACATGGGTGGGGGGGTAATTGTAATGTAACTGTAACAGTAGGGCAGTGGGATAATATAGGTAGCCAGAATAGTTTCCCTCAGCATAGGTTAGATAGGTAGGTGCCCCCAGTATAGGTTAGTTAGGTAGGTGCCTTCAATATAGGTAGCCAGTATAGTTGCCACCAGTAAAGGCTAGCAAGGTAGATGCCCCCAATACAGGTTACATAGGTAGCTGCCCCCAGTATAGGTTACATTGGTAGGTGCCTCCAGTATAGGTTAGATAGGTAGCTGCCCCCAGTATAGGTTAGATAGCTAGCAGGGTGAGAGGGTGGGCAGATAGCTAGCCGGGTGGGCAGATAGATAGGCAAAAAGGGGGAGGGGGAAGAAGTGGTGCGGTCATGGAAGAATTGGGTGTGGTCATGGACCAGAATGTGAGTGTAGTCATGGGTGGAGACAAATTTACATGAATGGTGGAACATTAGATTAGGACAGTGGTGGCGAACCTTTTGAAGGCAGAGTGCCCAAACTGCAACCCAAAAGTCACTTATCTATTGCAAAGTGGCAACAGCAATTTAAACTAAATAAAAACGTTTTAACTCATATATGAACATTATGGAAAATCCAAGTTGAAAATAAACTGTGAAGATAAACAATTTCATCCATCCAAATCCTGAAAAATGTATTTTTTTTTTTTACTTTAGAACCTCCCAGTTTTATTTTCTGTTTTAAAAAGCTAAAAAGTAGCTATTGTCTCATATGATGATGATTCAGCTTTTTCCATAGTCTCGCAGTTAGCAATCATGTGACCCTCAACAAGACAAATTCAGCAATCATGAGGTCCCCCATCAAGACAAAATCAGCAATCATGAGGCCCCTAACAAGACAAATTCAGCAATCATGAGGCCCCCAACATGACAAATTCAGCAATCATGAGGCCCCCAACAAGACAAATTCAGCAATCTTGAGGCCCCTAACAAGACAAATTCAGCAATCATGAGGCCCCCAACAAGACATTCAGTAACCATGAGGCCCCCAACAAGACAAATTCAGTAACCATGAGGCCCCCAACAAGACAAATTCAGCAGTCATGAGGCACATAAATAAACAGCATTTCACATAAATAGGCAGAATGCCCACTTAATATGGTAGACACCTCTCACCTGGCTTCTGAATTCTCCTCTACTGGCTGCTGTGCCAGGCAATACTGTTTTTGGCTGGATTGGGGATGATGTGTGGGCTGAAAGGCCTGGCGGTGATGCTGTGGCCGGCCTGGCGGTGATGCTGGGCTGTTCTTGGCTGGTTGAAGTAAATGTTGGCCTGACTGTTGGTGGTGATGCTGTGGCCTTTTTGACAGTGATTCTGGGCTGGTTGGCTGGTGGTGATGCTGGGCTGGCCTGGATAGTTTAGGTAGTGACAGGTGCACCCTAGTTTAGGTAGCACCAGGAGCCTCCCAGCTTAGGTAGTGACAGGACCCCCAAGTTTAGGTAGCGACAGGAGCCCCCCAGTTTAGTTAATGACAGATACCCCCCAGTTTAGGTAGTGACAGGAGCCCCCAGTGTTTGTAGTGACAGGTGCCCCCCAGTTAAGGTAGTAACAGGTGCCCCCCAGGGTATGTAGTGACAGGAGCCCCCAGTTTAGGTAGTGACAGGGCCCCCCAGTTCAGGTAGTGACAGGTGCCCCCAGTTCAGGTATTGACAGGCGCCCCCCCAGTTCAGTTAGTGACAGGTACCCCCAGTTTAGGTATGACAGGAGCCCCCCAGTGTATGCAGTGACAGGGACCCCCCCCCCAGTGTATGTAGTGACAGGAGCCCCTAGTTTAGGTAGTAACAGGGCCCCCCAGTATAGATAGACAGGTCTATAGGTGTCCCTAGTTTAAATAGCCAGATCTATAGGTGTCCTCAGTGGCAGCGGAGAGAGAAGAGAAGCGGTGGGGAAGGGAGGACGTTTCCCCCTTCCCCTTCCCTCACCTTGGGGCTCCCCCTCTCTCGCTCCCCCCCTTTAGAATTAAGTGATGCGGCAGGCAGCGCCGCTGTGCCTGCCACTTCTTTTCTCTCTCCGCTGCCACCCCAGGGCGGGCGGGCCAGCCACGTCCGGCGGGTAGCTAGTGGGGGCAGCAGCTAGCCAGGGGAGTGCGCATGCCCCATTTTGCCCTATGTAGGGACGCCCATGGCATGGTAGGCAGATAGGTAGCCGGGTAGGCAGTTATGTAGCCGGGTGGGAGGGTAGGCAGATAGGTAGCTGGGTGGGCAGTTAGGTAGCCGGGTGGGAGGGTAGGCAGTTAGGTAGCCAGGTGGGCAGATAGGTAGCTGGGTGGGCAGTTAGGTAGCCGGGTGGGCAGTTAGGTAGCCAGGTGGGAGGGTAGGCAGATAGGTAGCTGGGTGGGTAGATAGGTAGCCGGGTGGACAGATAGGTAGCCGGGTGGGAGGGTAGGCAGATAGGTAGCTGGGTGGGTAGATAGGTAGCCGGGTGGGCAGTTAGGTAGCCAGGTGGGAGGGTAGGCAGTTAGGTAGCCGGGAGGGCAGATAGGTAGCTGGGTGGGTAGATAGGTATCCAGGTGGGCAGATAGGTAGCCGGGTGGGCAGATAGGTAGCCGGGTGGGAGGGTAGGCAGTTAGGTAGCCGGGTGGGCAATTAGGTAGCCGGGTGGGAGGGTAGACAGATAGGTAGCTGGGTGGGTAGATAGGTAGCCGGGTGGGAGGGTAGGCAGTTAGGTAGCCGGGTGGGCAGTTAGGTAGCCGGGTGGGAGGGTAGGCAGAAGGGTAGCCGGGTGGGAGGGTAGGCAGTTAGGTAGCCGGGTGGGCAGTTAGGTAGCCGGGTGGGAGGGTAGGCAGATAGGTAGCTGGGTGGGTAGTTAGGTAGCTGGGTGGGCAGCCAGTTAGGTAGCCGGGTGGGTAGATAGGTAGCCGGATGGGCAGTTAGGCAGCCGGGTGGGAGGGTAGGTAGATAGGTAGCTGGGTGGGTAGATAGGTAGCCGGGTGGGAGGGTAGGCAGTTAGGTAGCCGGGTGGGCAGTTAGGTAGCCGGGTGGGAGGGTAGGCAGAAGGGTAGCCGGGTGGGAGGGTAGGCAGTTAGGTAGCCGGGTGGGCAGTTAGGTAGCCATGTGGGAGGGTAGGCAGTTAGGTAGCTGGGTGGGTAGATAGGTAGCCGGGTGGGCAGCCAGTTAGGTAGCCGGGTGGGTAGATAGGTAGCCGGATGGGTAGTTAGGCAGCCGGGTGGGAGGGTAGGCAGATCGGTAGCTGGGTGGGAATGTAGGCAGTTAGATAGCCGGGTGGGCAGTTAGGTAGCCGGGTGGGTAGCCAGTGGGGCCCCGACTCCTATGCTCCCCCTCACCTGGGTGTCCCCCCTCCTATTACAAGCCGCGGGGAGGGCAGCCGCAGCCCTACTGTTTTTTTTTTTTGTTTTTTTTCCTTAAAAAAATCTCTTTCCCCGGGGGGGCCCCCTCCTATCCTCCCCCTCCTCACCTCGACTCTCGGAGGGCCCCCCTCCTATTACGAGCAGCGGAGAGCGCGGCGGGTACAGCAAACTTCCGGCGAGGTAAAGCAGAAGATAGAGGTCCAGCTGCCTCCCAGTCCTTTGTAATTGCGCGCCACTAATAGGAAGCAGTGCGAGCGGCATAGAGGAGACAGCGTAGCCCGGGAGGCAGCTGCATCTTCTGCTTTACCTCGCCGGAACTTTGCTGTAACCGCCGCTCTCCCGCCGCTCGTAATAGGAGGGGGGCCCTCCGAGAGTCCGAGGTGAGGGAGGGGGAGGATAGGAGGGGGCCCCCCGGGGAAAAGAGTTTTTTTTAAGGAAAAAAAAAAAAACAGTAGGGCTGCGGCTGCCCTCCCGCGGCTTGTAATAGGAGGGGGGCCCTCCGAGGTGAGGGAGGGGGAGGATAGGAGGCCCCCCCCGGGGAAAAGAGGTTTTTAAGAAATAAATTTTTTTTTAAAAAAACCCATCACGACGCTAGTGCCCCCTCCCTCTTAGCTCTGGGGCCCCCAGGAGGAGGGGCAGTCGGGGCCCACCGATGTGACCATCGGTGGTTCGGCGGCTCTGTCCGAGCCTTGGCCCGTCACTGCCCCTAACGCACGTGAGTGTATGTTTTATCCTAACTAAAAATATGTAATGTGGTGAATGTCTTTTATACGATCT